>NC_080059.1:8635310-9007810 GCF_026212465.1 Amaranthus tricolor | reverse complement strand
GGGAACTCAATCCCGGGGAATGGGAGTGCACCAAGTAAGCTTCTCTAGATCTATTCGCCTTTAAGGAAGAAACCCTATTCTTCAGATCAATGTCACATGATTCGCTAATCTCCTCCCGAATTGCGAATTGGAATAAGCGAATCATGGTCGGTCTTGGGCTATTCTCGGGCAAATTTGAGCGAATCGCGAATTAGCCAGCGAATCATGTTACACTACTTCAGATCCATAAATATATGATGTTGATGTTATATAATGTTGCTTTCCTTTGATAGGTGTGATTTCTTGAACTTTAGAAGAAACGTTACCTGCCTCAAGTGCGGTGGTGAGCGTCACAAAGAGGCTGTGTCGCAGGACAAGATTGCGAACAGGCTTACTTAATCTGTTGGGTGATTAGATAATACAAGCATCTTACCTTCATCATCACCATACGAAACGACATTTGGTTCAGCAAAATGGATGTGAGACTCATGAGAACTGTCAACATTTCGTACGGGTAGTCGACTTTGTTTGAATTAGATCGTGTTTCAATTGCCCTTTTCAATCGAACATTATAGCCAAGACCGAGGAGGGTGCTGGTGCACTGCTTTTCAATCTTATGGGAAAATAGATAGCAAAGCTTGGTGACATTTGTGTTCTAAACAATTAATTTGGTTTATCAGGGAATTTTCCTATTAGAAAACATAAGACCACATTTATAATTAAAATAACATGTACTAATACAAATTACATTTTGACAAAAAAAGTACAAGTACTACACCGTTTTGAGTTTACTCCTTTGAATCATTTTTTTATGAGTTTTAAATGGAGGGAGTCTATCTCAATAAACCTTCTTTCATCATTCTCGTTAATGAGATTAAATTAGAAATCAAGCACATTTAAAGACTTGCTTAACAATGACACTTAAATGAGCAATTATCAAGGGATCATTATGGGGCGTGAAAGTTACACTTTATCCAAATTTAAATTTCTCATGTTTTTAGTTTATTTTGTTAAACACTCGTAATACAAAGTATGATATTCCTAGGATAATAAGTGCAAACCAAATAGCTTTCCTCTCCTCATTAACTTGCAAAAAAATAATTTTAAGCTATTTTATTTTTAGCTTTTTTATTTATTGTTCTTTTAAAAAATATTTTTATTTATATTATAAATTTTGGACATAATTAATTTTATTCATTTTTATTTTATTATTTTATGATATTTATGGATTCAACATATTTTTCGCTAATTTCTTTTAACATTTTTATATTGCTTATGGTCTCACATGTTTTCTATGAACTTTATTTTAACGTTCTTTTAATAATTATGGTCTTTATATTTTTTCCACTAATTATATTTTAATATTTAAAGGCCTATAATCCATACTTTCCAATATTATATTTATAATTCAAACAAAATAATATATTTACAACAGAAAACATATTTTTCTTAACGAGCGGAGAGAGTATTTGGTTTGTTGCATCATCGAGTGGACTGGAAATAGGGGAGGCGCAAATGGTGAGCTAGAGTGCTGCATTGGGAGCACAATCGCAATGCGGGTCGTCCAATTTGGCTCTATAATCCCACCTTTAGTTCCCGCCTTCTCTTCCAGAAACTTCCATAGCCATTCAATTTCATTTGCGCCGTCCAATTTCTACAATCACTCTCAGCACCACTTGTTTCTACGCCCTTCTGTTGCTTTCTTTCGTCCTAAGCGCCGCCATTTTCCGATAATTAGGGTTGTCTCCAAAGCTGATTACTACGCTACTCTTGACGTTTCTAGAAATGCCTCTTTACGTGATATCAAGAGCTCTTACCGCAAGCTCGCTCGCAAGGTTTGGTTTTTCTAATTCTATATTTTCGTTTTTTTTAATGATTTCGGGAGTTTTTTTTTTATGTCGTGTGGATGGATGGAACTGATTTTGGTTTCTTTAGAGACTGCATTATTGTGTCCGGTACTAAAGTCTAAAACCATAAGCCTTTTGGGATTTTTGGTAAGTTTGATTATACTATGATGTTAGATACTTGAATTGGGATTAATAATGGATGTAGAAGGCTATGAATATGTTTAAGTCTTGACTATTCAGTTTTTGGAACTCTTAGGTCACCTTCATTTTTTTTCTTGAGTTTCTTTCCCAACACTATGTTTGGATAAGATTTTTGGAAGGGAAAGGGAGGGGAGGGAAAATTAGTGTGTTTTCACTCTAAATCTTTCAAATGGTGAAAGAATGTCTTTTGTCTATGTTGTGCGACAGCGGAAGCAAAGATCGAAAACAATAACCGAAAGCAATAAAGATTCAAACAATGTGAAAAAGCTTTTCCATTCGATTCACTTTCCTCCATTTCCCTCCCTTCCCTTTTTGGTTATTGATGAATATGCAGCTTTATAACTACTGTTAACATTAAACTAATTAGGCTTAAAATACATATCTTCAGTTCTTCATTAGAGAATATAATCTAGTACAGCCCTATTAGTTCAAATTAGGAGTTCAAATGACTGAAAGTGGAAGGTTTAAATCAGAAACCATTCTTTTTCTTATATTATTCCATCTTATATTCTCCTTCATGTTGATTTTTCCACTTCCTTGCTATAGTCAATTATCACCATTTATACTATCTAGTCAACAATCTTTATACTCTTCTGACTATATTCAAGTGAGAAAAACAACAAATGATCTACAAATTTATAGAAGTTTAAAAGACTCACGGATGAAAGAGAACAATTCCAAACTTTCAGGCATTCTGGGTGTTTGCAGTTTCAAATCTATGCTTGTTGCAATGATTAGAAAATTGAAAGTGAAACTAAAAGTTATGATGCACCTAAAAACAAGACTATGAAGTTTTAATTCTTCACTAACTACACTTTGATTGCTGGAATTATTCAAGGTTCGCTTTGCTATTAATTGATTCTGATGCTATTAGCTTGTATACATTTGCATAATTTCTCTCCTGACAATAAATGAGCTGATTTCGAGTTAAGAACTAAGTATTGATTTAGGTGTTGCAGGTGAGATAAAAATTTTCAAAGCTTAAACACAACATAAAGTCCATTAAGGATTCTAAACTAGACAACTTAAGAACTTTTGTTTGTGTTAAAAACATAAGGATGTAAACCAAGAGACGTTTTGTGCTATGTCTGAGTTACTTCTGCCTAGGCCTCTTGTATTCTCAATTCCTAGTTGAGAACATGTTTGACTTTTCTTGTTAAAATTGTTTGATGGTATGTCAAATCACGGGGGACATTTTTCTGATGGACTTACAAAGTTTTTGAGTTTAAACAGTACCATCCGGATATGAACAAAGCTCCCGGTTCGGAGGAAAAATTTAAAGAAATAAGTGCTGCGTATGAGGTAATTTTCCTCTATTTTTTTTCTTTTCTGTTTATATGGATTTCTATTTATGTGTGTCACGGAGTGGTTGGTAAAAGTTACATTAATTGCTCCTAGGAACTTGTTTGAATTCTCAATCCTAAAAGTATTCTTGTAGGTCCTCTCTAATAAAGAGAAGAGAGCTTTGTACGATCGTTTTGGTGAAGCAGGTTTGCAGGGAGAGTCGATTGACCCAAGCTTTGATGCTCAAGAAGTAAGAATTTGTGTAAAGTGCTTTTTACGGTGTTTGCTACCCTTTCTTGTGTTTACTTGCTAAATTCATTGTCTCCTACAAATATAACAGATATTTCATACTCAATGTTGGGTGATTAGTGATTACATAGATGTTAGGTTTCTTATAATTTGTGTTCAATGAGTACTTATAGATATAATAGTTTCTAGTTGTGGAATTTTCTTTTTTTTTTTTTTTAAATTTATTTTCACTTGAGCTTTTAGACAATATGAGTACTAAAAAAAGGCATGATTAACTCAAATATATTGGAGTTCGCCACTCTTTAATAGAAAAGCTCCATTGGCTCTCAACTTAGCCCCTATGTCTAGTTCCTTGAATTACCTGCCCATAAAACCTTAACCTTTTCTTTAAGGTGGTTTGAACTTTTCCTGGACTTCAATCGTTCTTTAGAGTAACTGCCTGGAGAGTGGACATATTGAGATTGTGAGCCTACAGATGTTTGGTATCTCTAGTCTTATGGCTTTGATACCTTTGCTCTCATCCATGTTCAACTATGGTATAAAATATAGAATGTGGTGTTTAAGTTGAATTAAGATAACTCTAGGTCTTGCTTAAGACTCCCAAAATGACAATCAATAAATAAAACATATCTTCATCATTTTCTAATGATTTTTTTTTCTCCACTTCAATTTATTTTTAATGAGCTAAGATTATTTTCTCTTTGTAACTAAATTATGATGTCATTCCTAGTTATCACCCGTGCCAAGCTTGTTTGTTGCTGAGATGACACAACAAGTCAGCTAAAACATTAATATAATATCACTCTGGGAGATCGTAGGTATAGTATAACCTGCTAAAACATTAAAACATCCTTTTCTGTGTTGGGTACACGACTTTCATTCAAGGCATCTGTTCAAAGGATTCTAGAATAAGCACATGTTTGATTTTGCTTGGAAATAAGGGGGACACTAATTATATTGGGGAATGGCTGTCATATTTTGTTGATAGTTTCATACTAGTGAGAATAGAAAAAAGGTAATGCAAAGAAAATTGCATTAGTGCTTACGATTGATGTGTTTCTTATTTTTACGTAGGTTGATCCTTTTCAATTTTTTGACTCAATATTTGGGGAAACAGATGATTTTTTTGGAGGTCAAGGCATGGGTTCTAAATTTGATAGGAGAAGCAGAAGCAGGCACAGCCTGGATATCTGGTAATGTTGCATATCATCCCTCTCATTGTTGTTAGTCTACACTCCCATTTCCCTCTACTTTCTTATCACTCCCTTCAATTCCTCCTTTTTTTTTTTAATAAATGCCTATATAAATAAAGCACAAGAGATATGGTGCAGTGCAAACAAAATTGTAACCACTTTGAATTTTTGTGGCATCAAAATAAGAATCAATGGCTGAAAACCCGAAATAAAACAAGTTTTTCTATTTATTTTTGTACAAATTTAGCTAATGATGATACCTTTTTTGTTAATTATTATCTTAACTCTGGAATATACTTATTTTTGTTTCTTTTCTGCTGCAACCAAAAGGTAGGGATAAGGATATTAAGTGGGGCAAGTGGGAGAAGAGAGAAGAAAATATTAAAGAGCAAGTGTAAAGAGAGACTGAGAGAGAAAAAAAGTGAGATAGTGGAATAAGAATACAAAAATTGAAATGTTGCGAATGATTTGGCATTTTTAACAATGGGGAATTTGCAACTTGAAGGAAATGAAGGTAGCTAGTAGGTTAGAAATACATTTTTCTCTGTTCCTCTATTAATATCTGTGGCTAGTCGCTATATGTTACCCGCACATCGATACAATATATTTGCCGATGTACCTGTGTCCATCGAAGTCTGACACACGATAAAAAATTAACAAAAAGAAAACAAAATAGAATTGGATTGAATGCATAAGAGCGGTTGAAAAAAGAAAGTGGGCACGAGAATATTGGGAGCACTTCTTATTTTCTCTGCCATACCATACAATCTGTTATCTTTATGCCTAATGTCTCAAGAGGAGTCCATTAAGATAAACTATGGCTTAGAGTTAGGTGACTTGTAGGAGTCTCTTTTATCTTTATCCCAACTGGTAAGTGGTGAAGTAGCAATTGAGGTTATGTTACTTCAGTCATCCGCCCACTTCTTTTCTATGTTTGGACCACATGTAGGAATTTCACTCTTTATGCTCAACATACTTAGATGAACCAAGCTTCTTGGGAGCTAAGCACTCAAGAGGTACGACTTAGTTTTGATTTGGACTCAAGTATCTAGGGTGACCCTGGTTTTTAACAGGAACTAATTACTGTTCTGAAGTAGGATGAATAGCAACTAAAATAGAAGGGTATATGGTAAATGATTTTTTTTTGCTGATCTTTCATTTATTTATTTAATGCATAACAAACTCATAGTCTCAACCCCTTCTACAGAAAATTACTCTCTAACAGCTCATCATATAGCATAATAAAATTAAGGTGACTGTTCCTGCATTTTATCTTTCATCTATCTTGTATATTAGTATAACTTATTTGGTGGCTCTGGTAGGTCCTTAATAAGTGCACCCAGTGAAACATAATCTAGGAATTACTTTCGGCTATGACAACAAAGTTTAGCGCCAGTGTAGAGTACTCCCAATTGTTAACTCAGTCTGTTTTCTACACTTGCTAAAAAAAGTATCAGCAGAGCTAAATGAAGTTTGATGAAAAAAATTATGGGGTCTGTCGTTGAAGTTTGTTTCAACAGCACGGTGCTCTACCAAAAGTAGTACAAAATGGGTGCAATGTGTATGCTAGATTGCTGGTTACCTCTATAGGCTTTTTGGGAACTCCCAAATGGAGGATATGCCACTTGTAAACCAATTTTCTTAGATGACTCATGTAGCAGTATGCAACGAGAAAAAAATCAAGTTGCTATATCAAAGGAAGACCGCCTTAGAATTGTCTCGTTGATTAGAAAAGTTGGAACTGCAATACAAAAGATGTATAACATGTGATGGATCTCCAATAAAATTCTTCATTTCATCTGTCCACTCTCTTTTATGCACTCTTGTTCATTATCTAAATGGTGATAATTAGCTTGATTAGTAATTAAGCAAAAAGTCCGGAAATGTTAATGATATGAAGGCCAAAAGAATGAGAGCCAGGAAGCTGTGACGTACGCAGGACTAAAAAAACCTCAAAATCTGGTTCGTATATGGGAGTCAGTCACTTGTTGTGCTGGATCTACTCACAGTGTATGTAGATCACTGCACACGAGAACAAGATTATGGACAGTCTGTATACAAGGACAAATAGATACCTCTGACTTGTGTGAATTTTGTCTTCATTGGTGGCGATGTATTGACTTGTTGATGCCAGCGCTCCATGCAACCTTCACATTGTATAATTGGCTACCCTGATATTTTTCATATCATAGATTATGCAGAGTATAATGTCCACCTTTTTTTCGAATATCTTTACCCTTCTTTCACAGCGCTTCCATAATTCCTAACATTATATCTTCAGGTTTGATCTGCATCTATCCTTTGAAGAATCAGTCTTTGGAGGAAAAAAATCTATCGAAGTTCCTTGTTTACAAACATGTGGTGTATGTGATGGTACGGGAGCTAAATCGATTGATTGTATCAAGTCGTGTAATGAATGTAGAGGTAGAGGAAGGTTCATGAAAAGTCAGAGAACCCCTTTTGGTGTTGTTTCTCAGGTAATACTACTACTCCAAGGTTTCAAATCTTATAACTTTTGGTTGATTGAACAAGGATAGTGGGTTTGTAAGCCAAATCTTGTAATTATTAATAGATTTATATATTTGCTTAATTTTATGGTCACAATATGCTTCTGCACCATGATCTTTCTTTCAACTTTGTCTGCTCTTTTCTCTATTAGTTACTTGAAATCATAAGCTTTCATAGCTCTTTCGAACATGTAAACCTGTCAAGATATTCTAGAAGTTCATGCTGCATTTTTTGTCGTCATCATCCAATGTTGATTGTGTTGCTCAATCTGATTAGTATCTAGTAACTACCTTTTATGTGTTTTTTATTGCCAATTGTTGTAACACCTACAAATTTAAACCCTTATTGATGGTAGAGAATGAGGGCTATATTTATAAAAAAGTAATAAAACAACATTTTTAAATTTAAAATGAGTAAAATAAAATTTGAAATAAAAAAAAGAGTTTATTATATTTTTTAATTATAAAATCTGAAAATACTGATTAACAAGATTTTAAAAGTTTTTGACCAATTCAAAATTTTGTATTCGAAACTTGATTTTTAATATCAAATTTGAACTTTAAAATTTGAATTTTGGACGATTGAAAATTTTAATTTTTATGATTTTTATATATAAAAAAAAATAAAATAATAATGGGTAAAATTTATTGGTATTACAATTGTTCATTCGCAATTAAAAATGTATGCTTGTTCTTTAGCATTGCATAATATGTTCATTTTGTAGGTATCTACATGTCTGATTTGTGAAGGGAATGGCAAAATCATCACTGATAAATGTACTGAGTGTGATGGCATGGGAGCAATAAGATCTCAACGAAGTTTTGATGTAGTTATCCCACCAGGTGTTGATGATGGGGCCACAATGCAACTGCGGGGAGAAGGCAACTTAGATAGGAACAGGTTAGTTCTACCTGGAATTTTCTTGATGTGTATGTATGCCTCTTTTTGTCAGCTCTGATATAATATTGTCAAATGTCGGAATAAACAATTGTGAACACAAGTAAACTATTAACAAAATAATAGATTTTCTCTGTTCTTTGTATGTTTACTCACTTTATAATTGTATCTCTGGTTTAGTCATAGTAAATGCTGGGGGAGTGGTGATTTTTTAATATCAATTATCTTGCTACTTGCTTTAGACAAATTAGAAAAGACGTGCTCTGTCACCAATGCATATCTGGAACAAATGGTAAAGGTACAAGTGTCGTCTTTCTCAAATATTTGAAATCATTTTAGCTCTGAACGTCCCTTTGTTATTCCAGTTCTTGGTTGGATAGTGATCTTGAATGTTGTGCTAGTTTTTGATGATAAGATAGAAAAGAAGGCATGGTCTGTCACCAATGCTGGAATAATGACATAAGTATAACCTAATCGTCTTTAGCCTGTATTCATAATATCTTCTTTAAATATGTTTTCGGGTTTCTTTTGGTAGAGTTCTGTGGGAACTTCTAAAGAAAGGCTAGTTGACATTGATATACAGAGGCATATCTTTTGTTTTTTCGTGGTTGCATTCTCTGCCATATGATGGGTGCTGCACTCTTGATGTTCAGGGGATTGGAATTTTAGTTTTGGGAAATCTTATCTATATGACATCTTGATTCCATTGTGGAATCAATGAGGGATGCAAAGTTGGCATAATTTTTTTTCTTGTGTTCTTTTTCTTGCAGGAGTATTCATGGAGATCTATACCTGATTTTCCATGTCAAAGAAAAAACTGGAATTTGGAGAGAAGGTCTCAATCTTTACTCCAGAGTCAGCATCAGTTACACTGACGCAATTTTAGGAACTGTGATCAAGGTATGCTTGTTAATAAATATTTTTCATTCAAAAAATGAGTGATCACCAAGATGATGCTAGCAAGTGTTGGTACTGTTATTGAATTTTCTCTTCTGAATGCTAATTGCTGATAGATTCTTTTGTAACTTTAGGATTTTTCCACTTTGGAATGGTCGAGAAACTTAATCCATTAACCTTACCCTTGCAATAACAAAGAGGATGTTTTAGATCACCATATGCCTAAAGCATGCTGCCTAATTTGAGAGTCGACAATAGAAAGGCAAAAACCATGCGTGCTTCTGTAATAAGATTATATTTCAAAACTTGGTCCTACATCTGCATTAACTGTTGGTTCAATCTATCCGATTTTCATCTTAAGCTTCATCTCAAGCTTCTCACAGGAACCGAAGGTACCTTTTCCATTATCAAGAAAGGAAAATTCACTTTGAAATCAATAAAGCTCTCATATATTACTAGACAACAATAGTGACAAAAACAATATTAACTAACAAAATTTTCCACGCATATATCAACATTTTTTTCTTTTTTGCAGCAATTAATTAGTTGTTGACTTGTTTCCCTTTGGACGAATGTTGCGATGATCAAGTCATATGCTAGGATTTCATTGGATTGGGTGAAAAATCCATGTGAGCTTGGAGCATTTAATAGTCATTCTTTTTCTAACTCAAAGACCATTCCTAAAACTTTGTTGGGGATCCTCCCTTTCAGCGCCACTTTTCAATTTTTCCTTGCTCCAAAAACATACCCTAGTATGTGTCGTGGGAAGCTGTAAGGTTCTCCATGATGTAGTTTGTTACTCACAAGTCACAAATACTAGAGAGTGCTTCTCCCTAGAAAAAAAGCGTCCAACTTAAACATCTAACTTGTAATTGAACATTGCTTCTTTAGAGAAAAGTTGTGACTGGATCTTTATCTCCAAGTTCCTTCTAGAAACTTTGTGATCCTTAAGTTTTGGTTTCTGCTTATTTTTTTGAGAAATTTCTCCTAATCTTTATAGAGGAATTTTGTTTGAAAATTTTATAATTGGAATGATAATAATATTTTAGTGGACTTTGTAGCTATCTGAATTGTCCCAAGTGATGAGCAGTATGTCAACTTTAGGTGGAAACTGTGGAGGGTTCAGAGGAACTTCTTATCCCTTCTGGGATTCAGCCTGGAGAAACTTTAAAATTACCGCGTATGGGAGTTCCAAAGAGTAATGAACGCTCTGGACGAGGTGATCATGTCTTTATTGTGGACATCAAGATCCCTAAAAGATTAAGGTTTGATCCCTTTTGCATTTTTTCATTTCCCTGTCTTTCCATTTAAGAGGATTGGAGAAAAGACACAGCCGAAAGCAAAAGGAAACATTATTTACAAAATCTCTATTTGATAAGAATGAGCAAAAATAAGCATTTACCAATGATGAGGATTGGTGTGTTTACCTATTAAAAGCTGAATGATTTGATGACTTTGTTTTGATTTGACGAGCATAATCTGCACTTCTTAGGTTCAGGATGAGATTTCCTGAAGCAATATATTTGTTGTTTTGCTAGGAATTCCTTTATTCCATTTGTACTAGATGCTCTATTAAAAATTCGAGTTGAATGATGGGTCTCCTCCCTAATGTCTGATTCTCTTGACAGCACTTTTCGAAACAATTTAATCTGAACTGCTAGGCATATTGGAATTTGAGTCTTTGATTCAGGTTGATTTTTCCTCATACACCGGATGCATTTCCTTCCTTCTTTCTCTTTTGCTAAATTTCATTAGTATTTATGGTGTAGGGGAAGTAAATATTGTTAATTGAACAAGCTGTCAACTATGACATGTGTACTGGTTAAGGTAGCAATCATACAAGAATAGACCAACAACATTGTACTAGATATACTGTGGCACTTGATGTTTTTTTGATGTCCTGTGTCTCTATTAGTATTGCTTATGAGGTCTTTAGTACTGGAAACTCACTTTCCAAACAAAATATTTTTAACAAGCTATAACGTAATGCCAGTGACAGAGAAAGGGCACTAGTTGAAGAGTTGGCTTATCTACAGGCATCTTCAGAGATATACTCAACTTCTATCGATGGTAAAAGCTTATGAGCCAGTATTGTACTGCACGATAGTGTTTTATTTGTTCTACTTCAACTCATGCACTATAAAATTCATTGTGGTGTAGACAGAAGTAAGATGGTAAGACCAAACAAATACGATTCAAATCAGAAGAGCAAAAATGGTGGTTCCTTGTGGAAATCTGTAGGAGAATATTTTCGGTAAGTTTGATCACATTGGTGTTCTATTGGTTCAATATTTAATTACTTGGGTGCCTTTCATGATGAAATGGAACGAAAAATCTCAAACTTGAACGTTGACCTTTTTATTAATTTTTATAGTTTACCATATTGAAATTTTCAAACGTAACATTTTTGAAGTTTTTTTTAATGAATGTCATGGTAAAATTTTTCTCAATATTTTCCGAGAGAAATTAGTGGTCAAATTTTTACATGTAGCATTATATTTTGACATGGAAGGAGTATTTTTTAGCACTCTCCCTTTCATCCAATGAATCGCTGGTATTGGTCTCTTTAAAAGGTGCTATGTTGAAGATTGTTTTCATTTTCTGGCAAGCTACATTGATAATTTGTTATGTAACTCACATTACAATTTACAACCGCTCTGTAATCTTGCTGTTAACTTCCGTCTTTCAAGAACCTCCTTGTTAAGATTTATACACTATTTGCTGGAAATGATTGTACAGTCTTTCGAGGAAGATTGTCATGTGTGTAGATGGTAACTTGGTGTGAAAATCACAATAAGGCTGAATTTCAGCCTTCATTTAAAAAGCATTTGGTTGATCTCTATGGAATATTCTAGGTTATCAAACCCTTACAGGCACAGCAACCACATGATGGAACCTTGATCCTGCCTCAGCCCCTAGGATTGTATCTCCATTTTTTCAAGTATCATCAAACCTTAGTTGCTGTACAGAATATAGTTAATCCCATATAACCTTTTTCTTGTCTCAACCCCTAAGATTCTTTCTGCACTTTCCTCTAGTATGAAACCCTTGTGTTGTACAGAAAATAGTGACACTGTAAACGACTATCCCGCTTTTTCTTTCAACATCTCTTTATGAAGCTCTCCCAGTCCCTATCTTCTCTAGCTATGAAACTCCCATAAGTTCAGTAGTATAGCTATACAGAATTAATTTGCTTAAATTTGTTTTTCTTGATCGATGGTCACAGCTTACTATAAGAATCAGAATATATTTCCAATGCTACAGCATGTTGACCTGAAAAGTGTGTTTGCTCTTTCTGAACTTCCCCCAGCCCCAGTTCTTCAAATCTACAATTCTTATGTGAACTTCAACTATCCTTGCCCAAAAACGGGTTTCAGAGTATTTTTCAGGATAATGATAGTTGGTATTGGTATAAAATGTCCTTTTTGTAATGATGTGTTTGTTTGGTATAAAGAGGATCATAATTTTTTATTTTCAAAAGCTATCGTTCTTAATAAAGAAGTCCATTCTAGGAGTGAAGCAAATTTGTCAAAAGAGATGTGAAGTTTTCAATTAATAACTTCCTGGCATGGACTTCCAATCCAACCATTCCAATTCGTTGAACCACAGACTCCTTACTGATTGATTAGCTAAGCTATGTTAGCTTGCTGTATGTCATTATGTAATGTTGCCAAGGTGTCAAGTCAAAAACTGTATCATGCTGACTCTTAAGTTGTACTTGATGGTTATTTCAGATGGGGAAAGAAGTCGCAAAATGGTTTTGCATCAACAACTTTGGAAATGACATCTACATCATGCAAATTCAACAAATTGGTTCGTCCAATTTCATCTTCATGCTTTGGTTTATTTTTGTTTTCCTGTATTTTTGTAGTGGTAACTAAAATCGAACATTGGAAGTCCCTCCAAGCAAGTTCCACTTCTCGAAATGATCCATTTAGAAAGAAGAATTGATAATATTGCCACATGATTTGCCTTTTTGCTATATGTTCATATTGATGGGGAACTCGTAACTCCCTGATATCTTTCTTGCCATGGATATTTGAGAGCTTTCAACCTTTGATGAGTCGGCAAGTAGAAGAGCCAACTCACAACCATCTCCAAAATCAAGCAACATAGGAGCAAGCAGCAAGTAGAAGGCAAACTGCAAAAGCCAATCAACAACTACAGCAAGTCGATTGATTGTGCCCTTGTGTTCTAGTGCCTACTGCTGCTTGAGTCGGATGAATGCGCGCATCTATGCATCATTATATGTTTATTGTTATTTTGATTTTTTAATTATTTCAGTTTTTATGTTGTAATGGGATAAATGTACTTAATGTCACTTTAATTCAATTTAGTGCGTAAGCAGAAGCCTTGGTAATCTACTAGTACCTTTTCCTAGTATTTCGTTTTATGTTTTCAACTTTTCTATTTTCTCTGTTATTAAGGTCTGATCTCTTTCGCTTTTTGTTATTTTTGATAAATGTTTTTAAGATTTTCAATACTTAATAGTTATGGAAATTTGGGAATACGGATGTCAATAGTTGTTGAAATAAGAATGTGAATAAAAATGAAGCAAATTAACCGAGACATAAGAGTATTTGTATGTGATCACTCGGTCACTCTAGTCCCTAGAGATGCATAGTCATGCGGTTTGATGTTCATGTTGCAATAATATAGAAAATCAAATGATATTGATTTATACAATGAATTTATGCATGAATGTTACAAAAATACAAATACATGTGCCAGTTCATAACACTATCTGAGCTATCGATTTCTTTCTCATTTTACAATATGTACGGTTATATCATACAATTACAAAACCAATTTGCAAAACAATCCATATAATGAGAAGGAAAAAATCATATTATTCAACAATACTTATCTAAGATCTATAATTTCAAACTTCAGCTTGGGATTCATATATACATCTGTACATTGTTTGTATATCGGCCCGCCATCGGTAGATTGTTCATGCGAATGAAATCCACGTTGCTCACAATGTCTAATGACCGACATTCCACCAGGGGTTGTTAATCGAAATATGCCATGGCTTCTGATTGAGCAGAAAATTACAAACACAAAAAATACACGAAATTTTGAGCAACAAAATTTGATTTACATACCTGTTCCGGTCTCTTGGTGCCATAACAATAGCTACAGCTTCAGGCAACATAACCTAAAAGGCAATGAGGCTTTAGCATCTCCGCAAATTATATATTCCATAAAACATATTATCGCAAAGCATAATATGTAACATCTCATTTAACAATGGTTAATTTACCACCAGCACAACATCATTGAACAAGCAGAATCAGAGAACTTCCAAAAAGCACACGCAGCCACAGTTTTTCTTACAGAAAAATGCTTTGCTAAGCTTTTATATTTGATATATCCATTGTAAATATTGAATAATGGTTTATTGTAATTTTTTCTTTTTGTTATATTATTCTTCAGGAACTACTGCTCCATTCCTTAGTCCTTACTCTTCTCTCCCTTTCTCCCTTTGCTCCCCGCATATTTAAATTACCAGTCAGACCTCATTATGAACAACAGTATGAACATAGATAACATTGTCTTTTACATACAAAAAGGTACATAAAAGAAAATGAAGCACCCGATTTGAAATTTTTCAACAAAGGAAAATGGTGTACCTTAAAAACAAAGCATATGAACAATAAGAAAAGACAAGACAATTTGTCCTCATAACAGAAAACGCAGTTTGCATATTGACCCAATTCCTTGAACTCCCTGAATAAGAAACTATAAGGATACCCAGCTGCCATAGACCAATGATGTTGCTAATTAAGTAAATTTCAACTAGGGATGACAAGTCGAACCAAATCTAATCCAACCCGGTCAAAAGAAAATTCTTTGAATTCATTTTGAAAAATACAAATCCAAGTAGAAGGGTCAAAGATAGGTTTTGTGTAAATGCAGGTACTCTCCAGACTCCAACTCCATTAAGAGGACATTGCAGTCAACTAAGTTCTGTCCAGCTACTACCACAAAAAAACCGAAGCTTCAAATGACAATCTAAATCGTTTAAAACAAGGCCTATGTGTCCTTCAACAATATACCAAGGGTTGAAACTTCGACATGAAAGATTTTTCTTTTTTGTAACTTCAAATTAAACTAATTACAACAATTATCCAACATTTATATTAAGTAATACCTCATCAAACAAATTCCGTCAAAAACAAAAAAGTTAGAAAAACTAATTAACTTTGATAACTTATTATCTGCTCTAAAAAAGTATTAAAAGCTTCAAGAAGAAAATGTTGGTGTATACATGTGTTAGTTTATAACATTGCTATATATACATATATATATATATATATATATATATATATATATATATATATATATATATATATGAATTTGGAATGAACTGAAATCAACTGCTTATAGAGAAAAATTGCTGAGTCAGGATTTTTTCTCAATCTCTTGACAGCTGATTTTCATTCTTTACAAAAAGCTCCAAACTGGAAAAACTATCCAGAAAAATATAATGAAGACATTCAGATTGTAGATACCTATGTTACTTGGACTCGATTACTGATGTTGGATACTGGTACGTGTCCAAGTGTCGGATACGTCTAAATATTAATTTTGATGTCTAAAATAAAGTGTCTAAGTGCCATATCAATATCCAAGCATCAAGGATTAGACATGGTTACGTGAAGCAAAATGAAGAGACCGAGTAACATAGGTAGATACATATGCCAACAAGAAGAGTCTACGGGGGGAGTTTTCAATTCCTAAAAAGGGTTTGACAGAACCAGAAGGCGAGTTAAAAGAGTACAGGGAACAAAAGCATAACCTCTTAGGGAAACCAATAGAAGGTTCTCCAACATAACTAGAGAGCAGTAGCGAACCAATTCCACTTCAACCAATTCAAACCAAGTATGCAGGAGAAGTATGAAGGTGTTTGAGTTTCTAATTCATTCAACACTTTCTTGGAAAACAGCACATTCATCATTGATATCGTCACCTTAGGTCTACTAATCAATGCATTTCATCAGAACTTTTTAAGTACACTAAGTAACTTTTGTCATGGGAATAGAAACCAGGAAAGACTATCCACTATTCCGTGTTCCCAAAACTTGGTCCCTTTACTCTAGAACTTTACTCCAATACTATTTATTTTATAAAAAATTATCCCTTAGTACCCATTGTTCCAGGAGACTTTCAGGTAGTGTTCCGTGTTTCCTATTTCAACATCCCATTTCTATTGTAACCCATTCTGTGTAACATTGATCCCAAGTCCATAATTATGGGTTTATCACTTGTTTTTCACGTAGACCACCGACACCTGTAAAAATGCCCTAATTAACTGGGCGAAAAACAATTCAGAGTCAAATCAAAACTAGATACAGGATACAGCTGTGATGATCTCTTACACTCTTCTATTTACCATTAAAGAATTAGGTTCAAGAAAAAAAGGGCCAATAAGATGGATATGGAAACACAAGTTGATTTATATTCATATAAAGAGTCAATAAGTTCAAAAAAGCTACCAAGTTCAATTCAGAATTAAATTAAGTTTAGGTAATGGCAAGGTCAACTCATAATCCAAGCCCATATACGATAAAATTATAACCAATAAGATCTCAAATTCAAGGAAGGAACATTTAGATCAGATGAAGGCTAATAAGGCTAGAAAAAGGGTGTTAATAGTAAAATGAACAAAGCCGCATCATAAAACCAACTAGATCAAACAAAAAACAAACGAACAAACAAACAAACAAACAAAAAACTAAACCAACTAGATCAAACAAACAAACAAACAAACAAAAAAACTAAACCAACTAGATCAAGCAAGGAATTATTAAATAAAAGCACAAGAATAAGAAGCATGTACCTGGTAGGAGTAGTGCGTGTGAAGGTCAACAGACGACATGAAACAAGATTGGGTAGGATGAGTCTGGCAATAACACCATTTAATAGATAGATATTAGTTTATTATGAACTCTCAAACACTTCTTTGTTTTAAGTGTATCATTTCTTGGTGGTACACAAATTATGAAATAGAAGAGTGAACAATTGGACTGGTAATATGACATTAGATGAGAGAAAAGTGATCCCAACAGAATGTGAAATGTGAACGTGAATATAAATGTCAAATAACCCCAAAATTTTATTTCCACAAGAATGTTTTAGTTAGCAAAAAACAGAGAAAGTATTAAAGACCAATTTGGACATTTAGAAAAACCACATGCAAAAAACATATTCAAGGTCAATATTTTGCAGCTCAGATATAACTATTGCAATATTTTGGAGATGAACAGAAATATTAAATTCCTTGATATGACATTGTTGAGACTTAAATCCAACACCAAAAACAGAAAAGGGTGACAAAAATTTGTGATAAGAACTACAAACATAACTGTGAAGCATCAAGCTTGTACAAGAACATGCCACTACCCCAATGCAAGTGGCTCCCGTGTCAGCGGGTTTGGGGATTGGATATACACAACCTTATCCTTGTAACAACAAAGTGGTTGTTTTTGGTACCCTTGATTGCAATCATTATCTATAGCTTCATATAAATAAGAAGCAAAAGTGATTTATTGAGCCTTATAAATAAGAAGCATTTAGACCATGTCTAATAAAAATTATGTACAACAAATGCTACATGGATTTCACCTTTAAAGAGATTAAAATGACGTTTTTAAAAGTGCAGCAAGTTGGAAGTGAATTCCAGTCTGTATCCTACTAGCAACTCAAAGATTTTACCAGATGATCAAAAGAAAGGTTTAAAAATTAGTCATTACCTAATTTCAGAATCATAGCATGTCATTTTAAGTGCAGACCTAACCAATCAAGGGAATTCTTGCAGCAATATGGAAGAAACAATTGATATATATATGTTCTGTTTCTCATGTGCATAAAGCAAATCTAGATTCAAACCTCAAAAAGGGGGTATGAAACAAAAAAAAGATGGATCAACATACAGAAGCACTCACAATGGCACAAAACATGCAATATCCAACAGTACAACTCAGTAATCAACATATAACATCTAAAGCATTACAATCACAAGTTCATAATTACATGAATCCATCCCAGTGGGAAAAGAGATCGTTTGTCCTGCACTTCAAATATCTCCTCCTCATTTGTTGTTTGACACTGGTCACGAGAACAAAGAAGATAAATCAAACAAAGACAAATAAAAACATAAAATTCCAAATGAATCAGTCAGCAATGCACCTATAAGTTAGATATGAATCCATCAACTTACAGTATCTGATGTTGATTCCTGCTTTGGAATTATTAAAGCCGTGATGTAAAATTTCCTGTTGTTCTTCATAAAAAGAATGACAATAATGTTAAGATGCTCCCAACCAGCATGTAAGAAATAACAGTTTCAGAACTTACAAGAGAACCAGCAAGGACGCCACATGTCTCCAGATTTTTCTTAGTGTTAGATTTGGCCAGTCTCAAAAATGTATCCATCAAATTTGTGGACTGTCAACAGCATATAACAGATTAATCAGAAAATAATGACAATTTGTTGAAAACAGCTTAAACATTTCATGTTCCACATCTGCGAGATTTTTTTCCTTTGTACCTCCATATAAACATACGCGAGAGTGCAGAAGCAAGCAACCATGATAATAGCTAGTCCAAACTTCTATACATAGTTTCCTCCCACAGTGTTTATTCAAAAGACCAGGTCTGTACAAATATTGTTTTATATATATATATATATATATACATATATATATATATACATATATATATATATATACATATATATATATATATATATATATATATATATATATATATAGTTTCCTCCCACAGTGTTTATTCAAAAGTCCAGGTCTGTACAAATATTGTTTTATATATATATATATATATATATATATATATAGGGTCAAGTTCCAGTGAGAACCAAGCTTATATGAGAACCGTGAGAACTAATCTCTCCGATAAAAATGTTACTTTTTCACAGAAAAGGTGTTACTTTTGTAAAAAAAGTGTTACTTTTGTTGTTAAAAAATCTAATACTTTTTAGCAAAAAAGTGTTACTTTCAACAAAAATAAATACAAAGTTACACATTTTTTTCGAAAAGTAACACCTTTTTGTGAGTTTTTTTCAGAATTTTTTTCTTAAAGCAACACTTATTTTCCTAAAAGTATCACCTTTTTTTTCAAAAAAAGTAACACTCTTTTGCCTAAAGTAACACCTTTTTAGTGAAAAAGTAACACTTTATTGTCAGGCAGATTGGTTCTCACGGTTCTCATATAAGGATGGTTCTCGCTTGAACTTTTTCCTCTATATATATATATATATATATATATATATATATATATATAGGAAGAAATTCAAGTGAGAACCATCCTTATATGAGAACCGTGAGAACCAATCTGCCTGACAATAAAGTGTTACTTTTTTATGAACAAAAAAAATGATACTTTTTGGCAAATAAGTTTTACTTTAAGAAAAAAATTCTGAAAAAAAACTCACAAAGGTGTTACTTTTTACAGTGTTACTTTTCGAAAAAAACGTGTTACTTTGTATTTATATTTTTTTCTGAAAGTAACACTTTTTTGCTAAAAAGTACCAAATTTTTTTAAAAACAAAAGTAACATTTATTTGTGCAAAAGTAACATCTTTTCTGTGAAAAAGTAACACATTTTTATCGGAGAGATTGGTTCTCACGGTTCTCATATAAGCTTAGTTTTCACTGGAACTTGACCATAAATATATATATATATATATATATATATATATATATATATATATATATATATATATATATATATTGCAAATTTTTCCAAAATGTAAAATATTTCATATTATTGCGAGACATCAAAACTATATTTTATTGTGTTCATTTTCTATAAAAATATTGTAGATCATATAGAAATTTAATCAGGTACTAGAGCACAAACATGTGAATATACCACCCTATATTAATTTGTTTTGAGTTTGCTTAGGCTGCATACCCATTGCTCATTACAAGTTTTTTCTCATGTATCTTACTTGGTTCCAAAGACAAGGAAAGTACAGGATGAGACCATGAGAATTAAAGAAGCAAACAAGGGAAACATTAATTACACTGAAAAAACCATACCATCCTTTGTACCCATAAAAAAAAAAATTCGGCCATTTTTATACAGAACCTCTATTTTAATTCCATAATTGTACCTAACAAAATTCTTTGCACTCCTCTCTGTTAGACCTCTCCCTTTACTATCTACTGCAACAACCCCCTCTCTCTCTCTCAAAACCTAAGCACATTCCCCATATGCCATCAACAAACAAATTAATGAGAACAGATGGATGAGACTTCTAACTCGACTAGCCTGCGAAGAAAGAGTCAGAAACCATACTAGTACACAATAGTCATCCCGGGTTTCACTTAAATGTTTGAGTAGGACCCAGAAAATAGAAGGTGAAAAGAGCCCCCTCCAAAAAAATTTAATGCAAACTCAAAACACCCACTTTTGGGAATTCATTGAGGGAGATTTTCACTATCGATATCTTCATAATAGTAGCAAATAGATCAAAACCTGGATTGCAATTCAAGGGTCATATCTAATAGCAACGGTGATAAGGGATCAGTCAGGAATTAAAAAAGTCTTGAATCATAACAATTTCTGTATCAACTAGCTTCTCTAGAATCAAAGTGTAACATACCACAATGGCTTATGGCTAAAAGTTCATAATGGGAAGTCAAACAAAAATTCTAAACCAGAAAAAAAAATTTGAATTAAAAAGCAGCTTAAGTTCTTACTATGTGCAGCTCCATTGGAGATTCGGGTTTGACTAAATTATCCTTCAACGGAGTATCGACTGTATCTTGCTTTTCAGATACTAGGATTGGCTCAGTAGGTATTAGGTCTAGCACCTCTGCAAGTACGGATGGTGGACTAGGTTGCTTAATAATAACGGTATCAGAGACATCAGATGTATCAAATGTAATCATTGGCTGCATGCCATCATGTGGCTTCTGACTATCGCTACTAGGTTCAAGTATAGGTTGCAGCTTAGGTTTTCCACAAGTTAAGGTATTATCATCTTTTGTAGCATCTACTCCATTTTCAATAGTCATGACCTGTTGGAGCCTGCTTATCAAAACAGATGATTGGACAAATAATAAACAATGGAATCAAAGATAAAAGAACAAGACAACAAAAAATGATGCAATCTGCACCAAGATGCATAACTGCACGGGTTCAAATCATAGTGTGTTCAACAAAGGTATATGCTATATTATAAAGGTGAAGGTACAATTCAAGATGTTGAATGGGGGTAGTTGAGAGGAGAAAGAAGCATTCACTGAAGCTTCAATTTTGTGACTTGGCTAGGTATGGCTCCTGAGGAGCATCGTGCACCTTGCCTAGACTTGGCAAGCTTTTTTCTTGTGAAAAGTCACCAGGAACAACAATAAGAACACACGATTGACATAGCTAACAGAATCTCATAGCATTTTTAGATGATAAATTACACAAATAAAACATGTCAGGCCTAACCTTGGAATCTCAACAGGAGCAATGTCAATATCACTGGGGTAACGAACCTACATAAATAGAGCTAAATCAGTAGAACTTTTCACAAATAGCAACAAAATCTGATACTACAGCCCTGTACCCCTTTATCAGAGACAGGCGGTTGCCACTGTCTGTAAAGCCCATTTGGTCCCAAAATTGAATGCCTCAAAAGTGATTCCTCTGTCGGACGAGGAAGGGCAACAGACCTGTATAAGCATCAATAGAGTCAAAGGTAAAACTCAAGTACGAAATAAGAGAAGATGGCGTTCTTGTTAAGCAAAACTTTAACATGCACCAATTCTTATGCTAAGCATCTATTGAGCAGATGTATCCATCAGAGTAACTACACCTCACTGGAAAAAAAAGGTCAACATATTGAGAATAAACAAAAAGCTACATTTACAGAATTCTACGAATGGAACACTTACTCGGGATAGAGAGTGATGTATGGGTCAAGACTCACAACACATGTTGTACACAAGAAGAAAGAACAATGATATTAGCAATAAACAAGAAAAGCTTTTCTTATACTCTACATTTTTGATTTGTTGCTTTAAGATAATTGATAATCATATACATTAAGCATATACAACAAAACAACAAAATGAGGTAAGCAATGTCAAGCCTTAATCCCAATTTGGGGTAATCATTCAACATATCCAATCATTATATTTGGTCAAACTATAGAGCCAAATAGATACAGTAAAATGTATCACGCTAAGACTTACAATCTTTTGAATCTCTCTTCTACAGGAATCATATGAACTTTCTGATGAGAAATTGAACCTCCATAAGCACCATCAGGAAAATTCTGTGATGCCTTAAACAACACAACCAATGAAAGAACATGTGTAAAACAGATATTACTAACACCAGAATCTACCGGTAATTCTTTACAAACCAGTTACTTCTCCACAAAAATGATAAAAGCAAAAATGTACCTTAACTATTTGATTATTGGATAGGACTTGTGATTTGATGGGATATTGCACAGAAGAACTCATAGAATGATTTTCAATTGCGTGAGCATTATAATTCTGTCCAATAACTTCGTGCACGGGTGTTTTTTCTAGTTGATCAACCTTTTGCTTAACGGTTGGCTTCAGAGCCTCCAATTCATTTAAGGCAATTAGCAATTGCTGCAAACAGTATAAATGAAAACAAAAATAAAACACAAATAAAAATAACAGAAAAATATTGAAGAACTTTAACAAATTTAAGGCTTCTTCTCAACCTACACAAATTGTGAATTGACAACATATAGCAAAGTACAAAGTTCTAAATCTTTTATCACCTTTTTCAAAGAACTCTTTTTGCTCTGTGGAGATGCTGCATATTCTCTATGGCTTGGGATAGTCTCAGATACCAAACTGATATAACGCCAAAATATATGAAATTAATCAAACAGGATAGGCACAAAATAATCAAACAAGGAAGAATATATAAACATATAAAGCAGATGTGATCCAAGAGGCAATATGTGAACCTCAGAGATTCATTGACAGAATAATATCTCAACGGCATTTTGTGTAACTACCCTGCCCTTTACAGCGGGTTTGATAGAGCCGACAAACAGGATGCTTTTTGATATATTTAGGGCTGTCAAGTAAGATATGAAAATAAACACAAATCCCTGAAATTAACTACTTCTCCCTAAAAATAAAATTCTCATTTAGAAGCTTCCATCACATAAAATTGGTTGATTCTACGTATTACCTATTGAAACAACAGGAACAATTTTACTCACCTTGAAAACCTCAGGAGCATAACATAGAGGTCTATAATGTTGCTCTCATTCCGGAAGATAGCAGCCTGAAGATTTAACATAGGCAAAACGCTATAAAAAAAGCAGGACAACACGCATAAAAATAGGAAAGTATAGGAAAAAAACAAGCGACTAGAAATCACTAAAACTAAAAACAAACTAAAACCTTGGCATACTTAATCAACAATAAAGGAGCCATATCATCAGAACTTAAATAACTTTTTCATTATTCAATTTTGATAACCTAGAAGTTAAAAAACCGATTCCAGTTAATATCTAAAGGGGGTACCACAACACATTTTCGGTACAAAGTAAAATTCAATCTTCAACCCTTGAAAACATCATATTTTGACATCAAAGTTTAGAAATCAAAAGTAACAATCCTAGGATGGATAAATCAGATAGCTTATCAAATTAATGTGGTTGACTTAGTAAGAAGAACATGGTTACGATGATAGCAGCATGATTGCAACCTGCCTCTTGAAGAACAACCTAAAAGATTCAAGGGATTGCCAATTTAATCTACCTTTCTATTACAACAAGGGGGAAATCTAAGCACACACCCACCTAGGCCACCCTATTAATATAGAAGTGTGTATCATATGTAGCCGAGTTGCTTAAGCATACATGATACACATGAAGAGGTGAGTGTTCTAGTATCCTGAATTAACCGCCATATAAACAACCAAATGAAGCTTTAGCGAAATTACTTTTACGGATGTATAATACAATTTTGCACCCTTAGAAACAAAATCTTTCGCAAGCTATAAGCCTTTAACTCACAACTAACTTAAAATCAAGCATCTGGATACTACTCTAAGATCGTAAAACAACTACAAAATCAAACTCAAGTAGTCAATTAATTTCAATCCAACTATCCACAATTCATCAACTAAATTACAAAATAAAAAATAAAAAATCAAATTACGAGTACAAATGAAATTACCTGTCTCAGTATATTGTACGCAATCCTGTAGTAGATACGCAGAGAAATCCGATTATCAACATCGAGTTTCTGAGCATTAGCAGCAATGTCGATACACGAAGGAGGCCTCATCTTCTACAATGAAATTAAGCAGTTGACGAACAAATCAAACTTCCAAAAATCAAAAGTGAGAACCAAGCTGTGAAATGCGCGTCAATGGCTGAAGGCGGAAGGCGGAAGGCGGAAGGCGGAAGGGTATAAAAAATTAGGCACGCAATTAGCATGGTCTCATACCTATACAAAAAATTGCATATTATAAATATTTGCAAATGTTTAACCAGTACAAATATTAGTATTCTCTTATCACAAATTATCGTGATATATTCTAATTGGACCAATTTATTATATTAAAATTAGGCATTAAAAATACGATAAATAAGCATTACGGATAATGTAAATAGACATTAAAAATACAGTAAATAGACATTAATTTTTAATGGACTGGGCTTAAAATACGTCTCTCAAAAGACCAGTTGTTCTCTTATGGCATAGATATAAATATTATTTAAATTGAAAAAATTTTCATAAACTATCTATATTAAATTGACTTTTTGTAAAAAAACTACACAATATAGATTTGTTTCCCATAAACTATATGGTATAAATTTTTTTGACAAAATCTATCGACAAAAATTGGTCTTTTATTTTGTCGAAAACTAACTAAAAATTTATTTTCTTTGTTAAACATGATCTACTAAACTATTCACAAGAATATTGATATATAAAATGTTAAGTTTAAAGTAAGTGAAATGAAGTGTAAACAAGTGTCTTATAATAATCTTTAAAAAGTCGATAAATTTTAGAATTAAAATATTAGTGAAGAATTTTAGATTGAAGTTCATGATCATGCTTATTAGTGTTTGAGTTCATGTTTTGTGAGTTTTAGTTTCTAGAGTTAAGGGCTTAAATGGCACATTAGTATGATTAGGGAATGATTAGAGTTTTGTTAGTGTGATTATGACTAGCTGTGAACCTTAGATGGTGGTTAAGAACTTTATGACTTGGAGCCAAGAAGCATGGGTGATGGAGGAGGAAAGTTTAATCCAAAAAGGTGTGCCAATTCTCCCTCGATAGCCATCCTTGGTCAATCTCACATAATGATGTTGGTGTGTTCTTAAATCTGCTATGAACCGATTAATTCATTAAAATAGTAAAATTAGAATTGAAAGATTAAAAGGGCAAAAAGAGAGATTATACTATAAAATTGATGATTAAAGGAAGATTACAAAATAACAAAAGCTAAATCAAGCAATTCGAGAAGCTTAAGGTCTCCTAAAATGAGTATAAACTCACTCACAATTTTCTTAGCAATATTCTTGATACTAATGAGCTTTTAATTCCTCTTATTTATAAGAAAACTACCACTTAAAACTAACTTATTTCCCAATTTACTCCTAATAGTATAATTACCTAATTACCCCTTCGTAAACCATTATCCCTAAATATCAAGTCATAGCAAAATCATTGTCCAAATTGCTTGTTTGGAGGCCTGGAACCCCGAAAACTATACGAGAGCCCCTTTGCGAATCCTAAAAGACGAACCTTGGGCCATTTGTGTCCTGTTTTTGAATATTCTTCGAATACATGCTTGATTGTGAGTGGTGTTTGATATTAAGTTTGTGGTTATGGCATAAAATCAAGTTGAGAAAGCTATGACTTATATTCAAGATAACTTATCTTTGTCACTGAAATTGGGACAATGAAGGTAATTGCATATTTACCCTAGTAATTCCCTATCTTGTTGATATATTAGCTTGAAGCCCTAGATTTAGTTAATTATTTATTTGTTTTTTCTTGTCTGCATTGACCCATGTAATCAACAAATTAATTATCAACTCAAAACATATGTTACCTCTTAAACACTTGACTAATTACAAAGAAATATCATCTATGTGTATACAATCCCTTGTTTACTACTAATGCTAGCCATTAGGAAGAATTTAAGGTGTTTAACGACTTTTCTGCCTGGAAAGGTCCTAAAAAATTTAACGACAACCTAAGACCTGACTATCAAGTCTCGAATAGGATATGGGTAGGGTATTGAAAGTTTGCCCGTCCCATATTATAACCCACATAATATATTTTAAGGGCTATTCTCTGAATTGAAAATTTAACTCCCTATAGGCTATACATATACCAAACAACAAAGAAAAACAAAACTTACTGTCTACATTTCATAGTTAAACCAAACACATAACAATGACACTTACCCCTCCCAATTTGTTTGTTTTTCTGTTCCAGTTCACTTTTCACGCTGAACACCCCTATACAACAAATAACGACTTCTTCATAAACAGCTCACACTCATTGAACTGCTCTTAAAAATAATACATAGAAAGGGGTAGCTATAGCTTTGTTAAATGTTGGAAGCCTTAACCCAAAAAAATGAGGGTTAGATACTGGACGCCAAACAAGTGCACATATATCACATGCGTCACAGCCGGAATTTTGTCGTCTCCAAGGCCCAAAAACTTGGGAAGCCACAGCGTTAGTTAGGTTGATTTACAGAGTCGTTACCAAAACCAGATATCTCCGCTAGCTCTTCTAGTGTCTTCTCTCCGCTAAAGACCTGAAAAATAAATGCATAGTTATGCTTTATTGAAGGAAGGCCAAACTTCTCTAACATTATGTTCGGATAAGATTTTTGGAAGAAAAGGAAGAAAGCTGAGGGGAGGGACAGAAAAGGAAAAGGTGGGAAGATTGATATGTTTTCCTTTCAAAACTTTTCAATATTGGAAGAATTTCTTTTGTTTGAAATGTGAGGGAGTTCCTCCTTCAAATTCCTTTCCCTCCATTTCCCTACCTTTCCAATTAATATCCAAACGAGAGAAATGCAACCCTCCATATCCCTCCAATCCCAACAGTGTAAAAGAGAAAAAAATGCATGAAAATGTTGCTAGCTAATCACAAAGCTCACGGTGAAGAAAAGATGTATCAACTATCCGAGAATACGAGAAAGGAGAACAACTGAAACATGAAACTTGGTGCGAAACGAATCTTCTGATTGAAAACTACTTGCTAACAATATTAGACTTACCTCGTCATTTATAATCCAAGTAGGAAATCCTTCAATCCCGGCTTTCGTACAAGCCGGAACCATCATAACTCCTTTCTTGACTCCATCCGGGAAACATTCGACATAATCTAACAACTTCATTGCCTCACGACCTAACATCTGCAAGAGTCAAGCGTGAATACAAACAAACAACTCAGTCTTCCTGATTGTTGATGAAGTTGATTATCAAAGAGTACAAAACAAATAACCCATCTACATTATTTTCTCTTCTTGGCTTACTTTAAATTATAATGTTTTTGGGTCTCCCCTTTTGAACCTTTTCTGGGAATAAATACATTGAAACAGTGGAATAAAATGTGGACGACAAAATTGAAATGCTACATATGCACCACATATGTTCAAGAATGATGCAGACTTATCATGAGGCAACTTCTTGTCTTTGTTCTAGAGGTATCTATTCGGGTTATCGGGTCGATTTCGAGTCAGGTGTATCGGGTTGGTTCAAAATTGGGTCTTGAGTCCACATTGGTTCTACATAATTGTAATTTCATTTTTACGTCAGGCTAAATCGGCTTCAATTACAAGGTCGGATGAATATCGGGTCATCGAGTCTGTTTTGAACACCTCTACGGTCAGTTCTAGCTCCCTCCCCCTACTCCCCGTCACCCGAAAAAAAAAATCGGGTGAAAGTCATTACCTCCTTTTGCTCTTGACAGTGTGAACACCAGAAAGCTCCATACATCTTTGCCCCAACAGATTTGAGATGTTTAGCGAGTGATATTGCAAAAGGACTCGATTCCTTAACGATCTCCGTTGTGTAATAAGGCAAATCCATGGCCGCAGAACTATTCAATAAAAGGGGAAAGAAAGACAACTTCAATAAATTATTCAAAAACGCATCACATCTTAACAGCCATGTCCAACTATTAGAGCCGCAAAAGAGTCAAGTCTATAGCATCTAATGAGTCATATTTGCAAATCATATTGCAAATGCTCCCTTTGTAACTCGTCGAGTTTCCAATTATCAGAGAATTTAAGAAAACCATATGTGATTTGACGAACATGAGTTAAGAACTCCTTTTCTAAATTCGACCGAAATAAAATTTGCTCAAATGCGGAGCTGTTTTCTGTTTTTAGTGCAGAATCACATTTCAATGAGCTTTTGACTTGGAGAACAAGCAGGGAATAGAAAGTAACCGAGACAGGAAAAAGACAATTCCAGTCGCGTTGTGGAAACTGCCTCATTTTAGGGACAATCAAGGGTGTCAGTAAATTAGTGAGTCATGTGGCAATATCTCGATTCGCTCAAAATAACCCAAAAATAGCCCAAAACCGACCGTATTTCGCTTTTTTTGATTCGCGATTCACAAGTAAATTAGTGAATCACGTGACAGTGAACTGAATTCATGAATGCACTCATGAAATGAGTAACATAGCAATTTTAATGACTTAAGTACACACACTTGTATCAGCTGCATATAAAAACTCAACATATGATGTGGATGTTCAAGTAACTGTTATCGAGCATATTTAAGTAGACATGTCGCCAGGAAAAATAGCATTGCTCCGAAAATTAACACAATCACAAAATATAGGATGTATACAAATGTGTATGATAAAATGAAATTAATCACCTTGACATGATTGGCGGTAGTGAATTATATGTGGTGTTCAAAACTGCAAGCACAATAGCAGCTGTACACAATGGTAAACCAACAATCTTTTGGAGTTCCTGCAATCCAAAATCCTGAAACAAATATCCATAAATGAAAAGTCTTATCTTTGAAATGAAAAAAGAGATTATTGACTGAGAGAAAAAACCTTCAAGATGATGAAAAACAAGCTGAATGACAAAGTAGCGGATGCCAAGCAATAAGAACACGAAGCTCCATCAAATTTAGTAGCTAGAATGTACAAAAAGTAACTACTCGCAGCTGCCATAGAAGCAGAAACAGAAAGCAAAAGTGGACGACCATCAGTTTGATTGATTTTAATTGGCAAATCCCATCCCCCTAGCTTAAGACCGAGAAGCATGATAAGTCCATAAGCAGTCATCCCGATTAACGGAAGAGGGACACCTGGCAAACGCAAAAGGATGATCATTGAATCTTCTTTCAAACAAAACACCTGCAGTGATGTTAAAATTTGATATTCACGTCAAAAATATATATTATCTTCAACATGAATAATAATGATCCATTTCTTAAGGAGCAAAATAAAAGGGAATCATGACAAGCGATACAATTCAGTAAAACACTAAAGGAGAAACTGGATAATATGGAAAAGCATAACATGTTGAAAATTATCCCGACAAATTTCTAGTCTTTACGGTTGTGGACGCGTTTGCTTAAACAGTCGTAACAGAGGTATAACGCAGATTGCGGCTGACGTCATGTGATTTTTTTAAAAAAAAATCACATTAAGGAAGAATTGAGCCTATAATTGCATTTTTATTATTGAACAACCATTGTTATGTAATGATATGCCCATAAGCATCATAATTGCCTTATATGTGGTATCTTTAGTAGATAATTATTCAATTTATTAAGTAATTACTTTGTTTAACTGTTTAAAATATTAATTAGTTAATTAATACAAATATTAAAATAATAAATAATTTAAATATTAAATTATGTTACAAAACAATATAATACTTTGCACTTATAATACAAGATCACCACCAAAATGAGTGGTGATGACGTTCTTGTTCTTCATTTTTATTAAAATTGTAAGATGATTGACCAAAACCATATGAATTCATGTTATCAAAATTTGATGATTCACTTGATGAATTGATGTAATGAACTGAATGATCACAGTGAACTGAATCATAATTTATTGCACCCTTGTTGATGATTTGAGTGTGATTGGAAATTGGAATCATCATGGGAGACATTAGGCCAAAATTGATCCCAAATCGCAAGTTGATTTAGATATTGAATTTCACTTGGCATGTTACTTGACTCCATGTAATCTCCCTAATTTAGAGTAAGATTGGTGTGGTTGAATTGATATTGACTATGTGCATTTTAGTTGGACCAGTCGATCCATCACACATCATTGAAACCCCACGTGGTCTTGATCATCCCATATATTAGCCAACGAGGTAATATATTGTTTCATCAATCTACATTCTTGGAGGAGATAAACCTCTACTAGCTCATATGCAATTGGAGCCTTACATTGAGGTAGCTTCACGAATAACATTCATTAATAGGTTAGTGTATACTGAGTCGACACACAAGAACGGTTGGTTGGTGTCAATAAACCAATTTCCAAATGCTCTCAAAAACTTCTTGCTTTGGCGTGGTTTTTTTTTTTTTTTTTGGCTTTTGAATATTTTTCTAGGTTAATTTCTACAGCCCTTAATCGATAGGTTGGCGTTGATGATGTTTCAAAGTTGCAACATTTCTCGAAATCTCAAACTATAGAAGACCTAAAGAATTGAGATGCTCGACTACTAACACCTTTATGGAAACTACTTCTACCATTCATCAAACTTCAAAATTTGATTAATTGTTAAACTAGTTCAAGTAGGATTGTGATTTTTTACCTTTTAATATTGTCAAAGGCTATGTTACTTGCTCTTGGGTACGAGTATCAAAAACGAGTGCGGATCCTAGTATTCGGTACGTCATTTTTAATTATAAAGCATACGGGGACACCATCCTAGTATTGGATTACGGAGATACATGAAAACAAATAAAATAATTTCTTAAAAAAATTCTCAATCTCAAATAGGCAAAAAGTAAACAAATGTAGTATAAAAGAAAGGTGATCGAAAAACTAACCAAATAAAAAAGAATTGATTAAGAGATATAGTTGGGGAAAGTTGGGTAGTGAAAGAGACAGTTGGCAAGGGGAAAAGGCACAAGCTTAATGTAATAGAAAAAGAAGACTTTCAGATTACCAAATCTTTGAAAAAACTAGTCTTCATCGTTTTGCTTTCTCCTCTTCTTCTACAAAAAGCAAAAGCTTTCTCATCGAAGCTCCTTCTACGATGTCGCTTACTTCAAGTAAGTTAGTAGCTTCAACAATCACATCTAGGTTTTTAATTTCAGAGATAGCCTCATGTTCAATTTAAATATATTCCCTCTACCTTTCAAATTCCAAATTTCCTACTCATGTTCGGTGCGGCATATCCAGCACTTGTATCCATACCGGCCATACCGGATACTGATGAGGCGGCAAAATTGGCGAGTCCAAGTAGCATAGGTCAAAGGTTATTAAAGAAAGGTATTCTTATTGGTTTAACTTACCTTGCACTAAATCGCATCTAATTAGGATTTAGTTAGGTTTTCTAGGTCAGTTTGCATTAGGGTGTATAAGTCTTTATTTCCTTGTTAACTAATTATAGTTGAGGATTTGATGTTAGTTTTATCATTAATATATGCATAGGCTGATTAAGAATTCAGAGTATGATAAAAGTTGAGTTAAGCGAAATATCTGGTTTGTTTTTGAACTTCTGTGAGCAAAGTTCAAGCGTACTTGCACATCTCTGTCCAGATCTTAGAGAGTGAGGAAGGAAACAAAACCAGTCAAAGTTAACTACAATTTAGATATATGTGCAAATCAATCATGTTTAATCTACATCAAATAAAGGGTTTTGTTTTTAGTTCAATTTAGAAAGTTGTTTCCACAACCTTGTGCAACCTTGATCACCCTAATACGTATCAGGAACTAACTCGGTCTCAGAGTCTGCTTGAGTTTTTCAGCAAAAATTTCCATATAATCCTATTTAAGCCATGACTTAAAAACACACCACCAGTGATGTCATTTCTAAACCAAAAATATCAAATTGACATAGAAATTTCAATATCAAAACAAGCCTCCTCCACACCTCCACCAAGTTACACTCTTCTCTCCAGAAAAATTAAATCACTTACTAAGATTTATCCCTCACTTATTTCTGATCCACTATAATCAAGAAACTGATGCAAGAGCTAAGATCTAGCTCATTGATCCTTATTTATCATGTAGTGAAACCAGACATAAAAACGCGAACTCAAGCCTTCCACAACCAATGGCATGGGTTGAGCTTGCATATTCAAGGTTCCCAACCGCACATGGCCCCAACTGTACAGGGCTCTAGTACAAGGTGCCCAACTACAAAAGGTGTTGGAAATACTTCAAGGAACATCCCACATCAAATAAAATAGTGGATTATGAACTTGCATATAATATTTGGTGGGTAATCCCTCAATATTATATGATTTTGGGAAGAGCGAACCTCATCAAGTGTATGTGCAAGTCAAACACTCATTATTTGTGAGTTTGTGGGCCAAGCCCACAGGTGTCCTAAGCCTGTGTCCACACACATGGGAGCCCACAGGTGATTATTTGACGAATTTTCACGGGAGGGCTCTTTATCTTAAATTAAGAGGCCTCAAATTTTAGTTTACATTACCTTTGCATTATTTTGATTACCTGTTTGTAGGTCTCAGAATCTCAAAAAGTGTAACAACGTGAATCAGGAGCAAAAGGGGTAAGATAAATACTTCTCAGATATTCAAACACAAAAATTTCATCAAAGAAATAAGAACAACAACAAACAAGAAACACCTACAAAAGAAAAGCAAGAAGAAAATCAAAATTTACCAAGAACAACGGCATAATCACTATTAAGGACATCACTGCAAGACCCACCACCGACAGCACAAAACGGCTCAGTATTAGAGATCTTGAGGTAAGTCAAATAGGTGGTTTCAAGAAATCCCAACCCCCCAAGAGCTGCACACCAAGTGTATGTCGAATTGTTGGATGAAGAAGATGAGGGGACCGGAATTTCTTCAGCATTTTCCGACTTTTCAGTATCCTGAATTGGCCCTGGAATGCACATCGCCGGAAGTAAAACAAGCCCAGGTCGCCCAGGTCTTGAATTTGATTTGAACTTGGTGAAAGATGAAATGGAAACAGGAAAAGAGGGAAGAGATTTGGGAGGGAGTGATAGCTGAAGTGGAGATGATGAACTGAAGAACATAGATTCCATCATAATGATGATTCAATGGAGATTATTGAAATGGCGAATGCAAAAATTAGCAGCAAAGCTTGGTTGCTGCTTATGGTTTTGCTGGATGGTTCTTCTTCACTGACTGTGACCCCCCTTGAGAGTCTCTCCACTTCCTTGGTCAAACCTTACTGCATCTTTTATTCTTTTGAAGGGTAGTACGACAAATTAGCGTATGAGACTCTCTCAACGTGAAATATTCTATATACACGGTTAAATAGCATATTTAATATATATTATAATAATATGATTTTTTTTTAAAAATTATTTTGTCGAAAGACGGTCTCTCACATGAGTATATTACTTATGTATTTTAGTCATTTTACCTAATTTGCTTTTCACACGAAAAATAAATATTGAAGTAAATGGATTAAATTAATAGGAATATAGTATGTTTAGAAATAGGAGATAATATTTACAATAAAAGTAGTAGGTATATTCAAAAATATAAATAAAATAAATTTATTAAAATAGACTATAATACTTCATTTTCCCTTCCATTAGCTACTCAACATCTAAAATGCTATTACTTGGAATTGCATAGTAGTACAAATACAAAGAAATAGTGCATATAGGAAAAGTTCATAAAATGAGTGCAAATCTATATATAGCTTGTATTTAAATCTCTTTGTTCAACACCCATTTATCCAAGGCAAATGTAAACGAACCTCCACCGTTTGTTTACAAGAATAATAATATATCTGAAAGAATAAATTAGAAAATAAAATAAAAGATAAAAATAATATAATTATTTTAACGCATAATTTATTGATAAATTCTAAATTTTTATGCTATATTAAAAATATATAATATAATAATATATTTCAAAAACGCCTGTTAGCCAGATCCTTTATATAATGTTTTTATTGATCTTTTAGCACTATCAATCTAATCTAATACTAGTATAATATTACTACTTGGTGTACATATATAGTTATATACACATATTCTCATTGATACAACTTTTTCTTTTTCTAAAAAATTAAAAACACAAAACATGTTAATTGGTACTAGTAGTATTATGGATAAAGAAGCAAAGACTAAACACTAGCATTAGGCTTATATTGTGTAACCAAATGATACTCCTCTCTTTGTGGTGGAGAAGGAGAGAAATCAACCTTTAACATAAGAACATCATCAACAGGAATATCTACTTCTTCTGCATTGTCGAATTCACTTCCTTGTTTCGCTTGTATGACTAATAATCTCTTAAAAACTTCGTTCATCGTTGGCCTCGTTTCTTTTCTACTCTGCAAACACTCAAAAGCCAACTTTGCGACTTCTGTTATTTCCTTCTTTATCTGATAATCAGACTGATACCCAAGTGAAGGATCAACAAACTCGTGTAATGCATGATTTTGAATCTTATTAATCGCCATATTAGACAAATTTATATCAACCCTTCGCCTTGTGATATCAACTGCAGGCAACGATGATATAAGTTCAGCCAATAGAACACCAAAACTGTAAACATCGCTTTTTTCAGTTAGCTGATAACACTGATGATATTCAGGGTCTACATAGCCGGGAGTGCCTTGAGGAGCTGTTGATACATGAGTCACATCCAAGGGGAATAGACGGGAAAGCCCAAAATCCGCTACCTTGACTGAAAAATCATTGCAAAGAAGGATGTTTTGAGTCTTGACATCGCGGTGAATGATGTCTGAGTCGTGAAGGTAAACAAGGGCGCTTGCGGTTTCAATGGCGATGCTTAGTCTTTTTGACCATGAAAGCAGCCCGTTTTTACTTTGTTTTCCATGAAGATGATCCGCGACTGTGCCATTTGGAACATACTCGTAAACAAGGAGAAGTTCACTACTCTGACGAGATGTGCAACCGTACAGGTTTACAAGGTTTTTGTGGCGTAAGGTTGCAAGTATTTCAACCTCGTTTAGGAACTGTTCTGCTCGTTTGTTGTTGTTTTCATATGGACGTTTGATTGCCACTTCACGTCCATCTCGAAGTTTTCCTGTTATTTTCGAGATTAGTAAGCAAAGAACGAATCAATTGAAATATAACTTAAGCATTTTTATCAAGAAACAAATTCAATCAAAAGTAAAGCACTTTAAGTTAATGCAACACAAACTTTTGTCATACTTGGCGTTCATTATTCTATTTTACTTAAAGGCACGCTTGGATTGAGTGTAAATATTTAAGGGGGAAATAAAGTCAAACTAATGAAATGAAAGCAAATAGAGATGTATTTGAAGTAGTTGAGATAGTTGTGAAGAAGATAAAATGAGCATGAAATAAAAATAATGAAGAAAAAAAAAGATGATTTCCCCTATTATGGAGGTAATACTTTCCCCAACCCTCTCCTAGGATAAATATTTACCCCACAAAATTGAGATCTCCCATGTTTTTTCATTACTTTGCAACCATTATTCCACCTCTACAACAATTAAATTTCACTAATTTCTCATTTATCAACTTCGTTTTCTTCTTTTGACTTTTTTTACCCTCTTAAATATTTACATCCAATCCAACCATACCCTAAAAGTTAAAAGTTGAAAGGAAGAATGAATGAAATTCAAATTTTCAAAGCTATTAGCTGGGCTTAGTGTCATTGACATTTTATGGCCAAGGCAACATAAAAGAAATGAGCCCTTTCTATAGAGAGTTGATTTCGGTCTTTAATAGTGTTCAACAAAAGTAAAGTTATAATTTCACATACAGCGGTTTACGTCCTATATGACAACATTGATGATATAAGGTATTAGGCCCCTTTCAAGCTATGAGCCCTAGGCAAGAATGTCTACGTTGCCTAGGGTCAAGAACAGCCCTGCTTGGGCTTCTTCTAATACCATTTAAAAACTCAATTCAAACAAAAAATTAAGTTGATGGTTAATAAAGACCCCAATATATGTTACTGTGTCGATTTTCAGTATAATACGAGGATAAAATACCATGATAAACTGTTCCGAATCCTCCTTCTCCAAGTTCCTTTGAGGGGTTAAAGTGATTTGTGGCTTCTTCAAGTTCTCTATAAGTGAATACATGAACACCAAAATAGGTGCTCCCATTTAGGAAGTCAAAATTTGATCCACCCGTGGATGGGCTATAAGACTTGTTGTGAGTCAAGAATTTTGTGGCACCATTCTTGCGTTTCCGTCTATAGATAAATAAGCACAAAGAGCTCAACAGTAAACATACACCAATTCCTATACCTGTGACCAAAAGTTAAGCCAATTATGACAACAACAAAAATAAAAATTCAACATTTTATTGCCCCAATACAATTAACCAGCTCTCACTTTGAGTGAGGGTTTGAGTTAGATATATGCAACTTTACCCTTATTATACACTTATTAATGATAATAAAGAGGTTGTTTCAGGTTGACCCTACTAATAAACATTATCTGTAACTTCACAAAAATAAAAAAGTTCATATGATTTAACGAGTTAGCCATTTTGGGCAGTACTAGGCTCATTTCGGGAGTTCAACCGCTCAAGGCCCCAAAAGATTAGGGGCCCAAATTAGTTTTAATATGCTTTTTTTTTTGTATAATCAAGTTTTATAGTTGATGCAATTTTGGAATTAAGTATTATTAAAGTTGATGTAATTTTCTTTAATCATTCGTAAAGGGCGTAAGGGCCTATTTTAAAAGAAATCACATATGATAATATTTTAAAATCAAAAAATTATAAATGTTTGATAATATGAGATAAAAAAAATGTTTAGAAAAGATATTCATTGTTGCTAAATCCACATATGGTTGTTCAAAATTTAGATGGAAAGGAGTTTACCTGCGAGTACGAATACACCCCAATTGGACCTCTTATCTAAATTAAGAAACACAAGAAACACAGTTAAGTTAAACGGAACGAAGCTAAGGCATTAAGCATAGTGTAAAAATATGATTTCAATTACGGTCGATAAATGATTTTATGATTAACGTAATTGTCAATACAACTTATATTTTAATTACCATAACTCAAAAATCTTTACAATACAGTAATACATATGGCATAATATTACATGTATTATCTAACATGATGACATTTAAAATTATATAATAATGATCGCTTAAGGGTTTAAATCAGTGTTTTTATATTAAGAGTTTAAAATTTTGAAAACTTTTGTCCCTTTCAATTTTAGTCAACATTAAGATTTATAACTATATCACTCACTTTCTATTTTATAGTACTTCTTCCTATTCAGTCCCATTTGATTTTTTATGGATCTTAAGGAGAGTTAAAAGTGGAATCTTAAGGGTAGGAAAAAAAGTGGTATTATGGGTTTTTTAATGTAAGGGAGGAAAATTAGTATGGGTAATGAAAAGTATACTTGAAAATAGGATAAAGTTACTAAGGGCATAAAAGTTAAAAAGTCAAAAACTCATATCAAAAATAAAAATGGAACAATTAAGGTGACTTGACTATAAAAGAAAATAGGACGTAAGCTGAATAGGAGGGAATAGTATTTAACAATTACGTGATACAACCTTAATTTAACACTATTTTGGGCGGTTTAATAGTTGATATTGAACAAAATATCTTAGAATGGACCTAAATCTAAAATAATTTTGGTGCAACTAAAAATAGAGAAAATAAAATATGTATATTTAACTAAAACAAGACCTGATTCTAATTAAGTGTTAATTCGGAGGAAATGAAAAAAAATACCTTTTGGAGCATTTAAAGTAGCATTAAGCTTTTTACAAATTGCACCGTTTTCACAGAAACAAGTAGGTTGACCAAGTGTATAATTGAATCCACATCTTCCTCCAATATTCAAACAATCTTCACATAAACCACCATCATCAATCCTCCATTTTACCTCAAACCCCTTCTTAAAAACATCATTCAAATCTAATTCACCATAAGCAAGCTCCATAGCCATAGTCTTAAGAATAGGAATATCAACCACAAATCTACAAATTCTTCTCAACTCTTCATCCCATGTTCTATTTATAGCCATAAAACTAACATTACTACTAAAACCCCCCTTACCATAGCGGCCAGACCCAGATTCAGACCCAAATCCAAAACAAGAAAATGGATAGGGTAAATCCGATCTTAGATTAGACCCATGACAATCAAAGAAAAGGGTTGCATTTTGAGTATTAGAACTCAAATTAAAGAGATTATCCTCTAAACTAGAGTTGACTAAATGGGTCCTTCTAGAAGGACAAGGACCATTATCAAACCCTAGATTTGAAATTATTAACAATTTATCATCATAATTGATGTTTTGGATTTTATATTTTTGATTTTTGATATTGATTGTGAGGGAAGAATTGGAATCACAATCTAGTTTAAAGGCAGGGTGACCACAATAATTTGGGATTGTTGAGTCCCAAAATGGGTAAGATATTTTCCATTGGAACCCACATGATGATTTTGTTGGAGCACATTTGTTGAAGATTTGATGGGTATTTGATGAAAATGATGGTGGGAAAATGGATATGAAAATGGAGATGAATAAGAAGAAGGAATTGATTTGATACATTTAAGAGAATTTTTTGGAGCAAAAAAAATTGGTTGGTTATGGGAGGGAAATATTTAGGATTTTCCCTTTAATTCAAAGTATGACCAATTCTGGTAAAAATGGTGACGAACATGTTATGATCCTCTGATATATTAATACATTTTTTAGTATGATGATTCTCATGTTAAAGTTAATTGTCCAGCAATAAACTCAGAAATGTAGATGTAGCATAAGTTTTTTTATATCTCATATTAAATATTTTACTTTAAATGTGGAGTGATTTAGATTTGAACTCATGAACCTCTTGTCACGTCGAAATTTAATATAATATCAATAAATCAATTCAACTAAAAGTTTAAACTTATGACTTAAGCTTCACGATATTTTATATACTTTAAGATTAAAAATTGATAATTGTTTTTTTCTCGAGGTGAGTGACTTATTAACGATAACTTTTTCATCTCTTTCTATTAGTATATGGTATGTCTTCTAGAGATGGCAGATGTGTAAAATTTTACTCACTGCATATGTCCTATTCGGAGTGGCTATTAATGTGTAGATAGTGGTGGATATAAAATTTTACCCAAATGGATGGTGGGTACAGGGTTTTACCCGCTCCGTTTTATACCTACTCTCGTCATATCTATAACTTACTGCTATATAACAAATTTGTATATTTATATTCAAAATCATTTTTAGTGAATGTAAAACAAGTTTAAGGTGAATATATATCCAGTTAGTTATAGCGAATGACAACGAGTTAAAATGTAAATTCAGATTTACAGTTATGAGTATGAAAATTTTATCAAAATTTATCCCCGCCCATTTTTCCATTCTTTATCCCTCTCTCTTAAAACAATGATTATAATTTTATTAGTAAAATATACCAACTATAATATGAAAAGTTTGAATACTTAGCTGGATATCAATGTGGGACTAGTCATAAAAAATTGATCAACAATTGAAGAAGTAGCCAGCTAAGTGAGAAATGGTTGAAGTTGTTGTTAATTAAATAAGCAGAAAACAAATAATCATGTACTCTAATAGAGAGGTATACTTTATACTATGGTCAATAAGTGTAGAAGGGATTTTTTTTTTTAAAAAGAAAATCAAGACCAAACCCCCTACTTAAGATAGCGTTTTGGTATTTAACTCAAACCGCTATTTTAGGTAGCACTTTTGTTTGGCTAATTTTCTTTTTTTGAAAAAAATTGTTAAAAACCCAAACCGTCATGTAAGATGATTGTTTGTTTGGACTGGTAAACTTTTTTTGTTATTATTAACTAATCATTCTTACTTTTTATTTTTTTAATCTATAAGTTCAAATATAGTTAGTTGGGATATTGTTTCATTCTTCTCAATGCAAAGATTATTAATTATATCTTTTTGTATGTAATTATGCACAATTAGAAATATTTTATTAAGGATTAAAATATTATCTTAGTAAGTGTAAAAAGAGTAATGGAACAAGTATGCTGAATGAGTAGGGGTATTATATTTATTTTTTATAGAATTAAAGATCTACTAGGGGTGAGCATAATCGGGTATTCGATCCAAAACATGCAGTCGGATCGAATATATGATATTCGAAAACTGACATATTTGATATTTGATAATCGATTCGATCTGATATCCGATCTTGGAAAATGAAATTTTGTGACACTTTTTTATAAGCATTATTTAAGGAAAAAATTTCATTATTCGATACCACTAAAATATTAAAAATTTAAGCCAAATTAGAAAAATGTTAAGATAGCTAATTACTTGAAGGGGTCTTTGTTTGAGGGTATTATAGGGGGTTTAGAAGAATTTTTAATACCATGTAAATTTCGAATAACTATGTGTAGGTATGGTAAGTTAATTCTTATAAAGGGTAGGAATTTACAATAATATTTAATTTTTTAACCCAAAACCAAAAAGACTAAGCTATTAGGAATAGCTTTTTTTTTTAATTAAATTTTACTTTTTATCAACTTTTTTTTAAAAACAATCAACATTTAATATTTAATTTTTAGCAAACATGATAATCGACTTCTTTTTCAATATTTCTAACTAGTGGAACCACAATTATAGTCATGTACCCAATGTCAATACTAAAGACTCATTTCTAGATTGAAGTCTATCTCTAAATAGGATTGTCTTTAAAACACAAAATTTTAAATAATCTGAAAATGCTTTTATGAAAAAAAATAAAAAATTAGCTTTCGAACAAACTAATTTTTAATATAATTGTCTCATCGTCCGAGCCTATGTTTAGACTTTGTTCACTATTAATAACAACGAACAAAAGAATAGATGGTCAATAACGTCAACTCAAGGTTTGTTCGTTGCTATTAACAATGGACAAAAGAGAGCTTAGCAAATAAAGTTATAAACAATGACCACAGGGAGTTGGTCAAATAATGTCAAATATCTTTTTGTCTAGGCTTTATTTGACTAGTTTTCTTCTGTTTTTTGTTAGTTTGATTGACAGTTATTTGAACAACTAATTCTTGTTTTAAAAACTCGAGTACGGAGACACTTATTTTGAAAACTAATTTCCAAAAAAAAAACTTAATTTGTAAATTTTGTATTAAAAATAATTCAGTAATCCTAGTTCTTAAAATGTTACTATTGGGCGGGTGGCCCGTGAAAATCATTACAATTGGCCCAACATAGTGTCGTCGTATCACTCAATTGGAAAACACTCGACACACCATTCTGGTCTCTAGAACCTTCCACCATTTGCAGCCTTGAGAGTTGAGGTACTCGCCGACCTGCCGAACATCCAAACCTTTTCATTATTCCAGTCGCGAAATCAGTTTCCGTTTGATCATCCTTACAATTCCTAGATCATAAGAGTTTCCCCAATTGCAAAAAAATGGCGACTGTGATGCAGAAAATCAAAGATATTGAAGATGAGGTACTCCTAATTTTTCCCCTCCTTCATCTCATCGTTACCCTTCTTAACTCTATCAATTTGATCTATTTTTATTAAAAAACTGAAATTTGTACTCTAATTAAATGGAAAAAGGAGTTAGCTATAATGGGTTTTACTTATATTGTTCATTTTCGGAATTTCATGCCCAACAATGGAATATTTTTGTGCATTTTTTGATTGTTTGTTGGTTACTTCTGTTAGTTGAGTTTTCAATTTGTTTTCCTTTGCAGATGGCAAGGACTCAGAAAAACAAAGCTACTGCACATCACCTTGGACTGCTTAAGGTAATTTATTTCTTACCAATTAGCTGCTCATTACATAGTAGAAGGCAATTTCTTGTTGAAATGATGCCAATTACCATATGTATGGATGCAAACATTTGTTTGGCTTAAAAAACTAATAAAGGGTAATTCAGCTCGATTGTCGTGTTGCTCTTGCAGCTAGGTTAATTTTTCTGTTAATTAGTTTGTTTGCATCCTTATTTGTACTACTTATGTTCAAGGGTGAGTTGCGTTGAATTCGTGTTCAATTTTTGCTGAATTTAAGTGCCGAACTTATTGATGGACAACAAAATTCTTTTATCCTGTTAATTGGCTACTTTTGTAAGATTATTAAATTTGTATTTTTAAATTTTTTTTGGAACTTATTCCTTGCAGTTTTTCAAATCCAAACAATTGCTTATACTCTGCCTCTTTGATGTGTGTACCAATTTTGCACCATAATTAGCTGAGAATCACAATCTTCCACTTGAATTGTGTTGTCCTGAATTCGTGATCAAAGTGGTTTAGATATTGAAACAAGTGATTTAATAAACCTGTTGTAAATGACATTTAACAATAACACTGCAGTTTTTGTTAATAATTTTTTTTTCTTGTTTATGTTGAATAGGCTAAACTTGCAAAGTTACGGAGAGAACTGTTGACGCCCACATCAAAAGGAGGTGGTCCTGTTGGTGAAGGTTTTGATGTCACAAAAAGTGGAGATGCCCGAGTTGGGTTAGTTGGCTTTCCATCTGTTGGAAAATCGACACTGCTTAATAAGTTGACTGGGACTTTTTCTGAGGTCCTACATCCTTCTGTTTGTTCTCTTGTTTGCGCAATTGCTATGCAAAAATATTACAATAGTTTTTGTAAATTTCTCTCGTTTTGCCTCTCTCATATCCTTGCCCGGCTGGCTTCATAGAGTTTCTGTAATTGTGAGATTTGAACTAGAGCCTTGTTGATTTGGTATCTGCCTAAGTTGAGCGGAAGCATTTATTACTTTTTGTGACACTTGCGTATATGAAGTTAGATATCTTTTGGTTGTATTTTAATGCATCATTGTGTTCAAATCTCTTGTGTTATACTACATTTGCTCCGGGAAGATCAATGTAGTTTTTAGAATGTTGTTACCTGTTGTACATAATATCTTTTTTATAACCTACTTATGAACAAGCTGGAAGTTCTCCTAATCTTATGTCTCTGTTCTAGGACAGGTTGCTTCTTATGAATTTACTACCTTGACTTGCATTCCTGGAGTGATAATGTATAGAGGAGCAAAAATTCAGGTATGATTGAGCTTTTGTTTTAGCAATATTTCTGTGTAATTTTGTGCTTAGTAGTTTCTTAGTATCACCATATTTGTTGTTCGGTATGATAAGCTTGTTTACATCGTAAATTGTATGAAAACATTCTTGCTTACTATTGAAAGGTAAAGATGCTGATCCTTGGGAATATAACGAGTTTCCAATGCCTAATTGTTTTTTGAGAGCTTTAGATCTCATTTCTCTTGATTGTGTTGATATTAATCTTGAAAGGTATAAATCTATAGTGTTGTTTATGTTGGAATTAACAGAAGAGGTCGACTTTTTAATCATTTGATTTCAACATTTATACTAACTTTATTAAAAAAAACTGCAGAATCATTAATCAGTTATAATAGCTGTATTTTAATCAGCTCAGGCATATGATTTCATACTTTAGTTGACTACAAGCAACCTTCTGTTTGTGCAATGTGTTGTCACAGATACCACACTAAAATAATCTGTGAAAGTGAGTGACGTTTCAGTTGCAATGTCAGCTATTTTATCCTTTACTAGAACAGTTTCCATTCAATTTTCTGCCAAATTTTCTTCAGGTCTTGTAGATAAGAACATTTTTCTTTCACAGCTTATATTTAGATCATTTGCTTGTAATTTATTTGTCTGCAACAACTGCTGAGCTAATAGAGATTTGAGGGTAACTTGTCCCAATTTGGCTGTGGGAGGTGAGTTTTCTTACTTTGTTTATTTGTTCTGCAGTTGCTGGACTTACCAGGTATCATTGAGGGCGCCAAGGATGGTAAAGGTAGAGGAAGGCAGGTATTTTTGCAGACATCTTGACCCTTGTTTTTGATGTTATTTGACATTTGATTATGATCAGATTATGAAATATGAGTGTGTGTTTAATCTTTAATCTTTGCTTTTTGGTTGTAATTGAAGTTTAAACTTATGCATCTATATTTGTGAGATCATTCTTTTTGCAATGTAAACTAGTTTTGGGTATACTACGTATTTTGTGGACATGGTGCATCAATATAGGAAAGGATGAATAACAGGCTAGCTTGTTTTGAAGGGGGAGTGGACGATTGGAAAGTAGAGGGAGTTGTTGACAAGTATATACTTCATAAATAATTATGTGAATATATTTATAAAGTTTCTCAACTATGCAATTGTATTACTACTTTTGTCCCAAATTAGTGCTACATTTTTCATTTTAAGTCGGTTGCAACATTTCCTTCCATAGTGAACTTTTATCTTTTATACCTTAAAACCTAACTTAATATAATTCATATAATATTATTGTAATACATTCAGATTTCAGACCAAACATTTGATTCAATTGTCCTTATTTATTGGATTTAAGGTTTTTAATCCTAAGTTTTATAATCCGTTCTTAAATTCATTAAAAAGAGCATAAACCTTACGTAGCAAATGATTTGGGGTGGAAGGAGTCTTATGTGTTTACTTTTTAACAAGTCTAGAACACAACAAATCCTGTTTCCAATAGAGTGAATCAACCAATTTCATGCTGGTAATTTTTTGTTATGTGTTACATGTATGACAACCATTTGGTTTCGCCATTATTTGTCGAGTTGTTAGGTCTTTTCTCTTAAATTTGTTTCCAATAAAATCATCCTTTTTTAATAAGTTTAGGTAATATCCTAATTAGTGCTAAATTGGATTCGATGATAGTGAGTTGAAAGATTTGGTGGTTAGCTTTGTATTATTTTCACGGCAATCAGTCTACGATAAATCATTTTTATTTGGTTACATATTCGAATGCTTTTACGTCTCTCATGTCCTTGGGACTACAACATGGTCAGCATTTTGCAGAATGCTAAAGTTGGATATATTTAAATAGTTTCTGGTTTCTAGAATGCTAAAATTTCCTTTTACTTCTACAAATCAAATCAAAGATAGATAAGTAATTCATATGGCATAAAGATGCAATTGTTATTTGCCTAAATTTTGAAAGTTGTAACTTTTCCCCCACAAATTAGCTAGACTCTTACAAATCTAAGTCTTTCTTTTGTATTTGTGTGTGTATGAGTTACGAAAAATTTCTTTCATGCCGTAGTATAAATTTAATGTCAAAACTTCAACAAGTAACAAGATAGTGGTTCTCAATATGCCATGGCTCTCATGTTATGCTTCCCTAGTTCTTACACTTATATGATCTTCATGTTTAGTTGTTTGTGTGCTTTTCAGGTCATCAGTACTGCAAGGACTTGTAATTGTATTTTAATTGTTTTAGATGCAATAAAGCCAATAACTCACAAGCGTCTCATAGAAAAAGAGCTCGAAGGCTTTGGGATAAGGTGATGTCAAATTTTTTGTACCTTATATTCTCATACATTTTTTAGTCCTCTGTATGCCAAATTACTCTATCTTGTTTTCGCATGAAAAAGTTAGGACCTTGTTGTAGGAGCTTCTTTCTTGTCTACTAGTAGTTTTTTCCATAGTGAAAAAACAAGCTTTAGGACCTATATGTGTAAAAAATCGTGTTTTGGGCCCTATCAAGGGATACCTCATACCTTACGATTCGATCGATGTTTAGGTGTTATGTAATCACATCACTCTCGTTACCGTATCAACTCTTCTGTTACCGTGATTGCGAGCGTTACCACATTTTTTCACTATGGTGTTGACATTCATTCTCTTCTTGTAGAGGCACGAGTTTCTAGGACATTAGAATTTCGTGGAAGGGAAACAAAGGAAATCGACTTTTAGGCACTTTTACCAAGATGACATGTGAATATATTTGAAGAATTCAATGAAGACATTATGTTAACTCTAAAGCTTGATTATAAGATTAAAATTTGCTAACTACATCTATTTATGTAGAGTTTTGTTCACTTGCGAATGCAAAAAGTGTTTCTTAATTTTAAAGACTTGTGATGTGATACCAGATTTAGCTTGAAAAGTGATTGATAGACTACTCATATAAATAAAGTGCATCTTTTTATCATGGAAGTCTATTTACTAAGAAATCCATAGTTAAGCGTGCTTGGTGGGGAGTAATCTTAGGATGGGTGACTTCCTGGGAAGTTTTCGTGGGTGCGCACGAGTGAGGCCCAAGTGCGTTGGAAAGACTTGTGTTGGTCTATGGGGCAAGTCTACAATCTCCATGAGTAGTCACCGACGGTCCGAGGGGTCGGGGTGTTACAAGTGATCGTATGACATTTGGCTTGCTATTTACATGAATGCCACCATGTTTCTTGTTGCTTGATTAGTGTTCATGTTGTAAAAGCATAGGTCAAAGATGACATAGAGGTTTTGACAAGTTTGATAAACTTTGATGCTTGTGTTGTAGTCTTGTAGGTAAATGAGTTTGTCTGTCTAGGTTATTAGTTTTTGGTTTGTCTATCACCATTATCATCTTCTTCCACTTCAAAGTTTACAATTTAAAAATAATGATCTATAAATTAGATGTTCAAAATTGGGTTGTGATTTTTTTTTTTTTTTTTAATTCCTTTGAGAGGTGGAAAGGAGCTAATGGTAGATTGGTAGTTGTGGAGCTTCGACCTATAATTTTGGTTTTCTACTTAAATTAAAAGGCTTATTTTGTCCAAAACTGAGATTCATTGAATGGCAAAAAACTTTTCGAGAAAATCATTTTTCAAAGCTTGCACTTGTAGCTCCACCTATGTAGGAGCCTAGGTGGATGCTTCTCAATGACACTAGAAGTAATGAAATGTTATAAAAGAATATTGCTTTACATCTTAGACAAATTATTTTGATGAGATAAATTGACATACTCTTTGAAACAAACAAATGAGAACAATGACAAACTTAATCTCAAAAGGTTTGGGTTGAATATATAAATTAATAGATCACAGTGGTCGTCCACATGATAACCCTTCTCTATTCATTAGCGATTTTCTATCATCTCAACCTGTAAATTAAATTCTCAATATCCTTTATCTCTTGTTGCCTTCGGTCTCATATACTTAACCATGTACAAACATGTATTAAAGCACATTTTCTTAGAATGATCAAGTTATCTCATTTAGTACAAAAAGGCTTAGGGCCAAGCTTTGGTAAAGGCTAATCATGAGTGAAAAGTTCTTTGTTGCACCTTCATATGTCTAACATTTGTCTTCAATTCTTGATATATATCTTGGACTGCATTAATTAATATAATGAGGATACCCTTCTTTGTCACTGCTTATCAAAATAATTATCTTCGTAATACATAGTGTTGACTTCCCTTGGTGATAAATAATCCAAAGTTGTATTTACACATGGAATTCCATATGTGTAACATCCTTACAATATAATCTTTTTTATGATTCTTCCTAATTTCTTTCTGATTGGAATTTATGAAAATGTATCTTAAAATAAATATAGAGAAATTTTACATGGTGACCTTGTGTTTTAATTTTTCTATATGGTAACCAAAGTTATTTTTACTTACGTGGTGACCTCATGATATGGGAAATTATCCTGCCGTGATCTTCTTTTAGTAAAATTCGTTATTGTTCTATTATTTATGTTCAATCATCATACTACCTTTCTATTACCCTCTTTTGTCACATTTTGGTTTTGGTGAACATGATTTGCAAATATAGAGTTATTGGGTTTTAAACTCTTCTCTCTTCACAAAATTGTGATTTTCAACAAACAAAATTTCTCAAAATTCTCATCAAGGAACCTAATTCGAGCAAGCTTTTGGCTTTTAAACTTATTGGTTTTTTGGGTTTATCAACAAAAATCATCAATGAACTTTTGATTTTAAACTTTAGGGTGTTGAAAATTGGGGAAGAAGATTTGGGATTCGTTTAGGGTTTTAAAACTAATGGGTTTTGAACAATTGAGGAAGGATTTCAAATGTTCATCCAATCAACAAGAATTTAGGGCTCAACCGCTAACGTTTGTGGACATGTTTAGCTTTTGGTTTTGAACTATTACTTAAACTATGTATAATTTGTGGCCTATTTTTATGAAATGACTTTGAATTGTAAGAAATAGATGAAGTAAAAATATTGTAAATAAATACACATTATCCTTGAATGTCCATTTTGTTGGTCATTTCTAGTTTTTTTCCTAGTGGTAGTTGGAAGTTTTGAGTTGGTGGTGGTTGATGACTTTGGTTTTGTTGGTGTTGGTCATGAATCATAATAGTGGTGGTGGTAGTATCATGTTGACTAGGATTGGTGGGTGCCATGGAGTTAGGATGGTTGTGGATGGTGATATACATGTTGGTTGAGAGAGTGCCGAAGAAGAAGGGAGTGGCAAAATGGTAATTGCATAAGTTAACTGAAGACTAACTTTTTTACCAAAAAAGGTCACGACTTCACAATTTTCCATATCACAGGGTCATAATGTAGAGTAAAACAACCACGACAAAACAGTTTGCCATATCACTGGGTCACCATGTAGAGTAAAAAAATTGATTACCATGTAGAAAAGTTAAAAGCACAGTTGCAACATGTAGAAACTCCCATAAATATATTGATTTATTTGCACATTATAGCTCAATACATTTTGACAATTAGTCGTTATACATGTTGGGTTAAAGGTTTTGATAGTTTGACTTAAATTTGTTTTAAAGAATGGGGACACGAATATAATTTTATCTTTTCATGTCGTGAATAAGTGATTCTAATATTAGTTTGTATCTGAGCTTGGATTGGCCTCTCTTATAGAATTATGAATATCATAGTGTTATCAAGATGCACCATAAAATTGTTGAGCTAGTGTTAGTCATCCTTGACAAAATTTGTGTCAACTAGTTAAGGTTTTAACAAAAGGTATATTACCACCTTGAATAATAAGAACTTGAACATGTTGTGATTCAAGGGTAGGAACCATTATTGTTCGTTGGACATTGGCGCAAATAATTCTTCATTGATATGATGAGTCATGGGGTGGCAAATGGCTGTAGAATTTAAGAGACGGAAATTTTTTGAGTTAACATTTTGGGGTTGCTTGCATATGATCGATCTTATGAGACTGGTTTGTTGAAGAGTGAAATTTTTGCGGAGTTCTAGTTCTCAACTCTGTTCTGAATGAACTTATTTACTGAAGTAAATTCTTCTCTAAATTGGATATCATCATCTGATCATATGACAATTGATTTATTGGATTTAGATTTATTGGCCATTAATCTGCTGTTTCATATATGGACTATTTTTTCGTTAGCCTATAATAGTGAAGACTTCAGTTGTATGATCCTAATTTTTTTTCCAAAGTACATCGCGTCGTTCAAGTTGTAACGATTTTTGAATCTACCGAACAAATTCTAAATGCTTCACAAAGATGTAAAGATTGCGTTTAGGCCGGTTCGATGGACATCTCATGGTTTCAGCAGATATTTTGCGGTATGATAATTGCATCGCTCCATTTGCCGTTACCGCATCGATGTGACTGTAACTGCCATTGCGACCAAAAACCACATTTTTGCACTGTGGGTGTAGGTCTATAGTTGATCTGCTAGTAAATAGACTCGACATATTATATGCAATGTTCAATGTTAGGATAATTTGGTTGTAAATGGTGTTCAGGCATGCCGCAGGCCTACTCGTCAGTCATTAGCCTTATTTGTCCAATAAACCCTAGGTGTATAGAGGGCATTAAGGTTAATGTTACCCTGTTCTTCTCTCTTTGTTTTGGTTTGTTTGATTTGACATCTCAAAAAGTAGGGTGTATAGAGGGCATTAAGGTTAATGTTACCCTGTTCTTCTCTCTTTGTTTTGGTTTGTTTGATTTGACATCTCAAAAAGGATCTTTTTTTCTTTTAGGGGTATGAAAATATGTCAAACATTTGTACTAGGGGTTTTCAGTAAAAGTTGTGTTTCATGTTCGATATCCACACCTTCAGATATTTTATATAGTGCGTAGTATGTACGTCTGAGTTCTGACTGTGAGGCTGTGATTCTGAACAATTGTTATTGCGAGCTTGAACATCTTGTGTTTTTCTAATAGGCATATTGGTATTATCAAATGTCTTTTTTGAGTTTGAAACCATTTTCTCTTGAATCCTTTATGTCGTTTTCTTATGCTTCTCTGACTTCTCTGACAACAGGTTGAACAAGGAACCGCCCAATTTAACCTTCAGGAAGAAAGAAAAGGGTGGCATTAATTTGACCTCTACAGTTACGAACACACATTTGGATCTGGAGACTGTGAAGGCAATATGTAGTGAATACAGAATTCACAACGCTGATATCACGCTTCGTTATGATGCGACTGCCGATGATCTCATTGATGTTATTGAGGGAAGTAGGGTTTATATGCCATGCTTATATGTCATAAACAAAATTGATCAGATTACCCTTGAAGAGTTGGAGATTCTGGATAGACTTCCTCATTACTGCCCAATCAGGTAGTTGCCTCTTGTCAATCAGATTACAATTGTGCCTTTTCATTCATGACTTAAAAACTGCTCTGTTCTCTTATCCATATATCTATAGTTCTATACATAGATTCTAATATTCTATTACTCCAATTCCATGAGTGGCTCCCATCTCGGCAGGATTCTAGGGTCTGACTCTTGTCAGTGATAAGAAAGACGTTATTTTGGATTGACCCTTCGTAGCAAACATCATGTGCAGCTTCACAAGAATTAAAAAGTGCACACAATTTTTCTCATTTAATCTTTTTTGTGTCAGACAAAAGTCGGGTTGTTTATTGGTTATTACACATCAAGCATCTATTAACTAATCGTATGGTATGCAAATGCCTTGATGCCTGCTGGTGGGCTGCCTACTTGTCAAACCAGTTCATAGATTGCTTGATCCCACAGTTCATGTCATCTGCACACAATTTTCACTTGTGTTTTTTGGAGTGTGGTATGCACACTTCAGTTGAATTCTGCTAGTAAACTCTTAAAACTTAAGGCATAAACAAAATCTTTGCTTTGTATTGTTCTGAATATTTGCCTTCCCATGAAAGTACAAATAAAAATGTCAATCCACATGGAGACTCTTACTATCATAAAAACACATTTACTGATTTTCCCTCATTTTTGTAAATGAAAAATTGACATTAATTTGTCTTTCACCCATCCGCTGTAAATAATCCCAATTTTGAATTATTTTTTAGGAAAAATTACCGTGAATAATACAATCTTTTGTTAATTTTCTTACAATAATATCAACTATTGATTAATCATGAATAATACCAACTTTGTAGGGTATTTTCCTAAAATAATTCCAACTTTAGTTTATTAACTAATATACCAATTTTTTTTGTCTTATAATCACCTATAGTTTGATTTTTAACATGCTAGGGATTTTCTAGGAAAATACCCTTTAAGTTGTCTTATTTATGGTTAATCAATAGTTGGTATTATTGTAGGAAAATTAGCAAAAGGTTGTATTATTTACGGTAATTTTTTTTATTTTTTATTAAATCAACCTTTGCCTTAATTTATTGTCAGCATACTAATAGGGTTTGCTGATAGCAAACCAAGGGTAAATGTTGAATTATTATAAAATAAAAGGTTATGTTGATTGCAAATTAAGGGCAAATATTGGATTATTAAAAAATAATTCAAAGTTGGGATTATTCACAACGGATGGCTAGAAGCTTAGATTATTCCTATGCATTTTTGCTTTTTCTTTTTAAAAATATTTTTCCGCCTTAGACGTGTTTTACGGTTGAAGGAGTAACTTGGAACTTTCTCTTATGATGAAATTCATCTTGTAGTGCTCATCTGGAATGGAACCTTGATGGCTTGCTGGAGAAGATCTGGGAATACCTAAATCTTACTCGTATTTATACAAAACCTAAGGGAATGAATCCAGATTATAATGATCCTGTCATCCTTTCATCCAGAAAGAGAACTGTAGAAGATTTCTGCGATCGAATTCACAAGGATATGGTGAAACAATTTAAGTAGTAAGTATTACAATTTGATTTGCTTTTGTACTAATTGCTTACAATTGAAACGAACGAGATCTTCATGTATGCCTCTCTTTTTTCCGCAGTGCTCTAGTTTGGGGATCAAGTGTGAAGCACAAGCCGCAAAAAGTTGGCAAGGTTGATCCTAAACTATGCATCTTCGTTGCATTTCTACTCTTTTTTTATACAAGCCACAAACATGTGCTACCTCCGGTTTTTAATATTTGCTACACTGTTCATCAAGTGAGATGTTGGATTCGCCTTAATGCATATTTTCATAATATTTAACTTTTTAGAATTTTTTATCATATGAAATTAAAGATATTAAGGATTAAAAATTGTGCATTGGATAATGTAAAAAACAGAAATGTAGCAACTATTTAAAATCAGAGGAAGTATATTCTAATTGACATTGAATTCATGTTCGGTTAAATTTTCTTTCATATTTGCAGGAACACGAACTTGAGGATGAAGACGTCGTTCAAATCATCAAAAAGATCTGATTGAGGCTGTGGCATTCATATTTTGACTCGAGTTCGGTAGAGACATTGGCTAAGTTATAGAGGTCATGTTCTTAATGTGAACGATCGGCTCTGTTTTTTGAGAAGGCTTTGGCTACCATGTCATTTTATGTTTCCTGTATTGCAATGTGGATTGTTTAAAGATGTTTTAGATGTACATGTAGAAAAGTGATTGCACCAACTTGTTGGCTATGGTTTTGACATGTTCACGATAAATAATTCGGTTTCATTAAAAAAGGCGAAAACAAGGGTCCTTTCAAAACGAAACCGAGGGTTATTACCCAGTGTTCATGGATTTCGTTTACGTACTTGTTGTTCCTTGTTCCGAGCTACTATCAACCTCGAACCTTAAGCGGCTATGCTAAAGTATAAAATGTATTGGCTAAAAATATACTTGCTTAGTAGGTCATTTTAAAAAAAAAATAGCATTATAAAAGGAAACATCCTCTCCTTCTTTTTGGCTAAGTTATAGTATGTTATGTGATTTCACCTAATATGAGACGAGTCGCCGACTTTTTTTTGGGCAATTTCGTGGGTCGTTAGTTTTATTTTTATTCTCTTTATTTTAGTTTTATTATTTTTAGCTTAGTTGTAGGGTTATTAGGGTTATTATTTTTAACTTTTTAAATATTTTTTAATATTTACAACTCTACTTTTCCTCCATAAAATTTATTATTTAATAAAATAATAAATCTACTATTTAAAAGTTTCTATTTTTTTTTAAATTTTCTTGAACATTAACCTCATGAAGGAATCAAGATAGTAATATCCTTTTAATTCATCAATACTCTATTCCATCAAAGAAAAACCGCATTCTTTTTTACGAATATGAGCTTTTACGAATATGAGTTAACACATGTCTTCTATCCTCGAACTCGAACATTGATTATAGTTCTTGCGAATGGGATACCTAATTTGATGATAACATCATGATGAAAAAATTTGATCTAGTTCTCAAATTTCGTCTTCACTTTGAGCAAGAAATTGTTATTTTTGGGGACAAGTTTTAAGAGTCAGGACTGCGTAGTAGGGAGTATCATTGACCATGGAGCGTGCCGCCGAAGAACCCAGTTAGTTTACACAGACAACGCCCAGCGTATGAAGAGAAACTCCATTGATGAATACTGTTGGAGAAGCCATGATTCGTAGAATGCTAAGCAAGGGTATTCGAGTTGCCTCACTGACTTCACCCCAACTTCCATGTCCGCGTTATTTCTCCCCATTTTCTTCTTCTTCCCGTCTTAATTCTTCATCTTCTAACCCTAATTCTTCTGCTTCCGAAACCAATGATATTGACGATGTCCCTTCTGATGTTTCTACTCAAGGTAACTTATTTTAATAATTTCATGTCTTCTTTTCGGTTGTTTACTTAATTTTACTGGTAATCATGAAGGATTTTGCGTGTTTTTTCATGCTCTGCTTGTTTTGATATGTGCTTTAGTTTGAATGATTGTTTCTTTTTTTTTTTGCAATATTTTATTTGAGATGTTTGTTGGGTCATTGAAGTTGAAGTGGTTATTTGATTGAACTCTGTTTTTGTTTGTATTTTCTGCTTGTTGAATGAGTTTAATGCTTTGGTTGATTGATTTCTGAAGGATTAAAATTAGGGTTTTTAAGGCTAGAAATTGGGGAGGGAATAGGAAAGTTTGTTTGATTGTTTAGAGTTAAAACATAAGAATTGAAGTTAGAGATTATCAATGAACCAACTCAACTAGAAAAGACTAAGCTGAATGGTTCTAGCTTCATATTACTTATATGTTATATACTCTATTACGCCCCCTCTCACGTGAGCTCCTTTGGGCTGAAATTGTGGATACAACACAAGTTTTCCTTATACCTTCACTTGAAATAATGAGGGGTGAATGATATTTGAATCCATGATCTTCTGTTACGTTCACTTTGATACCATTTCAAAGAAGAAATTCAAAAGGTTAAGCTGATGGTTGTAGTTTCGTAATATGTTATCACATACAGGAACTTGGATTGGTGTATTTTTTTGGTTACTATCTTATTTTGTGTTGTAAGTTTCTATGTCTCTCGCCTTTTCTCATTCTTTTAGGTCAGTGATAATTTGCTTGTTTGAGGTTTTGGTACATTATTTTGTAGCTTCGATAGTCTAACGATATTAGTTTTCGACTATCCTACTCTTTTGATTGATGCTAAATTTAGACCTTGATGCTCTACTATACCTTTCCTTTGTTTTATTGGACAAATTAAATCTTAATTATATGGGGAAAAATCTTGCTCTTAAACATTGTCAGCTTAGGGTCTTTCATGCAGATGTTTTCTAGAACTAGTGTCCTTTCTCAAATCATAGCATCATATGGTCATGCAATGAAGCAAGCAACGAACTTCCCAGATAATATACTAAAATGTTTCTTCTCTAGATACATAAATTTGGGCAAGTTTACAACACAACACTACAGAAATAATACCAAAACCTTAATTCCGACAATTGGATTGACTAGTTGATTCCGCTTAATTAGTATGTTGAATAAGAAGGGATTTATTAGATAACTCAATTTGGATTCACTCACGTTAGATTGAATACATTCTAGTTATTTTTGTAGGGAATCAAGATGTAATTGACGATCGAACCAAATATTTTTGTTAAGAAAGTGGATGTTAACTAGTTTTGGTTGTTGATGGTGATTAACTCCATGCTCAACTAATGGAGCTAACAAAGGAGGAAAGGGGTTAGATTGTGGAGTTTTGTTGGCATGAAGCTATTAACAGTGCAAGAAGAAGCAGAGGGATATTTCTTTTCTTGCTTTCTTTTGTAAATTCTAACCAAGCAGCATATAAGGGTTGTGGAATCAAAGGGCCAACATGAACTCTTCTAGTAAATAACTTGAATAACTGGTCTCCTTTCCTTCCATACTACGAGAGCAGGGACCCCTTAGAAATAAGATCACTCTGAGTTTATACAAAAGCCGAGACTGATATGTGAACTGTGGCGAAACGTGGAACCCCTGGTTGATCTCACATGAATCGTAACCTCTATTCATGGCACATTTCTGAGGTCAACGTAGCTTCACTCAACTCGCTATCCTCAACTTTAGACCTTAGTTTCTTCTCTAGCACTATAAATTTTGGCTTGTTTCGTTGGAAGTAGATACCGAATTTCATGTTCCACTCTTGATAATTACATAGTTAGACATAGGTATATTTCTCTTTATTTTTTAACTTAACCATGTTTGGAAGAAAGAAAAGCTTTTTTCTTGTAGTGTGCTCACCCATCATATAGCATATTGCAGAGCTAAAGCGCAGAATAAGTCGTTACTTAGAAGGTGAAGACGATGCTATTCCTTCCATCTTTGAAGCTATATTAGCAAGGAAATTGAGTGGAAAACATGATAACTCTGATGATGAGATAATGGAGGAGTTTCGATCAAAAAAGCGGGAAAACAAGGATCAACATTTTTTGTCCAATTTGGATGTTAGTGATGATAATACCGATTCAGATGAGGATGACACCGATTCAGATGAGGGTGACACCAATTCCGATGAGCATGACACATATTTGGATGAGAAGGACAACGATTCTGGTAACGAACTTACATTATGGCTGGAGGAAATACAACGAGAGCAAGGGAGGGAAGAATGATGAGTTTTCCTTCCAAGTTCGTCCATTGTATGAAAGATTTGTTTCTCGCAAATAGAAATTCATGACTCTATTTGCATCGAGTTTATCGAGTTTTTTTAGTTTTATGGTGCAAACTCAGGACAAAAGAAATACAACTTAAAAAATGGACTTTGGCAATTAAATGAGAACAAGAGTTGCTCATGTTTACAAGTCTAAAGGAGGTTCATATTTTAAACCAATTAACTATAGTAGGAGTTACTCATTCGACGTAAGAGGTATATTCCTTTCTCTTTCTCTGAACAACTAGACAATAATGCTCAACTGTAACAAATTCATTGGATTTTATTTAGTTTTCAGTCGGGACAGGTTGATGCTTATTGATTGTGTAGTCTTTTGCCTTTTATGTTATGCAATTAGAGTTTTAGCCTCAATTTAGGTTTTTAAATATTATCTACAACTTCCTCCGTTCTGAAATACCCATTATAACAAGTATAATAGTACTTGTTATAGTAAGTATAATCAAACGGAAGAAGTATATAGTTGATAATTTTTGATACTTCAAATGTTTTTTTTATCTGTAGCTTGGTAATATCTCAGTCCCTCCTATTCGCTATTATTATCTCATATAATTTTTGCATGTTTATCAGTGCATATATGCAATTATAAATATATCAATTGTGTTTAAATAAAAAGTATAAAATAATAATGTAAATAAATTTTACATCGAAACGAATCAAATAAGATTTTACTTGACTATGTTTTAACTTATAAAATTAAAAATAAAATATAAGTTAAGAATGATCGATAAATAGTACTAATAAATCAAATGGAATAAAAATAGTAAAGAGAAAGTACTGATTATAGACATGGTATCAAATATTTAAAATTTGAATTTATTCTGCAATTTGTCCTTTGGTAGCTCTCACGCTTTGGGAAATTTTTGCTCGTTAGAGCCTTGTTAATTGCCTTGTTAGCGGCTGCCAAGAGTTTTTGTGTTTTTTTTTTCTACATTTAATAATTATTTTTGAGAGTTGGTTATGCTAGTATGTTATATACTATAATAATTTTTATAATTAATTGCGAAATATAGTCTTGATATTTCATACTTTTGCGAATTACAGTCTTAATGTTTTTTTTTTTTTTTTTTTGCGAATTACAGCCTCCAAAGTAGCTTTTTGATCAGTATTTAAGCCAAATGACCGGTTTCGTACAATTTTAACCGTTGACCGTACTTTTTTACTTTTTGATTTTTTTTTTGGGTTTAATTTTTTTTTTTGTGATTATTAATTTTTTCTTCATCATCATCTTTCTCCAGCAAAGTATTTTTCTTTTCTCATTAAAACCCATCATCTTCTTTCCTAGAAAATCAAACATTGTAAATTCATCAAATCTAATAAAAACATTAATCTCCATTGTTATTTTCTCCATTAATGGCTTCCAAATAAGTTTCCTATGCTACAATGAAAGCCCTAAACATGGAAACATTAAGCTGCAAAAGCATTAAACATTAACATTGTAATTTATAATTAATTTTAATTTTTTTATAGACTTATAATAGACTTATAATTAATTTTAATTTTTATATAGACTTAATGCACAATAAATAAAGTACATCATGGTTTTGGGAGTGGATTATTATTGGAAGTATGGGTTTGGGAGTGGATTATTATTAGTACAATGAAGAGTGAAGACTAATGAGTATAAGTGAAAAAGGCAACTGATTTGTGATGCACAATAAAAATAATGTCCACAATATTCATATTAGATTTTTTTTTTTTGGAAATAAACATTTTGTGCTATTTAACTTGAACTTTTGAATTTTATTTTCTTTTTAAATTTTATTTAAAATAAGCTTTTGTAGAAAATAATTTGCAAAATAAGTGTTTTTTTTGTTCGAGCATTAGGGTTAGGTATGAGTTTATTTGTTGTTACAATCAATGAATAAAGGATTAGATGGTCAAAAGTTAGTAAATCCTATTAACAACGAATAAGATTCGGTTAGACAAATTCAACTCTCTTTACAAGCTCTTTTGTAGGATTAAAAGATTACATGTGAGTATTCAAATTAGTCATTACTTTGTGTGCTTGTTAGAAATAACGAACTAGTGTTCTATAAAACCATATCGGTTGGCCAAATTGATCCGAAGAGCATAAATATGACAAAAAGATATCATTATTAAGCTTGATAAAGAGAAATGAAAGCTTGAAAGAGATTTTGTAAACTTGAAGAAGCAATTTGATGAAGTTTTGACCACTCACAAGTCACAAGATAAAAAGAAACTGTGAGCATCGTTAGGAAATTTATAAAGTAATGTTACATAGTGTCATCATCATCATACCCAGTGTATCCCGACCATAGAAAACTATGGTGAGGGTTTGGGGAAGGAAGGACGACGGCCACTCATACGCATAAAGGAGAGCGCGGCCAAAGAGTCCCCCAACTCGAGAAAGAATAAGAAAGGTTTTTGTAACGTCTATGGCCGAGTGAGGCTGAAGATAACTCCGCATGCTTGCATCATATCGCCCAAGCATAAACCTTAGACATAAAATGAAGGTAGATACGATGCAAATATAAATAAAATAAAGTAAAAATAACAATATATAAAAGAAAACAACAACAACAACGACAACAACAACAACAACAACAACAACAACAACAACAACAACAATAATAATAATAATAATAATAATAATAATAATAGAACGAGTAAAAGCCATAAAACAAGAACACCGACTAGTAAGTGAAGAGGAAATCAGTAGTCTAAAGCATGGATAAGGCGCCTCCAACTACCCCTATCCCGAGTTAGGTCCATAGAGAGGTGTAACTTATGTAAGTCAAATTTTATTTGCCCATCCCAAGTTCTCCTAGGTCTTCCTCGACTCCTCTTACCCTCTACTATGAGGCTTTCTATCTTCCTTACTGGGGCGTCGAAAGTCTTTCTCTGCACATGTCCAAACCATCTCAATCTATTTTCGCGCATTGTTGAAGAAATAGGAGCAACCCCCCTGTTTGTCTCTAAACTCTTGGTTCCTAATTCGATCCATCAAAGTGCTTCCGCACATCCACCTTATCATACGCATTTTTGTAACTTCTATCTTATGTTCAAAAATCTTCTTTATGAGCCAACATTCTGTCCCATACAACAAAGCAGGTCTGATTGCCACCTGGTAAAATTTCCCGTTTAACTTACTTGGGAACTTTTTATCATATAGCACCTCGTTGGCTGCTCGCCACCCGAGCCTGTAACAACCCGACTTACCGTTGACTGAGTAAACAAGGTCATCACTAGGTTCGTTTCCCAAGAAACTTATATCACACTTCCAAAACTTGAGCAAAGGGGTCACCAGCTCTTTAACGTAACTAACTCAGCTAATTCTCAAACTAAACATCTAACTAAAACACATGATGATTATACAATTCTCTACAAGTTTGATATAACCAACACAACCAAATCAAATTTACATTTATCCAAAATCCTAATGCAAAACTACAAATTCCTACGTGCTCAGCTCAATATACATCCTTAGAACGCTATTTAACACTACTAACCCATTGTTCCCGACCGGTTCCGATCTGTGATCAAACTAAAAGATGGAAACAATAGGGGGTCAGATTAAACTGAATGAGAAGTAACAATCCAAAACAACAAAACACATTAATTCAAATTATAGGTTTAAAAGCAACATCAGTTCCCTAGATCTATGTGCGCACAGGGAGTCTAGTTTGAGAGGTGCCCCATAGCTAGGGATGCAAACGGGGCGAGGCGGGGCGGGTATTGGAATTCCCATCCCCATCTTCATCTGTTAATGCAATATCCATCCCCGTCCCCATCCCCGAGGCGGGTATAATTTTTTTCCTCGTCCCCGCCCCGATGGGTTTGTACCTAAAACCATCCCCGCCCCACCACCCATCCAAAGTCTCAAACAATTACATATCCAAAGTCTCAAACAAACATATAACCAAAGTCTAAAACAAAAATACATGTCTAAAACAAAAGTATTTCAACATCAACTCAAAATCATCCAAAGTAAATCAATCCAGAATAATCTTATCACTATCCAATTCCATTTCGCATTCCCATCCCCATCCCCGCGAGTATCACCTAAAACCCATCCCCATCCCCATCCCCGCGGTGGGTATGAATTTTATACCCGTACCCGCCCCATGACCCATCAAACCGGGACCCATTCCCGCCCCGATGGGACGGGGATGGGGCGAGTCTCCTATTAGACCCGCCCCGCCTGCATCCCTACTGGCCATAGCTCTAAGGCTATGTCGCTCTCGGGTGAAGCTAGTCAATATCTCAATGACAATTCGCTTCAAAACAGGGAGCAGGGAACAATGTTCCTCAACTCCGACAATGACCAGCTCGTAAGCCCGATCCATTGACCATATCATAATATCAGCATAAACATTCACAACAACATTTGTCTCAAGAATTTCCAATTCAAAAGAGCTTTAGTAAAAAGTTTATTTTCAAGAATGTAGTCTGATCAGACCCTTTAAGGGACTGCTACTACTCACCAAAAAGAACGCTTCAAGAAGCTAAGTCCGGTACTCCGCGATCACTAGAAGGCTCCTCGATAATGTCGCCTCCTGAAGCATAACAAATATAGCATCACCACAAAGCATACGATACCACAACTAGGTTCATATAGCTCATTGCATCCCATCATAAGAATGCATCTCAGTTCCATCTTCCATTCTTAGATTTCTCATTTCAGAGATTGTGCAAGTCTTAACTCCAACCCTCAATATCATCAAAATAAATAACCTTGCTTTAGTTTAGCTTATATTCTTGTAAAGATTATATGTCTCTACAATTCCCTTTATATTTCAATTCAAACACTTTCATGCTCATCTAAACTCAAAACCAAGAAACTAAACAAGATTAACAAACTATCTAGAAGAAAGATTCAGCTAGTCTATCCATTCAACTAACAATTTCCACACGAACCCTAATTACCTTCAATAACAACCAATCAATCAACATTTAACCATTACCATAATTTGAAAAGGTTAATATTACATCCAAGAACACTAAACTAACTACAACTAAATCATTCGAATACTCTACTACTAAAATCATAGCCCACACTTAAATTCTCATCATCACACAACTCACTAATAACACATTTTTCATCAATTTCCAATTTAATAACTCATCTAACTAACTCATATACATTCCAAGATTCAACAACATTTAGGGTTTAACACATGAATGAAATATTATACAAGGGAAAGAAGTGTAATCACAATGTTATAGAACTTGCAAGAGGATTTCAAAATTACAAAAAAATAGAGATTATTACCCTACCCTAAAGGAATAGGAGCCTTTGAGAAATGGAGTGGTTTTCGGATTGATGTTTGCCCCGAAAGAAACAACTATTGAGTGTTGATTGTATTTTGTAGAAACTGCTTGTTTCCCCACGAAAAATCAGTAATTCAATCTAATTGATGTGTCTTGAATCTTCAAGAATGAAAAAGAATTGGTTATAATGATTTTGAAACGCATAGAGTGTGGAAAAAGATAAATTTGTTCTATATTCGAAAAATAGACAAGGATTAAAGATGAAGGTTGTTTCCTTACCAAATTTCAGAGAATACAATGCTAGCATCGAGAAGAGGAACGCCGATTAGGATTGTAGAACCACCGTGAGAAGTGGTGTTCGTGGCTTCGGTGAAATCTGGGTCTACTGCCCGATTCTGCTGCACAGAGAAGAAGACAAGGGAAAGACGATTTTGAATCGAGAAGAAGAGGATGAAGGTTCTGCTTGTGAAAATCAAGGCGAGAATTGAGGATGAATCTTGCTTGTGGCATTCAAAGTCTCAAAGGAATGAACAAAGATGAAGGTTGGCTGGTTTCAGGGTTTAACGAAGTGAGAGAGGGAGAAAGGGTTTGGGTATTTTAATCAAAATAAAAGAAAAGGAAAAGAGGGAAGAAATTAAATTGAGAATGTTTCATGTCATGTGTATCTAAGAACATTCTCGCACTGATTATTCTCTTAAACTTACTCGTCTTAAAATATTAATTTCCCAAATGTTACAGAGCCAACCCGCATGTATTCAATGATTGACATCTCCGTCAATCTCTCCATTGCTCTGAATGATTGATCCCAAATACCTGTATTTGATCGTACTCGTAACAACATCACTAATGGACACCTCTGGACATAATACACTATCTAATATTATTTTCGCTATATTTTAATGATTGTATTTTGATATATTACAATAATTCAAATTTTAATCTAAACTATAATATGATCGGCGAATATATAACTCTCGATTGTATATTCCATTGCCGCATGCTCCATGGTCATTAAGAATTCAAGTATCAATATAATAAACATTATATATATATATATATATATATATATATATATATATATATATATATATATATATATATATATATATATATATATATATATATATTTATTTATTTATATATGAAAGATTTAATAAGAAGGGTATTGAAAATGAGAAGAATAAGAAACATTCTACACCCTTGATTTGAATAAGATTAAAAAAATTAAATGTCACAATCGAGTAAAAACACTTAATAGTAAAAGTCACTATCTTACACAAAAAGATACCATGTCATAAATTTGAAGAATGTTCTTAATTTATAACATAATATCTTTTTGTACATATATAGTTACTAACATAAAATTCTTCTTATCCTTTTGATTATTTAAGAGTGTTTGGTAAAATTTAGTTGATAGTTGAAAGCTGATTAATGTAAAAAGACATATAAGGATATGATAAATTTATTGTTAAATAATTTTTTTAAAGTACTTTTAAGAAAAAAATTGACAAATATTAATTATAAATTGTAAATTATGTTTCTTAGTTAAAATTATGTTATAGTTACATATCTAAATATAGATTGCATAAAAATATCTCTAATTATATTTAAACAAGTAAAATTAAAAATTAATTTGAAGTACATCATTGTTCATATTCAAACAAGTAAAATTAAAATAAATTTAAAGTACATAATTGTTTAAGAATAGTTATACACCTAAAATGAAATAACAAAATAAGTGTTAAGAACTATTACTAACCTTTGTCATTTCATTACTACCTGCACGATTAACATCTTGTTTGAAAATACATTCGACATTTGAAAATGCTTCTGAAGCATGATATCTTATTTTATGATAAGGTGTCAAGAATCCTTGCCTGTTAGGATATCTTTTATCCGCTAAGTAATATTTTCCTAATTATCTAAATTATATTAATAACAATATAATAATAAATAACCATACTAAACTATATTTGTCTTCAAATAAAAATTGAATTTAGATAAAATTATATTATTAACAATATAATAATAAATAAAATCCAAAATTTTACCTAGAAGAGGTATTGGAAAGTTTAGACTTGGGTTTTCAATTGTATTAAGAAAGATATGAGAATCATGAGCTGATCCCTCCCATCTGCTTAACACATATGTAAAAAGCAGATCAAAATCACATGCCACCAGTACATTAATGGTGGGTGTTTCTTTCCTTCCTCACGTAATTGATTTTCCTCACGAATTATGACATCTATATGAGTACCATCAATTGCTCCAATGCAATCCTAAAATTCAATAACGTTATAAAGATATATTTTTATAATCATTTTTGATTAAATTTTCAAACAAAAATTTAAGGATCAATAAGAAGTTACCTTAAAATGTGGCATGTATTTGGCATCATTCCTAATTTGTGTAGGCACTTCATTAAATTCAGGATCTCTTGGTTTAATTATGTCTCTTGACAAGCCATCCATGGCGTTTAAAACCTCTTTAAAAACTCTACTAACAGTTTCACTAGAATGTTGAAACCGTTCTTGGACATTCCGGTTTGATGCTCTCTAACTAAGGGTCCAAACAAATAAACCAACCTTCTCCAAAGTTGATATGTTTCTTGGAGGGAGCAAGCCATACTTGCTTTCTAGATTCGTACATAACTGGCAAAAAGTACTTTGTTTCATTCTCAACATATTAAAACAACGTTTTTCATGGCTGTTCAAAAACTCTTGTATCCATCTTTCTCCGGTTTGAAAAGAAGTCATGCATGGCTCCTTGTGTATGTACTTGACATAATAAATAGACATATAACCAATAACACAAGCTATCGAATCCCAAAATTCATTATTCTTACGCCTCTTACGGGTTCTATTCCGTACAACATGCAAATCCATGACTACAAATGTTCATTATAAGAAAATAGAAAGATATAAGCCACTTTCACATTACAAAATAAAGTTTATCGCAAAAGATATATTAGCATTAGCTAGCTAATTATAGTTCAAATAACAAAAGGTCAGCTAAAGATACATTAGCTTAAACTAGCTTGATACGAAGTACGGTCAATTATAATGTTAAAATAGCATCAAATCATTTTCCCTTCTCATACAAGTAATTAATCCAATGAAGTCTAGCTTCATCACTTGGAAGACCATCAAGAATTGTTCTCTTTTGAGGATCCTCAATCATGGTGCAAGCAAAATCAAATTCAGGAGTACATAGAGTCAAACCAGGCAAGGATAATAATTTAGCTAGAAAATCTGCAAGTGTTATAGAAGAATTAGACAATGTAAGCGCCTCAAGATCAATTAATTCCACATCTCTAATGTTCCTCTCCGTGATAACTTGAACCATGGCATCTAATTTCTCCATCAACATTGTTGATCCTCCAACTCTTCTAAAGGATTTCGACTTAGAACTCTTATTGCTTACACAAGCTTTAGTCTCAGATACTCGCTTGCTTCCTTTCTTTCCAACTTCTTGTTCAATTCTTTGAGGAGAAGGTACGGGGAAAGGAGTCGAGTTATAATCATTCCAAACTTCTTGCCATTCCTTATTGGTTTGGCTATTGTCAAAAGCATTACTTCTACTCCATACATCATCATATTCATGAGATGTATTACTAACATTTAAATTTGGAGGAGAAGGGATATAAACTGTATCATTTTTACACTAAGCGAGAGTAAACTTTAACACACCTTGTGCAACCGAAACACCAAACAATTGCTCCATCTTTGACTCCAGCTCAGGTTCAATCCCTTCTTCTTGGAAAGCTTTAAAGTGGATGTTTTCCTATAAAGAAAGATAAAAAAAAATATTTTTTAGAAGTTCATTTAACTTAACATTATAATTTATAATTTTAAAGTTGTACTAGTAGAGTTGATAAGTAAGTTAACCTCAATTTTTTTAGCCTACCACTCTTCACTAGCACTTATAGTTTTCTTTTCATGATCCCAACCTAATCCCATTTCTTTTCCTTTCAAAGCTTTCCAAAGGCTCCAACGATTTTTCATCCAATTCCACTTGTTCTTAAGCTTACTCTTGCTATATGCTAAGTTGGTCTTTTTTTGAAATTTCTCTTCAATTATTTTCCATGGGATCCGTTGTGAGATTGTTGCACCGATTTTTCCCTTACTTTTTTCAATACATTGGATACACAAATCAAAAAAATGTGCACATTTTCTTTCGACCAATTAACTCGATTCACATCTTTCCCCTCACTTCCACCTTCTTCATTTTTTCTTTACCATTCTTGGCTTTGGTGCCATCTAATTATGATAAACCATAATTAAATAAAAATACATAGAAGCATTTCTTTCAAATATGATAAACCATAAACACATATTAGGAAGGAAGAACAAATCTATAATATTCTTCTAGTCCTCATCTTCCTCGTCGATTCTGTATAGTTGTGATGTTCGAGTTCGCCTCTTACGATATTAATTAGTTGTGATGTGATGAGAAGGCATAGGAGGTGACTGGTAGTGGATACCCAATGGCTGTGACTACCCCACACCATCATGTGGATATGACAAGTCGAGCTTGTCCAAATAAACATCCGATGGTGGTGGTGACGAACTTAGCCCCTCGCCACTAGGTTCAAGGGCGAGCTGTGTTGGCTCCTCAATGTGAGGAATAAGTGCTCGAATTGTATACCACGAAGGATCCCTTATGCAATGTTCCTGATTGACGGCTCCTAACTAGAGTGAATGATTGATGCTACGCCTTGCGCTTCAAAGGATTAAGTGATAAAAATTCAATGAAAATATAATTGAAATATAAGAACAAATTTTGATATATTAAAGAATACTTTATACAGTGGGTCGTCAAAGGAGCATTTGGATTGCAGCAACAACACCTTGTGGTGTCATCTAACGACGAGTGATGGACTAGAACCACAACGTGTAATCCAGAGTAGTAGGTGCATATGCCTCATCGGTGGATGCACTATGTAGTATGAATCACATATTGTGGTTTCAGTGTGCGATCCGCCGTGCGTTGATCTCACCTCAATTCTTTGTTATGTACCCTTTTTAGTGAAGCGATACAACTTAACATCGGTGTCGCATAAAGCAGGGATGCCTTGTACCAACCCAAATTTACATAATTTACGCTTAGGTAGATGAACTTCAACTATGTCGAAACAACATAGTGGTAAATATGCCTTTAACGCACTCGATAAATAAGTTTTTGGGCAATGCAACATTTGCCTTAAGTAGGAAGCGGTCCCAAAGAAACTATAACATATGTAAAAAACTGTTGCTTACACATTCAAAATATAAAAATATAATTAGGAGCGTCAAGAGGAATGTAATACCTGGTCAGGTCTAAGCAAATCCAATTGGTCACGATGCAATCCCACACGTGTAGAAGTGTGGGTCCTTGTACGTCTCGAAAACGACGATCATTAACCATAGTGAGCCTCTAATGGTGGTTAGGGTGGGGGAGCAACAACACCATGAGGTTCCACAACCAAACGGTCTAAATGGCTGAGCATCGAGTATATGCTTGTATATATGTAATGTAATATGTATTAAAATAATCTATTGTGACCTATAAAAGTACTAGTGCCTACACAATCTCATTAACACTCTTTTGTGAATAACGAAAAAGCCTCTAATGAAGGCAACTCAGTGCAACAGAATTCTAGTTGTTTTGCTCAATATACTCCTAATGTTGATTTATTAACGTCAGTTGTACTTGCCTTCTGGTCTTGTCATCGAACAATGCAGCCCGATTAAATATAAGAGCCTAAGAGGTATGCCTTACCGTACCTCTCAATGGAGGCCTCATTCGCACCATCAAGGAGATGTGCGAAATTTTGTACCAGACTACCATCCTCAAGTCACTCCCTTGTACCATACCAGCGAGAGGTCTACTAGTGTAGTAATCATGGTACAATTTACTCTAAAATAAGGGATGGGGTGAAAGTCATGCAGGTTCGCTCGCTGGATGCATGGGATGATACGTGATGTGTAAATTTATTTAATCAAATGTGTACGGTGTACGTTGTGCCTATGAGTCAGACTCAGAGAAGCTAGTTTAATTATTTTGTCTAGTTTTAATTTTATTACGGTGAGAGAAAACAAATGCAATTGCTTTTTGTTTACAAAACTACTAAAAGGTGCACTTTTAATAGATTAAATATATAATAAAGAGGTTTGTGATATTTAGAATTATCCAATTCACATATCAACGATAATTATTATTCAATATCTATAAATTATGGAGAAAAACGTGATTTTAGGGTTAGACCAAATAAAATTGGACTTTGTTTACCCTTAAAGTTGACCAAGACATTTATTGCACAACTTTTGATTCAAAGTGGTGAAGCCACAAGGGTGATCGGTAGTGGTAGGAATTATGCTCCCACAAGTCACAACCTTCTACGTTTCTATCATGGCCATTCTTTAGTGTGGCCCTTTGATCATATACTAAATACTACTATTAATTAATAAAATCTTTTAAATGATAGAATAATTTATTTTATTTAAAATGTGAAGAATTTTTTTCTTTCCAAATCTCTTCTTTCTATTTCCCAATTGGTATCTAAGAAGGAAAATGCAATCTTTTCTTAGTTGTCTTTCCTTTTCCTTCATTTCATGTCTAAACATAATGTTAATAGGTATAAGGTTAATTTAAGTTTTTCTAGTAATTGTTATTGGTGGCAAAGTGCTAAAATAAAAGTTAGGGGAGCAAAAAATACCAAAGCTTCCTTTACCATTAAATCCCCACTAATTACTCTCGTAATAATACTAACTGTACATAATAAATAAATTTGTAGAGATGAATTAAAATATGTCGTAAATATGTATCATGAGAATGGCTTATGTGGCTTTGCGACTGATGTTTTCTTTTGTTTTTGCTGTAAATTCAAAACCGAAGCTAATTCAATAAATTACAAAAAGTAGTGATTGGTTTAATGTAGAGTAATTTAAATTGAAAATTCTAAAACCCTGTTTAATTTTTTATTCCTTCCAATTCAGAGTTAATATTTACTTTGCATTTTTACATGTTTACTAATATACTAATTCAATTCATATCTCTAATTGTGTATAATTAAAAACTACTATAAAAAGTTAAAATTAATAACCTTCACATTGAGATGAATCAAACAAGATACCAATTGACTAACTTATTGATTAAGAATTAAATACAATTATAAAAATAAAAAATGAAACATTAATTCTTGTATTACAAAAAAAATGTATTTTTAAAGGTTGAAAAGATATTGGCATTGATAGATTTTTTTCAAACAAACCTTAAATTAATTTTCAAAGTCAAATTTTCAATTCCATACCTACCTTAGTACTCCAATTTCAATTTCTAATATTTTTTTGTTGGTATCTATTAATTTCTTGTTTAATTCCCTTATTGGTAACCAAGGAATATTATTATTTATTTACTCCACACCTTGAATTGAAATATTGAATGTGATAGAATGTGAAAATAATTAAAAAAAAAAAAAAGATTAGTGTTTATTCCTATAATAAAAGTCTTTATAATGACTTTAAAACTTGTGCTAAATTCCCTCCCACTCAATCCATATTCCACCCTGAAAAAGCAACACCAACATCCCACCTTTCTTTCTTCTCAAATCATGGCAGCAGAAACCTCCAATTCCACCATTGGAGAACACCTTAAATGGAGAAAACCACCCAGAAACCATCAACAACCGCCATTAACAACAGATCTAAACTCACAAATGCCTTTAATTATCCAATCTACTCGCTGCAAATCCACCATTTCTTCTCTTCTTTTGTCTACTTTTAGTAACCGTGAAAATACCCAGAACAGGAATAACCCCAAGAAAACGTTTAAGAATTCAGCGTTAAGAGGGTTTGGGTGTACTGCTCAACCTGAGGTTACTGTTCCTGCTGTTATTAGGTCTTCTGCTGATTGGGATGACAGAGAGAAGAAGAAGAAAAATGGGGTTTCTTCTAAGAAGAAAAAGAAGAAAAATCAACATTTACAAAGTGGAGGTGTGATAATGGAGGATTCAATTGGGTCTGTGGGTGTTCAAGATTTATGGTGTGGTGATGCTTCTGCTGCTGCTTCTGTGGATTGTGTTAGACCTCTTTCTTCTAGGGGCAAAATTGATCTTGACAAAATTCATCACAGAGAGGTTTTTCTTTTTTTTTTTTTTCTCTTAATTATTCTCTTTTACTTTTCTCTTTAGTTAAGTTTCTTTATTTGGTGCATTCCCATTCCACATTTGGGTATTTTTGACTTTTGGGTTCTTTTAGTAGAGGGTAGGCTCAGGGCTATAGGAAGGTAGAAAGTGATACATGCTGTAACCGAGACAAGACCCGATTGTTGACTTTTTGGGTTAAGGGCTTGGGAGGGGTTATACTGTAAAAATGTGGTAACGGTTACGATGCGGTAATGGGAGTGATATTGTTATCATAACGTCTAAATATGAGCCAAAATCATAAAAGAAATCGATACAGTCTAAAATGCTGTTTATTTACATCTTTACAACACTGAAAATATGTGGAGCCAATGCGATACGATGCGGCTCAAGAGGGGTAGCTAGAATTGAACCCTGGTCATGTGTGTGTCATGTACGGGAGAGTAATACGTGCTACAACTTAAACAAGACTCTATTTTCAAATTTTGGTTTACAAGTGCTTGGAATTTTTTGGGAGTTATATGCATGATTATTTATTTATTTGAATTTCTTGGATTAGATGAAAAAATGGTCATTAAATCCTTGAAAATTTTTGGGTTTTGTTCCAACTTTTTACCTTAAATTTAATGCTTCTTTATGTCTGGAAAGGTATATTCTTTTGGAGTACAAAATTTATGATATAGTTGGAATGTTGAGCCAATAACGTGTCTTTTATTTAAATCTGGTTTAGTGAGACATTCTGCAGTTTTCCATCTACTTTGTTGGATTTCACATAAGAAAGAGAAATTGGATGGCTACATCTATTTGTCTTCACTCATTAGATCTATTAAAATAATGTTTTTAAACAATGCTAGCTTAATACTATAATTAATTCATATGATTTTTTAATTTCTATTGAGATGCATTGCTTGGCTTCATTTTCAATTGAGCAAAATAATTTATAATTTTTTTGATTTTGGATTAGGATGGGTTATGATAAAATGCTGGTTAAATTATTTGGATTTTATTTACGTAAAGTTGTAAATTATATTTGTAATTGTCAATTGGACAATCTCATTATATGCGAATAAGGGTAAGGACGTAAGGTTGCATACAGTTGATTTTTCCGATCTCATTCAAGGTTGGAATTTTTTAATGGCATTAGGGTGATGAAATGTTGTTGTATAAGGGTAAATGGAAACAGGGTCTTAGTTATTATTACCGTAATATCACGTTTGTCCGATCAGCTGAACTCCGCCAAGGCAAGATCCATTTGGGTTTGGATACGTTAACTTGATATTTCCCATGTTGTAAAGGTGTAAAATACCGTATTTTGAGCCGTATTAAGGAATATCTTATGATTCGACCGAGATTTAGGCGTTTTGATTACCACATCACTCTCGTTACTGAATTACCATTCCATTACCGCGATCGCAACCGTAACCTCATTACACTATCAATGATGTGTTGTTTTGGGATGTGTTGTGTCTTTACTTTGGTTTCTATGCTTTAGCCAGTATCAACTGCTGCAATTTGTAATTGTTTTCTTTATTCTGTCATTAAAAAGTATGTTTGTCTAGTTGCAGCGAACCTCCTATACATCAAGACAGAGAATAAATGCTGAGCAGTTTTCTACCATGGGCCTGGATTCTTCCTTTGACATTCCAAGTTTTGGACCGGATGTCTTTGAAGCCCGGTACTACCATCATCTACGTAACCGTACCCCTGAAGAGCTAGCTGAGGTTTGTTGTGCATTTCAATTTTTTGTGATGTGTACAACTTTGCACTTTTGTAGTTTCACCTATATGAAAGGGAAAACTTTTCTTTGCAACTTATTAATACTCCCTCTTTTTCACTTAATGTGTCCCGTTTGACTTTTATATCATTTTTTAGGTGGTCAAATAGGGTCGCATATGAAATAAAAAATGTAGTGTTCTTAAATTTTTTGATAGATGTAAAGTGGGGTCAGTAAGTATAAAGGTGTAATAAAGTTGAGTTTAATAAGGGTAAATTGGTAAAGTTAACATATCCTAAATAGAAATGATACATTTAGGGTGACTTAACCCAATAAGGAAATGAGACACTTAGGATGAATGTGAGGGAGTGAATTGCTGGTGCACTCTTAAGTGGAGTTGTGCTTATTGTGAATGCTAGCAAAAGTTCTCATGTGGGATTGATCAATTAGAGTAGGAACGCTATTCTTTTCGGACCTGCCATCGGCTCGGATACCTTGTTAAGTAGAGCTAGACTTCTTGTGAATGCCAACAAATGATCGGAGAAACACGAGGTTTACACACTTCATAAGCCAATGGGATACTATCCTAACACCATATGACAATGAAAGGAAAAACTCCAATGACTTAAAAATGCGTCCACCATCTTTAATTCATCGATGTGAGATAAACCATCCCAACACCATTACTGAATAAATATTTGTTTGTGGAGTTACTCTAAAGTTTAATTTGATGACTTTTCAGCTTTTAGGTATGATTTGGTACCTAAGCAATAGTTGATTTTTTAAGAGAGTATGGATTTCTCACTAATTTGATTTAGGTGAAAAGCAATGTTCCTTCAATATCTTGCTTGTTTATGAAACAAAAACTTATGGGGTGCCCCAATTATTATTGTTTTAACCCACGACCCGTCGACATGATTTCTTGGTACTCATAGTATCATTCATAAATGCAAGTAAAGTTTAGAATATTTTCATTTCAATATAACTCTTCCTCTTCAAGTTTTAGGGGATACAACCAAATAGTATTAGGAATTATGATATAAGACTAAGGGGAATGTATTTGAACTTTCTTTTAACCTTGAATACTTTTTCTATTACAATCTTTATTTTAAGATAATAAAACACTTTTATTGGTTCGTTTGGTTGTTGGTGCTAAACAATAGTAACGAGAATTTGTAGAGTAAATTTTCAGGAAATGTACCATATTATTCTCGTAGAAATGAAATTTTGATCATAAAAAATTTTTTGTTCACAATTTTCCATTACTATCTAATATCACATTTTCTTATAGTAATGCATTAGAATGAATTTTGTTAAGAAAATGAGAAAATTGTAGGAAAATATACATGGCCATTTAACTTGTGAAGAGATTTTTCTGCTAAAATTACACTAGTTTTTCTTTATCATTCCCACCATTTAATATCTAATACCAAACAGGCCGTAAATGCAAATCGTAAGCTTGCTTGTTTACTTGTAAATATTTCCTCCGTTCCTTTATGAAGTTTCCATAAGGAATATTTACGGAAATTAAAAAAATAGAATCTTTTAGATATTGAATATATTACTTTATTGAATAAAAAAATTGATTGAGAAAAAGTGGAGACCATAAACATTATAAAAAATATTAAAAGATAGTGAAAAACATGTGAAGACTATAAGGAATATAAAAATGTTAAAATAAAGGTAGTGGGAGACCATGAGCATTATTAAAATGAGGATAAATAAGATTATTTTAGTCCAAAATTTATGATATAAATAGAAAGATTTTTTGTGGAAATAATAAATAAAATATCAAAAATGACAAATAAAAACTTGTTAGTAAAATCTTACAAAAATGGAGTACTTTTATCATTAATGTCATAACTTTTTCCATGCTATAATAAAAACAAGTCAGAAGATAATAATGAAAACTCAAAATTGAGATACCATAAAATCAAATATGTCCTATAAAAGCATTAGCATTCCCAATTACAGTTGCTGATTTTAAGTGAAGGTGGGTATAGTGGGTTTGACATTTACTCCTCTTCTTAGCTTTCTTTACCATATCTTTCTCATAATGCTTTTGTTCATTTAGTTTTATATTTATTTCCAATTTTTTTTTAGAAATTATTACTACTTTATTTGTGTAGATTCCCCGTGAACTTTCATTAAGCACTTTAGACCATCCCTTGAGAATAAAGTTTTAATTTTGTAAGGTGTCATATTAGTTATATTCTCCTTAGGGTAGGGTGTTCATAGATTCCCGGAATACTTACCTGTTTCTTATATTGTGTATTCTTTATGTTGGGAATTAGACTTTTGTGGGGAGCTATATGACAAAAAAAAAGTAAATAAAATATGTGAGAAATCGTCTTGTGATAAAATATGTGAGAAATCGTCTTGTGATGAATGTGTTAGTTAAGCGTAGTACTCTTTGGCCGTCTTTCTAGAGCGGGGAACTCTTTATCCGCATCCTTCTTTATAGGTATGAGTTGACGTCTTCTATCATCCCCTAGAGCCTGATCATAGTTTCAATGAGCGGGATACACCGGTGATAATAATGATGATGATGTTCCTTAAATGATGTCTTTTGATCTCTTTATGTTCCTTAATATGATGTCTATTGGTTAGTAGATTGGGAAGCCATAAGATTTTATGTTCCGACATGATAAATTTGTTGTTGAGCTTGTATACAAGGTCCACATTAGAGGAGAGTTATTTGTACACAAGTCCGATGGGGCTCCATCCTTACCTGGAACAACATTTGGTTTGAAACGGGGAATGGAAATTTGAACACGGATTAACCTAGATTCACTCGGGAACAATTGGGTACGAGATACATTATGTATAGAATATATATTTGTAAACAAAATTAAATTAAAATGATTATTTTGCTTTAAGAAATAATTTTCAAGTGGAATTTTTCTAGATTTCTAGGTTTCATCTAGTTTTTTTTTTTTACCTTTTTTTTCTTTAATTTGTAAATGAAGGTCAAAATACCTTTAAAAAAGTTCTTCTACCCGGGACATTACCTTAAGCAATTTGGGTCGCATTTCGTAGTGATTAAAATGAAACATTCCTGGATCGCAGAATGTAGTTACTATGGTTCCATCATAACAAAATGTAGTCCAGGATTCTATATCATTTGGTTTGTTATATCTATTCTCTTCCCTTAGTGTTCGGTCAAGTTACAGTCAACTCCATAGCAACATCCAAAGTATATAGAAATAAAAAAGTTTGAAAGGGGTGCTTTAATGAGACATCATCCCAGTTTTTAGCTATTTTTTACTCAACCTTTTCTTGAAGAAAATGATTGCTTTGAGTTTTTATTTTTATTTTTTTCCCTTTTTTGAAAAGTTAGCAAAATGGGCTTTCATTATGATGTTTTTTAATTCACCCCTTTTTAGGTGATCCGATTTATAAAGAACACTTAAAAGTTTTATTGTTAGTGGTGTGGTTTTTATCACTTTTATGTCTATTTTTGCATTAATACATTCCACATTTGGTATTTGTTAATAACTTTACAAATTCAATAGTTGGGATATTATAAGAAAACCAACATTGGTAAGCCTATTAACTCTGTAGCATAGTGCAAAAATACATTTTCGGTCACAAAATGGAATTTGTGTTTAATGCGGCTCATTTTCGATCGTGGTAGATTCAAATATACAGTTGCGATACAGTGATGCGGCCTTATTTCTGCATCATGTTTTGTAATTCTCTTCAGTTGGTTATTCAATCTGAAGTGATGTGTGACCATTGAGCTTTAAAGGCGGTGTATAATAGGAGACATTGTGACTAGAGGTATTCAAAACAGACCCGACGAGCTGATAATCACCCTACCTTGTAACCAAACCCAACTTCAACCCACCTTCAAAATGAAGTTAAAATTATATAAAAATCAATGTGGACATAAGACCCGATTTTGAACCGACCCGAAACAATTGACTTGAAATCAACCTAATGACCCGAATGAAACACCTCTAGTTGCGACTACAAAAGTTGTAGTTTGCACCTCGGAATTATTGTTGGTTTTTTAAGTTTGCTTTGAACTTAGGAACTGGATTCTTTATAATGTTAATGATGTGCTGTTCTGTACCGAGGACTCCAATTTTTTGTGCTACATGTTTAATTCATAAATTTGAGGTCGTTTTGCTTCAGAAACTATGTAAATATGAAACATGAATAACATACTTTGTGTGTAATTTCTTCAGATTCTAATGTTTCAAAATGGTCTTTTAACGAGTAGAAGATCAAGCGGTCTTGATAGATACCGAGACTGGAGACTGGATGTCGACAACATGACTTACGAAGTATGACTATGTTTCTTCAAACTATTGTTGATGTTCTTCGTTTATTTATTTGCATATTTGGTAGATTACGAATGTACATTTTCCTTTTTGATCGTCCAAACAGGAATTGCTTGAACTTGGGGATAGAATCGGGCATGTGAATACTGGATTGGAGGAAGATCAGATTGGCCGATGCCTTAGAAAAGGTAAGCTGTGTGTCATGAATGAAGTATCCTCAGAATCCCCGAATTCAGCTGAGATAGACGGAAAATGCAGCATTTGTCAGGTGAGTTTGAGTTATCGAATGAAAAGATAATTAAATTAGTCGTTATTACGTATGGAGATAAAGTCGGAAATTGTATAACACAGGAAGAGTATGAAGAAGAGGAGGAGGTCGGGAAACTGGAATGTGGACATGCTTATCACTTGCATTGCATAAAGCAATGGCTTGCGCAGAAAAATGCTTGCCCTGTCTGTAAAGCCGAGGCGTCTGCTCTATTGGATTGAAGTCGTCCGTGTCGTGTCTTATGATCGTTGATGCTTTCCCATCTGTATAGATTTATGTTCTACCGCGATTTCATAGGAATACTACATTAACTTTGTTCATTGTTGTGGCTATGCCTGTGCCTGTGTCCGTGCCTGTGCCTGTGAACCTTGAAGTGACTTGGTTTTTTGGCTCTTGAAAAGATTAAGGATAATTTTTACGTTTTTTGTGTTTCATCTCGTTTTGGTGAGTAGAAGAGAAAAATGTTGTACTACAAGTTTTGCAACTAGTACATAAGTCTTTTTTTTTGTTTTAGGTTGATAAAATATAAAAATGTGCGGATGAGATGAAAAGATAAGTTGAAAATTTGGAGCTAAAGACCGTGTTAGTATGGACTTATTTCCTACAAAAAAAATATGGCAAAACTCATAAAGCGGAGGGAGGGAGTATTTATTTAGAGTGTACTAAAAAGGGGAGAAAATAAGTTATACTATACTATAAGTTTGATCTAGAATCAAAGGGAAAATGAAATGTTTTAAAAAAAAATGTAAATATATGATAAATAATGAAGAGTGAGAGTAAATTGTGGGAATAAAATTTAAAAAGAATTTTAAATATAATGTATGAATCAGATTAAATAAAGCGATGGGTATATTTCGAAAAATATAATTGATATAAAATGAAAGTGACAATCTAAAATAAAAAATATTACTAAATAAAAGAGACAGAGAGAGAAGGGAGTACCATGTATAATAAATATATTGTACCTCTTGGAACTTAGATCACCTTTCATTAATTTAAGGCCTTTCTTAAATACAAAATAAAAAAGGTTGAGATCACCTTTCATGTCTTATTGGTACAACAAAATCGGTTATTGCATTTGGGATAGAGTATAAGATCTAAGATGTTTAATTGTTTTTGAACAATGTACTTCTAATTTGGGAGTAAAGAGCAAATTCTTATTCTTAGAACCAAAGCTATCAAAATGAGGATTTAAATCGTATAATCATGCATTTCTACGACCCCTTTTGACGCATATGATTTGAAACAACTTTGGCATTATTGTTGTATATACATAGTTGGCCAGGCCAGAAGGGTGTTATATACATAAACTTTTTACTTCCATCTCACATTTTATCATACAAGTAAAAGGATTTTCCAACTTATTTGTAGTTCTTCTTGGTATTTATTATTTCTTATTAACTGCATGAAGCAGAAGACGAACAATCGACCAGCGCTTGAGCGGCTAAAGATGTATCAAGTTCGTCATGAGCACCGAGAAAATCAATAATACATGGATACACCTTCTTTGGGGCCTGCATTTTTGGGAGACAGTACAGAATATTAGAATCTGATTCCATAAAACATAAGTATTTCTTAAGCCAAGAATGAAATAATCACGTGAAGTGATGAAGAGTAAGCTTACAAAACGGCCTCCAACTAAATCATAGTGTGCATAATGCGGACCGCCAGGTTCTCCAAAAACTTTATACGTAATCAGATGCTCCGGGATCAACTTCACAGTTTCTGTTACATTATAGTAGAGCTTCTCACAAAATTGATCGATAAAAGATCAAAAAAATATATCAACTCTAAATTAGATGATAGTATGATACCATATACAGCTTCAGGAGGACAAATTAAGTCTTGATCGCCAGCAAGCGCCAAAATAGGGACATTGCTCATGTGAAGATGATCCTTGTAAAAGAAAGTTCCAGTTCGATCAGACAAACCGCTGCTCTCAAAGGCAGTTGTTAGTTGCAAGAGGAGCTTTGCAGGTATTGTACCTGTATCCCACGTCATGAACATATTGAATTTCTATTAACACTTTTCTCATCACTCGTTGCTGTATAAAATGACAGCTAAATGCTTAAGTTATGATTTCTAGTAGCCTAAAGAAGTATAACACAAAGTGATTCACATTTAATGGGAGGCGTATACAGTGCAACAAGCAATAAAAACTAAAAACCGAAGCATTCCATTTAGATTAGCAAAAATTTCAACCATAACCAGATATACAAGCAGATAAAGTTGTTGATTCTATTTGAGTAGAAATTTTTTGTGTCACATTGTTGTCAGTTATCAATTATTAATGAATTGATGGTTGAGCATGCTACTCCTAAAGAGTTCAGTTGTGGGTTGAGCATAGTGTCTACTTTTGCATCTTCTTACAACCCAACAACGCCAAATAGTATATTAAGTGTGATTGTATGTGTGGCATCAAGTAGTCATTTGTCAAACGAATTAGGCTACGCCGCGACACTTTCCATGTTTTATGAAATACAACAGATAGAAAGATGCTATTTACTCACAAAAATTCTTGAGGACAAGCTTGTCAAACATTTCAGGGAGCATCATGTCCTGTGCAGATATTTGAGAATTCAACCATGACAGCAGAAACAGAGGACGAGAAGCAAGAGGATGCATGGTTGCAAGGAGTGCACCTATAGGAATTGCTGGGATATTTATAGCCTCCGCAGGGTCCGCCTGCATGACAACAATTTCAACGACCTAATCACAAAACTTGTGTAGTAGGTCAGGGATAAACTACATCCTAACAGTCATCATTCCTACCAAGGGCAACAACAATTTAAGAGAAGATTTTGAAGATGAGTAATCAAGTGATGATGCTATAGTAACAACTGCAGAAAAAGGAGAGTCTCTTCCTTTGAACCCTGGAAAAAAGTTTCTTTGATCAGAAAAATGTTACAGGAGAATATTAGGATATTAAAATGTGACAAGTGAAGCATCACTCTTAAACAATCTCAACTTTAGTAGCAAAAATAACCAAACCTTTTCGGCAGCATATTCTAATGCAGTTACATTTATCTCTACAAAATATGTCAAACTTTGATGGTTCTACAAGCTAGTGGCATCTGAATTATTTGTGAAGCAAGTTTGAATATTCACTAACCAAAAACGAGTAATTATGAGCTTTCAAATCTAGTTTTCCTTCCATGACATGAAGGTTTTAGGAACTCAATACTTTGTGGAAACTTAATTAGCATTTGCTTATCTCTAAGACCACCCAAATCCCGATTAGTTTCCTTAACAGATGTTATTCAGACACAGGAACTCAAGCAGATACAACATGAGTATGAGTTCAACTGTCACACTTGTCTATTTTATGAAATTATTTCATTCTTTTGACGTAAAATGAAGAACTTGTATGCTCTACGCGAGTCTGAGTGTCATGGATCTGATACTGATGCTTGAGATAAATTGAGTTCGAATAACATAGCCGGAAATTAGCAGTAATTTAGATGATCCTTCAATAAGCTCCCCAAGTACACTCAGAAAACGCAGGAATGGCCCAACCTACTGTTTTTCAGTTAATAACATTTTTTTACTTCTTCACTTTGTGAAGGTGGATTCAACTTACGGAAACAGTCAACTACGAGAACCCTTCATCTTAAATTTATTAAGAGTGCAACTTTGGAAATGAAATGCTACCGATGGGCCATTTGCCTTTTTTAGATTTTGAGATTCCATAAATTTCAAGTTGGAGCCATGATACTTGATAATTACTGTGAAACTGCTTATATTGAACTTACTCAAGTGGGATATTTAAAGATAAAGGTAAAAGGAGAAAATATCAAAATAGTCTCTGCCTGGAAGGTGAAATCTTAGGTCATTTCTTCATAGAAATGCAAAGTAGAAGGTAGAGAACAACAATGACAGGAAAAATCACGTCTCAAAATTCAGAGTGTCAATCAGTTCAAAACCAAAAACTCGTAAATACTTATTTTCTTATTTGACTAGTTTCATCTACTAGAGATCACAAAACACACAGATAAGAAAGCATGTTCACATACCACAAAACGAAAGCATAGCATACAGCAAAATACCACCCATCGAGTGCCCAATGGCAAACAATTTTTCATCATCAGGGTTGCTTTGTTCTCTAATGTAGTTCACCTGCAAAAAAGTTTATACCAGACTTGATATAATCTGCCAAAAAATAGCCTGTACATTGCGTGTTAATCTTTCTATACCATCACCATTCACCCCAATGCTATTAAGTGGCTCCCATGGACCCACCTAACTATTGTGGGTCGGATGTATGCAACCTTACCCTTACTAGTGATAACTAAGGTTAATTACCATTGACCTTTGGTAGCAAATATCATCTACAGCTTTATATAAATAAGAAATTCACAAAATTTTATGAGTTATGTTAATATAGCCCATTATAATTCAAAACCAAATACTATAAATTTGGCCCATCGAAAAAAGGGACAAGTTAGTCCTTCTATACAATGCAACCAATCCCCAGTTTCACGCTGAAAATTTATCAATTTTTATTTGAAACATCATATTTTTGTCATTTTATCATCAAAAGAATATCGAACATCGTTCTGGCCATATCATCACTGTTTTTTTGACAATGAGAGAATATAAGAGGAAAACCTTACCACTAGAGGGAATCTTCCTTTAACAACTGATCGAAATCCCAATCACTATTCAGAAACAGGTCTAGTTGTTTTTGGAAATCCTCTACCATGGGCATATATTTCTCACCAAGTTCAGGAAATGTGGGTGGTATTGTATTCTGAAGTTTTCCAATGTAATCTGAAACCCCTTGACTCCAATCCTTAACTTCGGATTGACCAAGGCTGGACTTAGAGAACCCTGCAAGTTCTTCCTTGATCTTAAACTGTAGGCCAACATTGCTTTAAAAGTTTAAATGGAAGAAAGAACAAAGATACTATCGAAGAGGAAGTCATGATAGGAATATAAGTGACAGTTGAGAGGCTTCTCACTTGGAAAGGATTCTAGTTCTTTCATGCTAAATCCAGCACCCTGCACTTCAAGAATCCATGTGTCAAAACCTTGGCCAGACATGTGACGTGCAAATTAGGACAGCAATGACAAAAATGCATCAGTTAAGACAAAAGCCAAGTAGGAGTTTTCTAATACAGATTATCAGCAGCAAGCAGGTAGAGGAAGTCTTGCACTTAACCAAAAAAAACTTGTTATGCAATCATCTCCTATCCAATATTTTGCAAGATGGAGTTGAAGTCAGTACATATTCATGTATCCATACAAATTTCTTAAATATGTTTTATATGTAATATCACCCCTTGACCACCTCCATTTGATACATCCATTTTTGTGGTAAGCCAATCATTAAGTATGTATGATAACTCAAATTTTAGATGCCAAACAAGCAAGACTTTTACACAATTATCATTAAATTTTGGTTGTCTTGCTTGAAAGTTAGGTATATAGCCTATAACAACTAACAATGATTAACTAATCATACAAAGCACTTAATAAATGGCTCAAAGAAATATAATGATTATATGATCCCTGCAGCAGTATTAGTATCAGTGGGAACATTAACGCACATGGAGTGAAGACAAGTGTGGACAGAAAAAGCAATGAGTCGGTGCCATGGCACGGACACCTAGGCGCATGTTCTAGAATCTGCGGTTAATTCTACTAGTTAGAATACATATGTAACTAGGAATGTTTTAAGATCTGTACTATAATGAGGGAAAATTTTCTTAGTTTTCTTTAGTGCTATTCTAGCTAGAGGTAGTTGTGTCCTAATTCTAATAAGTTTTTAGATTTTAATTAGAGCTAATAATTAAAGTTATTTTAGAATTACACTTTTGATGTACGTGAAAATAGTACATCTAGACAGTTCTTATACTAATAGAGGTAGAATATTTTCAATAGGCCATTAATGTAATTCATAAAACTAATTGAGAGATTTGAGTTGAATTTATAATTGTGGTTTATGTGAAGCAAATATATCCTCAAAAATCAAAATTATGAAAGATTCTTGTTTTAAAATTGAGTAACGGAGGATATTTGAAGCCAAAGTTTTGAACTTGTGGAAATGTATGTGGAAGAGTTTATGCAATCAGCCATTAATTTAATTTATGGGAGAGAACAACTATAAGGTGCGATAGACTTACTTTCCTTATAGTACTAATTCTCTTATAATGTCTAGGTTGAAAATTGGAACTATACTCATATTTTATCAAACACTAGCTGATTCAAAAAAAAAAGTTGTTTTAACCTGCTAATTTACTAAAATAAGCTAAAATAGCCAATAAGACATTCTACCAAACACTAGCACTGTGTTATACTCGAATAATTGGACAATGGACACACAATAATAAGAATGCTAGGTTTGTGTTTGAGATGAAGATCAGATTGAGATTATTAACATGTATTAAAAAACAGTTTTTGCTAACTGTAGTCTGTTTTAGTGCTGTTTAGCTATAAAATGAAATTAATTATTCATAGCAGATATCAATTATCATTGCTAAAGCTACTCCATAAAATTGCAATTAAAATCAAATCAAAGCGAAAAAAGGAAAAAAGAAGATACTTGAGGAGAGAGATCATATCCAATAGCATTAGTTCCTACACCAGACAGCAACAACAATGGATGATTTCTTGATTCATCAACGACATACTATTAAAAAAATCATACAGAGGATGAAAATAACCAAAAGAAAGAGGAAAAGAAGAAGAGACATTAGAAGAAGGAAGGTAACGCCAAAGAGCAAGTTTCCAATCAGTATTAGGAATTTGAACATAATGAAGTTGATTTGCTGTACAAATCGCTGGCTTTTCTTTCACTAATGCAGCTCTAACTGTGATTGAACATGAATCTGATCGACGCCGCTTTGATGAGATTAGGGATAGGGATCCATTGATTGACATTCCCGAACATAAATTTGGTTTAACAATCGAGTTCGTATGAATATTACAAGTCATTTTGGTAGATTTGTTGATATATTTGTTCTTCCTTTTCTGCTATAATAATATCTAATTGTATGAATCCAGTACAGATACGTGTAGAGTAGAGTTGTTCGCTTGGCCGAGTAGAGGATCCGCTAGTATCTAAAAATTTTACCCGCGAACTTAAATATTCAAAAGCCCGTTTGTATTTGCGGACATTTTTTTTTATCGTTACCTGCTTATTTTTAAAGCGGGCAGATCCACGAGTAGACGTGCATTTCTTATAAAAAATTAAAAATATAAATCATATTATAAAGTTAAGTTTTAATAGCAAAAAGTATCTAATAAATTATTTTTTTCCAAAAAGTATCCAATAAAAAAAGGTTTGCCAAAAAATAACTAATAAAATTTTTTATGTTTCACATAGTACTAAGTAACGTTTTTCCTTCAATTGACCGTCAAATATAACAGTTGACTGGTCAAAATCGAAATTTCTTTTTCCTCATCTTCAATTTGTTTTCCAATTTAATTTCAATTTTGAGTAAAAAGTAGCGGAAGAAGATAATGAGGAAATTGTATTAGAAAAGAAATCTAAGATGAGGAAGGTCAACTGAAAGAAAACGTTGATTGGTACTCTTTGGAAAAGAAAAAAATTTTGTTACATATTTTTTGACAAAACTTTTTTTATTAGGTACTTTTTGGAAAAAAAATTTATTAGGTACTTTTTGACACTTTTTCCTAAAATACAATACATTATTTAAAATATTCTAAATATTATATAAAGTCTCCAAATACTCAAATTACATGAATATTGAATATAGATGGTGGAGTCGACTACTTGTTTGAACTTCAATAGTCGACTGCTTGAGTGCTTTAAGAATTAAAATATTGAATGTAGAAGGTAGAATTAAAAACTTTAAAGTTTAAAGGAAGCAAACCTTAGGGCTACTACAAGAGTAATAAACTAATGTTGGGTATGGGTATGGGTACTAATTACTAAAGTTGGGTATTGGTCATGTAGTAGTACTAGTTTAATAATTAATAGAATTAATTATATAATAAATAATATATTAAACTAAGTGGGTGGACGGATATACCCACAGGTATATTTTGGTGTCGCTACCAGCCCATTTATTTTGGCGAGAGGGTATTACCCGTCCAAACTTTAAATTTTTTGAAAAATGTTATCCATGCCCCCCGGTTTTTCGAGTTTGATGGGTCAGCCTAGCGGGTAGCCCGCCCATGAACAACTCTACTGTAGAGAGAAGCAGTGATGATTTGTTGAACTGAATTTAATCGGATTTTATTTATTTATAATTATAATATAATTATTTGGAGTGTTCTATGTTCACGTAATAGGTACATTTAGAGGTATTCAAAACAGATTTGATGATTGATATTTATCCAATCTTATAATCAAATCGAACTTGATTCGACTTCAAATCAAAATTAATATAAAGTTACATAAAAATCAATTTGGACATAAAATCTAATTTTGAACAGATCAGAAATACCTAATGCAATATTAACCCGATGACCCAAATAAACACCTTTAGATGCATCAGTCAGTTGGACTTCACATCAAAATAAGCTTGCAATTTTAAACCAAAAATACTCTTTTGTTTCTCAGTCTACGCTATAATCATCAGATTAAAGTTTACATTTGGGTTTTATTTTAGTCGTCTAATCATCTAGTTCCAATTAATTTTAGCTTGGTAAGACTCGTGAGAATCGTATCTTGTCTAAGTTCAAAATGTACCATATTAAATGGGAGAAAGTTTTTATTCTATGCTCTCTTTGTTCCTCTCAATTCACACCCCTTTTTATTTTAGTTTGTTTCATTGATTCGCACTTTTTTCTTTATTGACAATAATCTCACTCTTCTTTTTTTAACAAACTTATAGTTTTACCCATCTTAACTACTCATTTTCATCATCCGTTTGTTTTATCTCTTATTTTCCATCTCAACTTCTCTTTTTATTAAATTTCACTTATTTTACAGATTCTGCAAAATAAGAGGGAGAGTGAGAATATTATTTATAGTACCATGATTTTTTCAATTAAGTTACAAAAATATTAATTGGACTTGCCATGTTTAATCAATCGTTAAAAATTCACTAGTTTCCTACAAAAAAATTTGCTTAAAATTAAGGCAAAAGTACATATAAAAATGGGTAGGCATTTATTTGGATGGACAAACATACACAGGACAGGACATAAAGAGACTAGGAGTATAGAGATTAACATCTACAGTATATGACATGTACAACCCTTTTTCCTCCGTAATCGAACAGCTCCCGGTACAAGAAATGTCGATGAGCCATGGCGGCTGCCGCCATGCATTGCTCCATGGCCAAACAACCTATCAACAGCAACACAGATTTACAAGCCGGACTTGAATGCTTAGAGTTAGCACCTGGCCCCTTGGTCAATTCAGTTGTCATGCTATTACGCTTTCACAGGAGATGATTCGACCAGAGCAATTACGCGCTCAGTAATCTCCGCACCAGCGTTTGGCTTCGCTGCTTGCAAAGCCCTCTCTGCCATTGCCTTCATGAGTAGTTCATTATCTGCAATCATAGATTTGTCACTATAATCAATACTCGGTTTGGAGGTTTCGAACAATTTGTCGATCTTATAATGTAGCAAAGTTGACGACCGGCTACTTCAAATATATAACGGCTCGTCATGTATGAGACCGTCTCACCATGAGACAGAATTATATAATTAGTCCATTTCTGTACTGCAAAATTGTAGGTGATCATTTCAACATACTAACGGCCCGTTTAGTTAGTGGTATTAAATGATAGTAATGAAAATGATTTACAGTGTAAAATTTCATCAAAAGTTCATTCCCATGGTGATGAAACTTTAATTACAAAAAGGTTTTTTTGTTTGCAAATTTCCATTACCACCTTATACAATTCCCATGGTGATGAAACTTTAATTACAAAAAGGTTTTTTTTGTTTGCAAATTTTCATTACCACCTTATACTACCTCTACCAATGGTAATGCACTGAAATGAATTTTATGAAGAAAATGAGATGATCGAAATTGGACAAGCATTGCATCAAGATAGCCAAGATATTTTTCAACCAAAATTACACTAGTTTTTATTCCCATTACCACTGTTTATTACCACCAACCAAACGGGCCGTAAATGTAGTGGGTCAGCCCAATAGAGATGGTCTCACTATGAGACCATCTCATTATATAAAGGTAATTGAGTAAAAGCTTCGGGTCTAATTATGCTACACTTTAAGTATGGTGTTCGGGTTGTAGTGAATGATGAACTTCCTTGACAACAAGCTAGCATACCATAACACCTAATGATCTTCAGCTGAAAATACTAAAATAAACGAAATATTATCGAGAATGCATAGGTGTAACAACCCAACTTACCGTTGACTAAGTACACAGGGTCATCACGAAGTCTATTTCCCAAGAAACTTAAATCACAATTTCAAAACATAGATCTAAATGAGAAGTTGTAGCTTTGTATTAGGTTTTGGTAAATGTATATCGGACTAGATTGTATTGGTTATGTTGGACTTTTATAGTCCCTTTTATGATTACTTTGTGTTTTAGTTAGATGTTTGGATTGAGAATTAGCTGATACAGCAATGTCATAGAATTGGTGACCCCTTTGCACAAGTTTTGGAATTGAGATTTAAGTTTCTTGGGAAATAAATCACGTGATGACCCTATTTACTCAGTCAACGATAAGTCGGATTGTTACAATAGGGTTTAATTGCCAATAAGATCCGAAATAATCCAAGTAATAACATTTCGGTTTACTCATAATTGCTCCATCGTACATTCCGATACCATTTCTTCCGAAGCTGTTGAGGCAAAGATTCAAATTCGTATGCTATTGTTGCTAATTAAATAGGAAAGTTGCAATGAAAAGTAGAGCAATTGTGCATACCAAAAATGTCCCTGATTGCGATTCTTAACGTTGATGAGTCAAGTTCATCTTCTGTAATGATTCTTGAACCGGCTAAATCTGCCATTAAAGATGCATTTTGGAATTGATGTCCTTCCGCATCTATAGGAGATGGAATCTGCAAATGTTTCATTAGAATCACTTCAAGAAACATCTTATGAGAAGAAGTACATCCATGGTAAAGACTAAAGAACAACCAATGCACTTTCTAGTAACCATAGGTCCATAGCAATTACATTTCAACAATAACACTGTGTTTGGATAGAGAGAAATAGAAGGAAACGAAAAAAAAACACGTATTTTTCACAACTTCCAATCCTAAGCTTTTATTCATCCCACTAATTGATAACTATTTTGGGCAAGGCTTGTAGGCAATCTAGTCCATATGATATCCTTTAACTCTCTTTTGGGAGTATACCGATAGATTAAAGTGTGATTTTCCTAGGCTTCATTATGAATCGTGTTATCCTCGTCGTGTTCTTGACCCCACCTCATCATCCTAAAAAATTGTCATTGCTTTGTTTTCTTCTCTAGGAGAGTTGCAAAAGTTTGTTTTCTCAAAGCGATATAGAAGTGTATAAACTAGTAATGCAACATGATCACAACATTCAATAGCTCAAAATATCTTAAAAGACTGAGGAGTGTTACCAGGATGGCAGGTTTCCCTGTAACTAGTAGTTCGGAACATGTCATCGCTCCAGCCCTAGAAACAACGAGATCTGCAGCTGCATATGCCATATCCATAGAACGCAAGAACCTTGTAAAATTAAAAATCATGTCAGATGATTAACTAAAAATAGAAACAAATCGAATTGAATTCATTGACTCAAAAGATGGCATATAGCTTGATAAAGGAAGAGTTCAACATTTAAAAAGATGGAGAAAGAAGGTGGGAATCTTAATCGTAGCATGTTTTCCCAATCAAAGTGCACACACAACTCTCGTACACAATGTAGATGGTCAGCCGAGGGCCAATAAGAAAGATAGTCCTGTACATATTTTTTTCTTCATTTCGAACAAGATGAAGTTTACAAGTCATTTTTGATTCTGAGCATCGTTTTTTCCTGAAAACAATGTTACGATCACATAAAGCGTGAACCTTCAAAGCATTTGATGAGTTCCGGCTATACAAAGTTCTACACCGTCAAAATTTGGAAACGTGAACTCTTCCGAGAATTATGCTGAAGGGAAGATATCATTCTAGTTGGTAAGGCACATGAGGGAGCAAAGCTCAACAATAGGTGATCAAAATGTTGGCCCGTGATTAGATTCTCACCATACATGTAGATGAACATGAACTAGGAAATAATCAAATCGAGAGCAATAGAATACACCTAACAAAGTAATAATCGCTACCCAACGGTCACAAACAATCAATGAATCATGTGGCATACTATTATAATTCTAAGCTAAACCCAAACCTTCAATCACCATCTTTGCAAAATCATCTCTCTTAGATTTTCAACTTTCCCATTAAAAACAAGAAGAAACTACATAAATCAAAGAACCGACTAGTCCATAAACTCTATGTCAAGAAATGAGATTGATCAAGTAACAAGACATTATGGGGGTGTATGGCAATTTTAGATTATTTTGATGCAAATAGAGGTTTGGGTTGTCAAACCATGCAATGCTAGTGTTCGGTAAATTTGCTGGTTAAATAACTTATTTTTCTGAATAAGCTGTTTTGGTTCAAAATCAGCTGGAAATCAATTTGTCAAATTAGCAACGGTAATCACCTTTGCACTACAAACTATCAGCTATTTGCCAAACACCGTAAATCACTATCTTCCTCACACAAAAACCTATGATAACACCAAATAAAAAGAAACTATAAAATCAATGGAGAAGCATAAAACTGAATAACAAAGGCATGAAGAGAGAAAACAAACGGTGCCAAAACGAGTCGAGGATGGTTTCGAACAAGGCTTTCCATTTCGTTAAACGATTCAACACCAGTCTCCCAGATGATATGCAAATTCGAGCGTTCCTCCAACATCTGATAATAAATATTGAAAAGAGTAATGTTCATTGAATTAGCCCCAAATGAGCCCCCAAGAACAAGCAATACCACAACCTCAGATTCATTAACCTCGGCCACTTTGGGGAAAAAATACGCCCTCGCCCCTGATTTTGATACAAACTTCCTTAATGATAACCTGATCGGATTCCCACTCACGACAATCTTCTTCTTATCAGTAGGAAAACGATCAACCGATGAATTATAAGCAACAAAAACTAAATCAGCAACAAGAGAAAGAAACCAATTAGCTAACCCAGGAACTGAACTTTGTTCTTGAATCACCATTTTTAATCCTTTAAAAGCAGCAATTAAACAAATAGGGAAAGATACATAACCCCCAGTTCCAACCACAATTTGGGGTTCAAACTCCTTCATTATCTTCCAACTTTCACGCATTGAATTGACCCATTTTAAAGGGATGCCCAGATTTTGCACAGACAAAATGGGTCGAACCAATGGGGTTGCGGGTATCGCAGAAAAGTCATACCCAGAAGCGGGTACAACAGTGCTTTCCATCCCAGAATCAACACCAATAAACAGGATTTTGGCATCTGGGTTTTTGATTTTCATCTCATCTGCAATTGCTACTGCTGGGAAAATCTGCCCACCAGCTCCACCAGCCGCAAAAACAACCTTTAATGGCTTTTTCTTTGTGTCATTTTGAGATGTTTGAAGAAGTGGGGATTCTACGGATACACAGCAGAGGAATTTGAACCTTGATTTAGGTGAAAAAAGAGGTGAATAATAGGTAGTATGTGGTAGAAACTTGAGGGGAAGATGAGAAATAGTAGCAATCACCATTGTTGAAAGCAGAAGATATTTTTAAGGAGAATTAAATGCAACAAGGATTTGGAAAGTATGATTGGTAATAAAACCTGAAAAAGAATGACATTGAAGGACCAGATTGAAAAGGATGTATTGGATTTTAGTTCTATAAGACAAATTTTGAATTGAGTAGCAGAGTAGGAAATCAAAAGGCAATGGTTTTGTACACCAAGTTAACAACTATGGATACTGACTGAAATCAAAAAGCTTCAAAGGATCTCAGTAGTGGCCCCATTGACCAATCCATAGTCAATTTAGCAGCTACCAAAAATTGAATCTCAGATCTTTATTCAGAAAAAGTGATTTTTTCTAAATGAGATAAAAGTGATTTTTTCTAAATGAGATAAAAGTCGATTTTTTAATTAACGGAAGTTTTACTAGAGATATTGAGTTTTTAGTTAGTTATTAACGGTTCGTTTGGTAATCAGACTAAATGGTGAAAATGTTAATCAGTTAATAGAAATTAGTTTAATGTTGGTAGGAATATCTCTTGATAAGTTTAAGGGTCAAAGTCAATTTAATTGCTAGCCGAGAATTGAATCTAAGTTTTTTATTTAGAATAAGTGATACTTAAGCTAAATAAGATAGATTCTTTAATTAATGGAAATATTTACTAGAATACATTGAGCCTTGAGTTTGCTATTAACGACTCGTTTGGTAACCGATATTAAATGGTGGAAATGTTAATGGAAAGTTAGTTTAATTTTGGTAAGAATTCTTGACAAGTTTAATGATTATGGCTATACTTCTTCAACAATCTAATTTTCTTCGCAAAATTCATTCAAATGTATTATCATTTGAACATGTGGCATTAGATTGTAATGGAAATTCGTGAAAAAAAAACTTTTTATGATTAAACTTTTATTATCATGAGAATGACATCATATATATTATGAACATTTACACTACAAATCATTCTCATTCTCACAATGTAGTATCAATTACCAAATGGGTTGTAAGAACTTTGTACAAATACTCATTCCTCTCAATGAATTGGACACAATTTTAATGTTCATGGATTCTTCTTACACTACTACATTAACGAGCAATGGCGACGCTCTATTGCGACGGTTAGTTATGAACCGTAGCAATAGATACTCTATTGCGACAGTTAAGACCCTATTGCTACGGTTATTTTTAAACCGTCGCAATAGACCACTTATTGCTATGGGACGGATACCTATTACTACGGTTGTGTATAAACCGTCGCAATAGACCTCAATTGATGAAATTATATTAGGGCACGCAGTATGTGTTTGCCGGGAAATGAAAAATAGAAATTTCATTTACATTCAACTTTCCCACTTCACTTACCCATAATTTGCGAGGATCTGCATTTGATTTCACAAAACCCATTCACCTTCCCACCTTCAGCTATCTATTCATTCACTCTTACTTCTCCATAAACCCTATTTCCCAAACTAAATTCCTCTGAAACTGAATTCCATTTCCTCATTCTTCTTTGCGAATTTTGTTCTAGGTTTCGTTGGTTGCTGTTGGGTCGTTGTTGCTGCTACTGTTGGACGGTTCAACTTGGGTCGTGGGACGGTGCTGCGGCTGTCATTCTATCAATTGCATCGCTACACCCTCAAAATAAAGGTACTAAAATTTGCCTTTTCATTCTTAATTCATTTCAGTTCTTAATTTTGCATCGTTGTTTCTCTTAATATACAGTTTTCATATTGCAATTTGTTGATTTTGAATCTTGATAAAATGATTGGAAACCTAGATTATGCAACAAATTGAGAATTATGCATCAAATTGAGAATTATGGAAACCTAGATTATGCAATTATGGAAACCTAGATTGAGAATGACTGGAAACAAATTGATTTTCGAATGAACAAATCAATGGATTTTCGAAAAAAAAAGAAGAATAGAAAACCTAGATTGATGAAATGACTGGAAACAACCAAAAACGAAATGAATTGATTGAGATTGAAGTTGTTCCTGTCTTGTTTAATCCACCCTCTTTGCTTTTGTTTTTAGAATTGGTATAAGAGATTAGGTAGTATTTCTATTTTCAATCGTTAATTATTTTTTATTTGACTTATTGTTAGTAATATAATCATAATTCAAATCTCTGATTTCTTGATACAAGTTGATTAATAGCTTTGATGCTGTGGATTGTGCCTGCAAGTTAGAATGATAGTTTAGATTTCGATGAGCAATATGCCTATGTATGGCAGTTGGAACATGGACATTGTAGCTATCTGTGCCTGCAAGTTAGAATGGTAGCAATATGCCTAATTAAACTCAAAATAAAACACCCAGAACTCATGTAACAGCTGTTGTGCAGACTGTCGACTGGGCGACCTTGGACTCCATTTTCAGCCCTTCTCCGATGACTTTCAGAAGGATTATTGGGCCATGGCAGCTAGGCCCTTGTGTGGAGATTCCAAATCTACCCTCCACGTCATCCCATGGGCTCAGGTCTCGTCTGGGCGGGCCTGCCAAGGTGGCCTGGTCAGTGAGATTGGTCAGACTCTGCTGTGTGTCTGAATTCTCTTGTTTTATTGCTGTTTGTTGGCTTTCCTTGTTCTTTCCTTTGTATCTATTTCTCCATGATTAATTCATCCTTTGTCTGAAGTAGTTAATGCTTGCTAGAATGATGAAGAAGTTAGAATGCAATTTAGCCAAATACGAAACAAATGCCAAAGAAGAAAGCTGCCTATGTGGTCGCACATAGGAAACAGTAAGCTTAGCTTATCTAAAAATGTAATCTTCCTTCACTTTGTTCTCACAAATGTATTTTATGTGTAAATATATTTTGATTTAGCTTAGAAAATTCCATCTAATTTAATGTGATGAGTGAGGAGAAAAATCAACTGATCAATTATCACCTTTTTCTAGTTGCTGCTTCTTGCTTGGTTGGTAATGAGGTTCTGCTGTTGCCATTATATTTATGTGTACATAGACAATAACCTTTACTAATAAAACATAAGCTAAGTTTATGTTGTTTATGTTCATCAGCAACATATGGCTGTACATAATCAAGTTCATCAGCAACATCAGAATGGCTTATGTTGTGGCTGCTGTTGTTCTAATCACTTCTGTTGCTCTTGCCCTTGTCTTTGCTTTTGTATCTTGGTTCCTTGCTTGTGTTGTTTATGTTCTTGAGTGTCATGCTCATGATGGTTCTCATGTACATCCATGTCTTCAAGGTCAGCTTGTCTTGGACCATGTGCTGAAATGTGATTGAACGATGCACAAGACTTGGGAGACTTAACCAATATGGTTCAGGAGAGATATGGTGTTTTCTTTTTGGGATAATCAGGATGATTTGTTTTGGATATATGATTTTAAAGTGTTAGGATAAACTACATTTTGATTTGATTTTGAAATACAACATGTTTTGGCTGTTTTGATTTTTGGTTTTCACTTAAACTAGGCTGCTACCTTTCATATTTGCAAGTGGTCAGTGTTATCTTTGCTACTGGTTTGTGACATGAAGATTGTTACCTTTCATATTTGGACTATCTTATTGGATTTCTAATTCATAGTTGTTTTGCATATAGGATTGTGTTCACTAATGCTTACTTCCTTTTGCATTTGGATGAAATATTAAATTCAGTAGCCATAAGTTCAGTTGCCATTAATTTTGTCTTTTTGTTCTGCATTTGTTTGATTCATATATTGTTTGTGCTCAGTAAAAGTTGCATTCAGTTTTGTGACTTGGATTGAATTATTGTGGTCTTTTTGGTGAAACATCTCGTCTTTATCACATTGTGGTCTACTTGAATTATTTTTTGTAGCCTTCTGATTTTTTTTCGTAATTTTGTTTTGAGTGCTGCTTGCATAGATGAATTTTCATTTCATAAATGATCAAGTACGTTGAAGTTGTTTATGCAATATTTACATTAATGATATCTTTGTTTTACCTTTTTTATTAACTTTACATAACCTTTCATGTAGGCACTTGATGGAGCTAATGAAGAAGAGGAATTATATCAAAGTTGAAGTTCTTAGTTGATGATGAAGTCCTTTTGCAATGTTGCATGTATCAAAACCACTAATTGAACTAATTAGAGTTGGTGCTTTATTTTGTATTAGAGTTGATGAATTATATCAAAGTTATATATATTGGTGCTTTATTTTGTATTAGAGTTGATGAATTATATCAAAGTTAATTATATATATATATATATGTATATAATTTATAGCTTTATCAAGGCGTTGCAATAGAGAGCCATTACCATCGCCATAGACCCATTGGAACGGATAAAACATGGGGTTGCAATAGGTTGCAATGACCGTCGCAAAAGACTTATTATAACAGTTGCAAAGTGACCGTCGCAATAGGTCTATAGTGACAGTGATAAGAACCTATTGCTACGGTTATAGTGAGACCGTAGCAATAGATCTATAGCGACGGTGATAAGAAGCTATTGCTACGGTTAAATTGAAACCGTCGCAATAGATAGTTGAACCGTCGCAATAGACCTATACCTACGGCCACAAATGCGACGGGTATGGAACCGTTGCTATAGACCTATTGCAACGGTTATTGAACCTATTGCTACGAGTATTTGGGGTAGTAATAGCTCGTTAATGTAGTAGTGTTAGTGATGGTCTCTTGAAGGAAGTTAGACTTTGTCTCTATAATATTTAATAATTTATGTAAAGATGAGTGATAGAATAGGATGGACATTGTTATCTGAACAACATCTAATAATTGGGGTTTTGATTTATGAAGTAGAGAAAGAGATTAGAGAATAGAGATTGCTTTGAAGCATTGTTGCATGAAATAAAATTAGATATGATAATGAGAAAGCAAAATGAAAATCAGAAATGATAATTTTAAGTTTTGAAAATTTAGAAAAAGAAAAACGATTTTATGATTCATTAAAAAATTCAAAATTATGAAAAAACTTTTAAATTTAATTGTTAAAGCACAAAATTCAAAGATTTTGTACATATTAAGTTATTAAGATCTAAGTGAAAATCATTTGGCCAAAAAGTTAAATTAAAAAAAACCCAAACAATACTAAAAAATTAATTCATTAATTCTTAAAAAAAATCACCATCAAAACATTAGACAAAGTCTATCAACTTTATATTAAATAAAAACCCTTTTTTGAAATAATTATGTCTTAAAGAGCAAGTCTTCAGTCAATTTGACTTTATGAAAAATATTACTACTCAACTGCTTTAGATGTAGAAAATCCTAAATAATAACAATTATTTGCAAATAACTATAAAAGGATAAAAATGATGCCTGGTTAGATTAAAATATGAGGAACGAAGTAATGTCATTAGTCAATAAAAAGATAAAAAAATTAAATTAGATAATTTTTTTACAAAAAATGACATACATTAGATAATTTCTCATGATTATTCCTAATTAATAAGTGAGTTAAACTTTACCCATTTAATTTATGAATAATTCTTCTTCAATTAATAGAAAGTTTTACCACAATACCTTTGGGCCTTGAGTTTTTCATCAAGGGTTTTGAACAAATACTCCATTCCTGTGTGTGAATTTGACACATTTTTTATGTGTACTCATTATTTTTGATTTGAATAACTTTTATTTCTTAAATATCTCTTTTCAAACTCATTATATATTTTAGGAACATTTTTTATGTGTACTCAACTATTACATGAGACATATTGAATTTTGGCCAAACAAAATTTATTAGGTTAAATTTCACTAATTATATTTTATTGGTACGAAATTTAAACTTAATTTACATCCAGCACGTTTTTACAGTTGATAACCTGAATATTAGGTCAGTTGTTAACGTGATTGTACAAGTGGTCATGCTCTAATGTGTTTGTATATGTGGTTGTATATGTGCCCTATATATGATATGTCTTTTAAATTTTATGTGGTTGTATATGTGGCCCTATATATGATATATCTTTTAAATTTATTTTATAATTATTTTATTTTATTTTATTTTTAAGATTTATTTCATTAGTTAATTTATTTTCTTTTTTCTTTTTATATTTAGCAATTTATCAAATTTCATTATTTTTGAATTATTTAATTTATTTTAATTTTAATTTTATTTAAAAGTTTATTATTATTATTATTATTATATATATATATATATATATATATATATTATTGTTGTTTTATTATTAAATAGTTCAATAATTATTAAATTAGAAAATAATTTGTACGGCCACTATTCCCGACTATTTCCATAACCCTACCCCAACTTACTCCTCCACCCCCACTGTTCCCAACAACCCCAAGTGTCGGCCAAGGACACCAAGAATAGTTCCCGATTGGTTAAGACATGCTTGATGATGTTAAGACTATGCAAATTAAGAGATTAATTTCCAAATAATAAAAATGTGTAAGCAAATAGAGTGGATTGTTATGTCCAAAGGTACAAACTTCTTCAATTTGCACTTAATTTTTAAGTTTGAGCTCTTTGTATGAATCTATTTCACCGTGGGACAATTTCTTATATTTTTAAAAATTGAGCCCTTTATATGAATCTAATTCATACGAAGAGAAAGACAGCTGACGCACCCGTGAGAAAGGTGGAAAGCCTCATAGTAGAAGGTAAAATTAAGGAAGTGGGGGTATAAATAAGAGAACATTGAAGGAACAATTAGTCGGAGGCATTGTATTCGTGTCCTAGACTTTTGATAGGTTTGCTTATTTATCTAATTTTCACTAAGAACCCTTTCCTAGTCCATCTTGTTTTGTGTGTTTTACAAGTTAATTTTCTTGACTGCACGCATTTATCCCGCCCTCTCTCTAGAAAGGTTACGGGTATTATCTGTCAGCTATTATTAGGATTATATTGTGCTTAGTATATTTTATTGGGCCATGTATAGTTAGCCCATTTTCCTAATTGGATGTACTTGTATATACACTCAATTCGTCAATAAGAAAAAGAAAGAAAAAAACAATATTATTCCAACATGGTATCAGAGCCGATGGTTTGATCAAAAATTAATAATGGTAGGTCCGAAAAGAATGGCGTTCCTACCCTAATTGATTACTCCTACATGCGAACTTGACGGGGATTCGCATGTGAGGAGGGTGTTGGGATAATTATCCCACATCAACAAATTAAAGATGGTGTGCACACTTTATAAGTTATTGGAGTCCTTCTTCCCATTGCCATATGGTTTTGGGATAATTATCTCGTTGGCTTATGAAGTGTGTGCACCTCGTGTCTCCCCGTTAATGTGCTAGCATTCACAATAAATCCAGCCTAATTTAACATGACATTCACAATAATTCCCATTTGCTCATCCTTCTTCCACTGCCCCTGGACATATCATTGCCCCGAACTTTGAAGACCTTACTTATCATGACATTATTGGTTCTTCTCATGATGCGTTCATGGGGTCATCAAGCATCGAGTCATCTACAGTTACAGGTTCAACGACTAGTGAAGGGGTTGTTGCTCCTCAAGTTGGGCCAGATATGGTTGAAACGTCTAGGGAGACAAAACTCAATAATACAAATGAGATTTCCGATGAGTTCACTACGTCAGCACCAACTACGAGTTCTTCTGATCCTGTTTTGAGGGAAGAGGCTGTGGCCACTCCTATTGCTCTAAATTCTGATGATAAAGGAAAAGGCAAGCGCCAAGCGGATTCGGTATCCTTCCACAAAGCTACGAGGATATTTCACCAACACTATACGGAAAGTTAGTCCTCCCTCTTCTTCTCCATCACCTAGTTCTGGTCGGTCCTCAGGTATGTTATATCCCATAGCAAACTTTGTTAATTGTGACCATTTTTCAACGAGCCATAGAAAATATCTTGCAGCTGTTTTTGGAAACTAAGAGCCTCGATCTTTTAAAGAAGCTATGAAAGATCCTAGGTGGCAAGCTACTATGAAAAAGGAGATCCAAGCTCTAGAAGAAAATGGTACTTGGTCTATTACTACTCTTCCTCCTGGTAAGAAAGCTCTTGGTAGTCAGTGGGTCTACAAAATAAAGTACAACTCTGATGGTAGTGTTGAACGTCATAAAGCTCGCTTAGTTGTGTTTGGTAATCATCAGATTGCAGGCATTAACTACGCTGATACTTTTGCGCCAGTGGCCAAGATGACCATGATTCGAGCTTTTCTTTATTGAGAGTTTCACCAAATGGATGTTCACAACGCCTTCTTGCATGGTGATTAATCTGAAGAGGTGTATATGAGGTTGCCTTCAGGATTTCAAGGTGGTCATTCTGGCAAGGTTTTTCGTCTACAAAATTCTCTTTATGGTCTCAAACAGGCACCTCCATGTTGGTTTTCCAAGTTAGCCAACTCTCTTCGAGAGTATGGGTTTTGTCAATCTTACTCTGACTATTCTCTATTTACATATCAGATGGGTGCAACTCAATTGAATGTTCTTATCTATGTGGATGATCTTATTTTTTCTGGTACTAATTCCGTTGCTCTTTTGAATTTAAAAAAATACCTGTGTTCTTATTTTCACATGAAAGATCTTGGGGTCTTATAATATTTTCTGGGAATAGAAGTTGCTAGAAATTCAGAAGGCATTTATTTATGCTAACGTATATACGCTTTGGACATCATTGCTAAAACGGATAATCTTGGTTCTAAATCTGCACTAGTCCCAATGGAGTTTAACCATAGGCTTGCGCGGACCACTAGTCCCCTTCTTGAGAATGTTAAGCAATATAGGCGGTTGGTTGGTCGTTTAATCTACTTGTCATTTGCTCGACCCAATTTGGCATATTCGGTACATATATTGTCTCAATTTCTTCATGCTCCTCGATATGACCATTGGGATGTTGTTATTCGTGTAGTCCGTTACCCAAAAAGTTGTCCTGGTCAAGGAATTCTCCTTAACTTTGATTGTGACTTGTCTTTGTCTGGTTGATGTGATTCTGATTGGGTAGCATGTCTTCTTACTCGTCATTCTGTAATGGGTTGGTTAGTCTTTCTTGGGCAATCCCCTATTTTCTGGAAGACAAAGAAACAAGTCATCGTGTCTAGATCCTCTGCTGAAGCCGAGTACCGTTCTATGGCTGCGGTAACATGTGAACTTAAATGGTTGAAGGGTTTGCTTATGAGCTTAGGAGTGCATCATCCAAAAGCAATGAAGTTGTATTGTGGTAGTCAATTGGCTTTTTATCTTGCTCAAAACCTAGTATTTCATGAAGACACAAAATATATTGAAGTTGATTGTCATTTTGTTCGAGACGCCATTCAAGAAGGTCTTATAAATCCTTCTCATGTACCCACTGGTACACAACTGGCAGATATTTTCACCAAGGCGCTAGGCTATACTCAGTTTCAGTTTCTTCTCCACAAGTTGGATATTTGTGATCTTCATGCTTCAACTTGAGGGGTATTAGAATTATATTATGCTTAGTATACTTTATTGGGCCATGTACAGTTAGCCCATCTTCTTTATTTGATGTACTTGTATATATACTCAATTAGTCGATAACAAAGGCAAGGGAAGAACAATATTATTCCAACAACTATCTGTCCCCCGAACCCTAACTTTATGTAAGACACTGAATTGATTAAAATGACCACGACCATTCGAGTTTGTGTATCTATAAGTACATTTCATAAATTATAAAAACCACATACAAAATTTTATATATCGAGATCAGATGAATCTAACAAAATTTCGTATAAATATTTTTTAACTTTATTATTTTCATGAAAATCTATGTTTTATTTTTTTATTTTTTTTATTTTTTATTTCAAACCTAACTAATAAATAATTCGTAACAAATTATATAAAAAAAAGTAGGGATACACTTGAACTTAATTGTTTCGATACAATCAACTCCTCGCCTCACGTGGGCAAGTTGGAAACATAATTCAGGTAGCTGAGCAAATCTATTTCTTAAAGCTATTTAAAATTAAATGGAGTACTACTTTCTCCGTTAATGTTCCAATAAAAAAAAACTAAATTTTTAAAAAATTAATATATTATTTTATTAAATAATAAATTTAGGGGAATTTGTCATTAATAATACCATCTATTTACAATTCGCTGAGAATAATTCACCTATGGTTTATCTTTGAATAAATCCATCTAAAGGGGTTCCTTGATGAGAATAATACAACCTTTTCGCGATTAACTAAGAATGAACCCTTAGTTACATGTTTGGTAATCTATTAAAAATTAGATGAATTTATTCTCAGCAAAAAAAACCCCTTAAACTTATTCAAAAATAAATCATGAGTCAGTTTATTCTCAGCAGATCGCGAATAGATTATATTATTAATAACAAATTTCCCTAAATTTAATGGAGTAAAGCGAGAACCATAAGCATAAAAAGTAAAGTTAGTGAAAAAATATAAGGACCATATCTATTAAAAAAAATGTTTAAATAAAGTTAGTAGAAAATATGTAAGACCATAAGCAATATAAAAATATTAAAATGAACTTAATGAAAAATTTATGGAAACCATAAACATCAACAAATAAAAAAAAAGAATAAATAAAATTAATTATATCCAAAATGTATAATATAAATAAAATTATTTTTAGAAAGATAACAAATAAAGCAACCAAAAGAACAAATGATAACAAGTTTAACCAACAGGTTAGTTTGTACCTTAAGCTTGAATATTAAAATTTGAGCCAGTAAAAATCCAGCTTGTATAATTTCTAACATGCAAATGCCAATGCCAAATCAAGTACATGCACTGGCATTGATCTAGTTTTGATATTTGCGCATAAATAAACTCTTTATGTCCTATTATATTTGCTACAGTTACATATTTCAAAAATATTAGTACTTTTAATTTTTAACTTATATTACAATATGAATGTTTATTTATAGAGAGGAATTATAATTAAATGATTTAGAAATTAACTTATTAGTTTTATTATAAGTATATAGGGCCTACTCATGATTTATTGATAAATAAATCATTTAATATTATTTTTTTAATATTATTTTTGATCACCATTAAAATGCTTATTTTTCTTAGTTTTTATCCCAAAAGTCATTTTGGTGATCAAAATAACTAATTTTATTTATTTGGCAAAATAGTTTATTGGATTTTAAATACTCTATTGATTGGTTATTTTTACGCATGACTTTTTTCAAGACTGAGTACATAATGTAAAAATAAGGTCACATCGCATTGTATCAGCTGCAATATAAAACTTTTCAAAGCTAGCAAACTGATATTTGATTCCCGCATCGTAAAGTACTAAAAAAATCATGTTTTGAGTCGTAGTAAGTGATATCTTATATATGATTCGACTGATATTTAGGCGTTACAATAACCACATCACTACTGTTTACAGTGATCACGACCGTATTCACACCCCTACCCATACGGGGATACCAAGCTGGCCATCTTGCCATCCTGTCATAACACCTTCTTGTACATGAACATGTAAAAATAATATGGACATCCATTGCACTTTGCTTCACTTTTACATTCAAATCTACATCGTGTTCACCATTGCTTAGTAATACCAGCTATGTATTTATCAAAATCGATAAAAGTTAATTTGTTCCATCAAAAACATAATAATTTTAGGCAAATTCTTAAATGAGACCGTCTCTATTAGACTGACCCATGTATAATTAGTATGTTAAAATGACCCATAGGCTACTTATATAGTCCTGTCTCACTGTAAGACGATTTCATTCAAAACGAGCTGATAATTTTATTAATTTTCCGCAATAAATCAACCAAAACAACAATGTCAAAGCCTTAATCCTAAAAGATTAAAGTCGGCTATATGAATCAATACATCAATTCCAATGATATCCCATGTGGATTCTAATCAAAACTCTAAGAGGGTGTGACTTTATTATTAAAATCCAACTTCCAAATACACAAACTCAAAGCAATCATGTTCATAGTATTATTCATACCATACCAAATCTATCTACTTTGATTCATCTTCACTACATAACAATCTATATTCTTATACTAAATATATATATTCAACTTGTTTTGATCTGATCAAGCCATCTATTTATAGTAAGATGCAGCAAAACTTGGTGGGTATTCCATGTCAATCAACCATGAACCATGAAATTGAATCAATTGAATCCTCTCCAAAATCAACAACCCATCATGCAGATTGGGATGAGCCACTCCCACAAGTTCCAGGAGCCAAACTCAGGCTAATGTGTAGTTATGGGGGCCACATAATTCCTCGTCCACACGACAAAGCTCTCAGCTACGTAGGTGGAGAGACTCGAATCATTGTAGCTGAACGGAATTCACCTCTTTCAGACCTTGTGCATCGTCTGTCGCACACTTTACTTGACGGTAGACAGTTCACCCTCAAATACCAGCTCCCAAACGAGGACTTAGACTCGCTAATATCGATCAGTAACGATGAGGATCTCGAGAATATGATCGAGGAGTATGATCGAATTGTAACTGCGAATGCCTACTCGAAGCAGGCTTCGAGTAGGCTTCGTTTGTTCTTGTTTTTGGCTAAGCCAGAGACGGCGCAGACTATGGGAGCCTTGCTTGATGATGCACAGTCTGAGACATGGTTTGTTGAGGCTCTTAATGGGGCTGATGTTTTGTCTAGGGGGTTGTCTGAGTCTGCTGCTGTTGGGGATTTGCTTAGACTTGATAGTGGGAACAGTGAGCATGGGATGCAACTCCCTCCTGGTTGTTCTGATATTGGTTCTGTGCCACCAAAACTTGCATTACCTCAGGTAAGATTTTGATCCTTTCTCTAGTAGAATATGGGTTTTTTTTGTCTAATCGGATGGATCAAATTTGTCGACTGCCAATTCAGTCAAAAGCTCAAGATGATAGTTGAGGCTCTAACATATCACGCGTTCAAAGGGCAGAAGTGTGGATGCAGCACAAGTGTCCTTAATACGTGGAGCAAATAATCTCACTTCGTGGGAGGGGTGGATGAGATTTGAATCTGAGACCTAAATTTGATAGTGTCAAAGAATCAACTCAACCAAAAACTTAAGCTGATGGTTGAGACCCCTAACTCTTTGAGCTAGAAATGTGGAATGCGAATGTAGCACAAAAGTCCGTTATACTTGGCGCTAATAATCCCACTTGATAGGAGGAGTAGATAAGATTCGAAACCTAGACCGAAACTTCTGATACCATGTCAAAGAACCAACTCAACTAAAAATTTAAACTGATAAATAAGAACCATGTAATGATTCCATAGATTTGCACCACCAAAAGTTGCTAAAATATGTTACTCATTTTTGGCATTGCATTGGTGTATCAAGTCTACATCTTCATTTTGTATGCAATATAACTGAGTGCTTGACATACTTAGAAAGCGATATAGAGTATTCTTTATTTTTGGCCTTATGTAACTAACTTCACTTCTTTATTTGCCTGCTAATCCAATAGAGAATATTAGGTGTTCATTCGGATCATCAAATTAATTTCAGGTCAAGTGTTACCAATAGATTTAAATGGGGTTTTTTGTTCACATTGATTTTTATATAATTGTAAATCCATTATATATCTGGTTAAATCGGATTTGGTTATGGTCATGTGAATATCGGTCGCCGGGTTTATTTTGAACACCTCCGGACAATAACAAACATTTTGTGTTTTTGGGTTTCAAAGGATGTGCATTCCATACAATCAATACTATCAGACTCACCAATGGTTGAACACAACACATCATCCTTTGATTCATCAACCTCATCTCCATCCATGGCACACTTGCCACCAATCCGAGTCCAAATCGACGAGCAAAGCAAAGCGAATACAAGGGTGAGGGAAGAAATGAAAGGGGGAGTACCTTTAGAAGAGCAGTTCTCAGCTCAACTGAGAGTCAGTCCTCCTCTTCCTGCTAGTTTGGCACCAATTTCTAGTGCAATGGATGGACATGATGGCAATAACAGTGGGATTTCCGAGGAGGAAGGGGTGCCTGTCTCGTCGAGAAAGCCACCTCTTCCTTTGTATATACCGGTGCAGGGAATGCAGCACAGATTTGGTGGAGGTTTGCATTCTCCTAAGGATTCTAAATATGCTGCTGGTCTTAATTTGGCATCACCTGATTCTGTTAGCAGGTAGCTTCTCTTTTCCACTTTACTGAAATTTTTGATCCCAAATTGTTAAATTATAAGTTTGGTAATGAAAATAATTGTTATCTAATCAATAACACAACAATGATAATGCTGAAGCCTTAATCCCAAAAGATTGAGGTTGGCAACATGAACCAATAGATTAGTTCAAATTATAGAGTAAAATGCGGTAATTGTCGCGATTGCGGTAATGAAATGGTGATGCGGTGACGGTTTTGGTACGGTTATCATAATGCCTTAATATTGGTTGAAACCATAAGATATCCCTCGTTAAGGCCCAAATCGCGGTTTTTTACACCTTTACAACACGGAAAATATTGTCGCGATTGCGGTAATGAAATGGTGATGCGGTGACGGTTTTGGTACGGTTATCATAATGCCTTAATATTGGTTGAAACCATAAGATATCCCTCGTTAAGGCCCAAATCGCGGTTTTTTACACCTTTACAACACGGAAAAATATTAGTTCGTTGTGTTTGAAAACCTTTACAACGCGGCTAACGTGATGTGATGCGGCTTTGTTTTAAACTATGGTTCTAATGGTTGTTTACATGAATTTTTCTTCTCCATTTTGTTGATTTTTTTACCATTTCAACCTGTAAGTCTAAATTTTTTTACATATTTTTCACTCCTGCCCTTCATGTCATCTTCGATCTTCCTCTTCACTCTCTTTTTAAGTCCCCTGAAATCCAACTTTCTATCTTCTTTACCGGTTCACTAATACCCCTCTTAGAACATATCCAAACCAATTTCAACAATTCTCTTTCATCTCGTTCTAACACATGTCTTATATATTCGTTTCGAATCCTACCCCTCAAAGTATCCGTTTTCATCCATTTAAGCATTCAAATTTCCGCTACTCCTATCTTTCTACTATGACTCTTTCTAAAAACTTAATATTTTGATTCATATAGTAGTGTTAGTCTAACAATTGCCGGATATTTAGACATTTGTGAGATATTAGTGAGACTAGTGTTATATTTAGACATTTTATGAGACGAAAGTGAGACTATTGTTGTGCAACACTAATGACATTCTTCACATATTTGGCAGTGCAAGCAGCATAGCTTCAGGAATCTCTCTCACAAAAGCAACACTCCATCAAGAACAATCACAAGTTACCTCCATGGAAGATACCAAACCACCAGCCCACCATCAACACATCATAGAACCAAAACCCGACAACCGAACCCTCGTGCCACCACATCAAAACACCCAACTACAACAAACCCATCAAGATCCTACCAAATACATATATACCCAACAACAACAAGACCATCATCAGCATCAACACCAATTTATCCATGAAAACATTCATTACATTCCAACACACTCAGCAATGCCATCCTATCATCACCCACTCTATGCAACGCAACAACAAATCCACCCTCAAGTTGATCATCAGCAATATTCAATGTATTTACTACCCGTTACCCAAACACCCCCTTATAACGTTGCTCAACCCTCAACAATAGCTCGTGCTCAACCACCTGCGTACCCCACAAGAGCGGCTGCAACACCAACAAATAACCAATTTCAACAATATGTTGGTTATAATGCTGCTAATTATGGACACTTTGATTATGGTCATAATCAGGTTTATTATACAGGACAACTTCAACCAACAGCTTCAGCTGTTAATATGACGCCTTCTCAATATCAAAGTATAACTCCAGCTCAAGCAGCTATGATTACCGAGGCTACTTTAAAGTTGCCTACTAATATTGAGTCTAATAAGCAACCACCCACTTCATAACGAATCATTTATCCTTGGATAAGGTCTTTAGTTTGTAGCAGTGTCACATGATTCGAATCGCCAAAAAAAAAAAACAATAATGGTCGGTTTTAGGCACTTTTTGAACAATTTTGAGCAAATCGCGAATCAAAAAAGTGAAAATATTACGTATTTATGTTTTAGTGTATACGTTATTTGTAAGAAAAATAAGTAACACGTTCTCTTGTATGTCCATGACTACCCTAGACTATGTAATCTTATGGAAAGCTTTATAGTTTTTGTTTGATCGTTGATCATGCTTATGTTACTTATGCTCAATTTCTTCATTGTTTTCTTCAATATATTATATATATAAGACTAATACATGTTATGCTATTATATGCTTCTCATTATGTTTTTATGTCATTTTTATTGTGCTAATAACTATTAAAACTGTCATCAATCAGTTAATTTACCAAACACATACGCATATCAATAGATAATAATGTAATTTAAGTTTACAAGCCTTTATCTTCAAAGATCAACAAAGGATCAACAAAGAACTCTTCATAAGATATGTAAGCCTTTATCTTCAAAGATCAAAACGAACGCCTTATCTTGAAGTCGAATTTAGCAGTAGCGGTTTGTGGACGTTAGGCTCCTCTGACCATACAGTTTGCCTGAAACCGCACAAATAATTGTATGGACATACATTATGAATTATGCAGCTAATAAATGAAAAGAAAATGAAACTCCATTTTCTGAAATATATTGAACTACAAAGTTTTTCTGTAGATGCTAAAAAAAGGACAATAATATACATATAGGCTCAAAAAGCAATTTAAGTTAGACTCTTTTGCAAGCCCATCTTGTGTGGTTGATTAAACATCCACAATCAATCAGTTTCTCCAACAAGTTTGAAGCTAATCATAGAGTATACTCACTCCATCCTCTGAGTTTGCTACATTTTTTGCAAGATCATCTTGCATAGTTAATTAAACATCCAGAGTACAACATATTGTACGTCTATACACATCAGTTTGAACTTTTGGTAGCATTAGTTATTTCAAATAATATCAGAAGCCAACATGACATAAAAAAATAGAATATTTAGCGCCAGATATGAGGAGGGCATATGCAGAACCCACAATTCTCGCCTAATTGACTCTCTTCTAAGGATGTGTGATAGAGTATATATAATATACCATGAGACTACAACCATCAGCTTAAACTTTCTATGTTGTCAAGGAACTAACTCAACCAAAAGTTTAAACTGATGGTTGATGCATCGATATATGTTATATACTCTAACATGCCCCCTCAAACGAGAGCCCTTTGGGGTAGAAGTGTGGATGCAACACAAGCTCTCCTCATACCTGACGCTGAGTATTCCATATTAAATAAGAGGTGGTTGAGATTCAAATTCAAACCCATGACCTTTGTCACGCTGACTTCTGATAGCATGTCAATGAACCAACTCAACCAAAAGCTTAAGCTAATGGTTGACGCCCCATAATATGTTATATACTCTAACACATGTCACTCATATCAATCATCAAGATAAGGTAAAAATTCACAATGAAAGTAGCATGAGTTATATTACTTACACCGAGTCACCTGTTACTTCAATATCAGGATTATGATTATTCTTGTTCAGTTTGTAACTATGAAAACACCTTGGGGAAGAACTAGCAGTATCCAAGAAATAAAGCAAAACCACCATCACAAAGCTACAAGCCAACATTGCAATAGCACCAAAAATCCAAAGTAAAAGAGGGAAAGAGAAGTAAAAGGCTCTCAATCCCAAAGACCAGAACAAGCCACCTCGGTTCAACTGTTGCATCACATATTCGACGAACTCTGCTCTATCCTCGCCTTCGTTTGATGGTAAATTAAGTAAGAAACTAACATGGGCATAGTATCTGATACTCTGCATATTGCAGAAGAATGCTAAAAGGAAGCATATTAGAACTGATAAATATTTGGTGGTGTGAATTGTGTATATATCGGAACTTGAATCGCTTACGACAGCACTGATAAGGGAACTCAATGTTATAGCTATCGTAGCCAAAAGTGTTGCGGCCATTAGGTTGTTCCGTATTGTTTGAACTGCTAGAACTCCATTTTTTCCCGGATCCTGAAAATCAATTTTGAAGAAACAAGTTATGCATAAGAAGATTATCAACTATGACATAAACAATTTTTACACAATCATATATTATTTCTTATTCTTGGCCTCAATCATAGCCTTAAACTTTTGCTTTGACATGGTATTAGAAACCAGCGTGATAAGAGGTCACTGGTTCAAATCTCAACCACCCCTTATTTAAAGTGGAATATTCAGTGCTAGGTATGAGGAGGGCTTGTGCTGCATCCACACTTCTAGTCCAAAGGGGTCTCGTGTGAGGGGGTGTATTAGAGTATATAATATATCTTGGGGCCTCAAACATCAGCAACATCAGCGTAAGCATTTTATTGAGTTGGTTCTTTGACAACTATCACTAACAAGGATAAGGTTGCGTACACCTAACCCTTACGAACTCCGCCCTGAATGAGAGACACCTAATGGAATTGGGCCCGATTGGGTAATAGAATGCTGGTGTTGCATTGTTGGCAACAAGGGAGAAACAATTTCTAGAAAAATGTTTCTTCTCAGATAAGTAACACAGCTGAAGTGTTCTTATTACAAATTGATAAGGATATACACTCAAACTCATACTCCAATACCCAAAACCAAATTCTGAGTTGGGGCAATAGACCTAGCTATAACATAGTCCAATAAAAGTTGAGATTTTATTGACTTAACAACATACTCGATCTACCAGTTCCCACTACCTTGACATTAAAACAATTCACCAGAACTGAACTTATGTTATTTGTTGGGTGATAATATGGGGCATGATCTGCCTATGCTATTGTCCGAGTCATTTGATCAAAAACACTATTAATATTCAATTGTATAAAAACATAAAATGATAGTCGAGTTGGCTTTGCACATGTGTAGTGTTCAGCCCATCTTGTACTATTCCAAGTAGAGGAGATTCACCTTTGGTGACGATCACACACTAAACTTGATTACTTCTACTAATAGGCAATAGCTAGGAAACTATCACAAAAAGCCATAATCATAATCAAAAGCAAAAAATCATTATACAAAATTTCTTTACACAATATTAAAAGCCAACATCATGAAAAGTCCCCGATTTGAATTTCATCTACTCGTTGAGGACATGTTACCTTGGACACAATTTTGTTAGGACATGACAATTCATGCATAATCATCCCGTGGGTTCATTTATGTAGACATATCCACAAGACACCAATGGGCTCAGGCCTACAAATCCCCGATCATGAGTGTTGACTTGTATAGGTTCACTCTTTCCAAAATCATATGGTATTAGGAAGATTACCCATACCCATCAAGCAACTCAATCGTGTAGACACACCACAGGGCACCAATGGACTCAGGCCCACAAACCCACAGGTCATGATTGTTGACTTGAGCCCATAAACCCACAGGCAATGAGTTTTGACTTGCATAAGTTCACTCTTTTCCAAAATAGTATAATATTAGGCGGATTACCCATACCCTTCAAGCAATATATATAAATCTACAGCCCACTATTTCACTAACGTGGGATTTTTCTTAATAAAATATTTCCAACAAATTTAAGTTAATTGTATCAAAAAATATTAAGAAATGGGATGATAAAAAGAAGAAAAGAGAAGAAACTGACTGCCATCATATGGAGAACCCATTGTTGTCGGCTAAGAGAATTAACACCAACAACAGTAGTAGTAGGATGGCGAATAATAGTGTAGAAAAGCCAGAGATGATATAATCCAAGCACTACTAGCCCTGTTGGAACTAACACATAATCCAAATACTCTGCTTCTTCCATCTTCTTCAATTTCATTATTCTATTACAATTTACGATTTACAATTTACAACTCTGCTGATTTTTCTACTTATGTTTATTAGTATTAAAATAATAAAAAAAAGAATTGAATTTTATATCAGTTGGAGTAAATACTGTTTTGTACAAGCAAAATGTTGGGATCAAATGCCATTAAATGTAAAACAATATTGTCTTATGGGATGAATCCTATAATTTGTTTATTTTTTTAATAAATTATTTTAAAATCTTAAGTGATCACTTTAATATCATAACTCATTTTTTTACTCTAAGACTATATAAGTTCACAAATTTTTATGAAAGACGGTCTCTTTAAGACACTATTTTTTATTGGGTCTACCCATAAAGAAAAATATAGAGTAAGAGTAAACATTAAATTTTAATAAACTGGGCCTAAAAGACGTCTCTCAAGAGACTGGCTGATAAAAATCATCACTTTAAAATCGTAAGTGATCACTTTAAAATTATGAGTAATGGAACTACTTTAATCCTGCACCAATGATATTAGTTTTTGAAGGTTAGAGCCACTAGTAATAATGCTCCCAAATATGTGATTCAAATTGATTTGGATGCAGGAAGATACCGGAAATTTGATCAAGTTGCTTTTTCTAGGTGGGCAAGTAGCAAATTATCCTTATTATGATAATGAAAATAATTTATAATATAAAATTTTATAAAATGTATTATATTATTTTTATGATTATAAAATTTTATTATAAAAAAGTGTCTTTTTGATTTATTTTTCATTACTACCTAATATCATATTTTCATATAGTAATGAGATTTTTTTACAAAAATTATACTAATTTTTCATTTTCAATTTATTATCCCTACTATTTAATACCTATTGCCAACAGGCCATTAAAGATTTGAATCAATTTGCAAAGTTAAATTTAATTAATTAAACGCAAAATCTTGTTTGAGATGGTCTCTAAGAGAAATCGTCATTAATAGACCAGTCCAATTAAATTAAAAACATAAAGAAATGAAACAACTAATTATTGCGCAATTACTTAACCTTTTATGACAGTTTTCTCATTCATCTTCATTGCAAAATCCTTCAACACCCATTATTCTCTCATCTTCCAAGATTTTTGAACGCATAATCTTTTTTTTTTTTTTTGACGATTTTTTCCTTTATAATCTCAGATAATATATATTTCCATCAAATTCATGTTTTATTTCTTTTTTTTATTAAAATTTTAGGGCTTATATTCGTCATTCTTTTTGTTAAATTCTGCATATTAGGGTTTATTATTGATTCAATTTTTGCTAAATATTTTGTATTGTATTTAGTTATGAGTTCTTCAAACAAGAACGCGAGTTTAATAGGTGATGATGAATATTTCAAAAAAATTAGTTTTGTTGTGTACGTGGTTTGTTTACTGTGTGCTTCTTTAGGGTTCATCAAGTATCCATTTAGGATACATCAAATAGGTACTAAGAATATCTTTGGTGTTTTATAGCGTGTCAAGGAGGAAGTAGGAAAAGCTCTCAAAAGTATAGGGTGAGCTAAGCCAGTTGGTCATGATAACATTCCACTTAAAGAATGGAGGTGTTTAGGGCAAGAGGTTATCCTTTCATTGACTTCCCTTTACAATGTTATTTTGAGGACGCATAAGATGTCAAATAAATGGAGGGCAACACATTATATCATTGTATAAAAATAAAAATGATGCGGAAGTATGTGGGAATTATAGAGGGATCAAACTCCTTAATCACACGATGAAAATTATGGGAAAGAATGATGGAGAGGAGACTCCAAATTAAAGGGGGAGGGTAATAAGTGAGAACCAATATGGCTTCATGCCAAGGAGATCAATCACTGAGACTATTATTATGTTTTGAGGAGAGTGATGGAAATGTATAGGAAGAGAAAGAAAAAACCTGCATATGTTTTTCATCGATTTAGAGAAGACTTGTGATAGTATATCACGGAGCATCATCTGGGATAGCCTCGAGGCTAAGAAAATTTTACGGAAATACATTGAGGCAATATGAGATATGTATGACAGAGGTCGGAGTTTCAACTAGCATGCAAAAACCTTTTGGAAAAAATAATTTTTTTTTCCAGTTAAAGTGGGTCTACATCAGGAATCAACACTAAGCTCTTTCATTTTTGTCATCAACATGGATAAGCTTTTCAAATCTATGTGAAATATTGTGTTATGGTGCAAGCTTTTCGCTAACGATATAGTATTGATAGCAAAAACTAGCGAAGAGTTGAATGATAAATTAGAGGAGTGGAGGACAATTTAGAAGATAAAGGGTTGCATATAAGTCATACAAAAATAAATATCTGAGATGTGATTTCAGTGTGATTGAACTAGAAGGCGATTCAGAGGTGACAATTAGAGAAGAAATTTTTGCTTGTACGAACAAGTTTAAGTATATATGCTTGTTTATGGAAATTTATGGAGATGTTACTCACCAATACAAGCAGGGTGGGTTAAGTGGAGAGCGGTCACCATAGTGCTTTGTGATAAGAAGTTTCTGATTAAACTTAAAGTAAATTCTACCGAATTGTAATTAAATCAAAATTGTTGTATGGACGGATTGTTGGTCCGTAAAGAAGAAATTTGAACAAAGGATAAAAGTTTTAGAGATGGATATGTGGTAGAACAAGGATCGATAAGTTGTAATTAGACCATAAATTGTTATATACTTTATCGCACTTTCTTACTCGAGAATCGAGAGCCATTTAGTGCTTAGGAATATTTTTGAGCATGTTTAACATGTTCGACTGCATAAGACTACTAAAAATTTGTGACTTAAATATTAAATTACGTAATATATGTTAAGTTTTTAAAGATACAAACTTATTAAAAAATATATCATAATTTTTAAAATTACACAAAATATTCAAAAAAGTTTTAATATTTTATGGTCGTTGAGGACAATTTGTTGACTTTGAGAATTGTGACAAGAATCACAGAATCACGTGCATGATGCATGGTAGCGTAATAAGTAGTAAACCATTTGAGGACGTCTTCTAATTTAACGAAATCTTTACTTTGAAGGTAGTTTGGTGATTAATTTGATCAACTGAATTATTTTTTTAACTATTTAATTAATTAAAAACTCAAAATAAAAAATCAAGCAATTAAAATTTAAAGGAAAGTCAATTTACTAAACTTACTTAAATATGTCATATCTAGTTTTTTATTATTTTGGATAAAAATAAAGAATTTTTACTTAAAATTATAAAAATTAATTTTTTCATAGACAGTAATTAGTGAAAATTAAACTTGTACTATGACATATACTAATAATAAAATAAGCCCTCAACCACAATGTGCTGCAAGATAATAGAATATTTGTTGTTATCCAATGTACATTGTTTGTGAAATGTCGTGTCTTGAAAAGATTTCTCAATTTATTGTATATGAAATTTGTTTAATTTATTTTGTAATTCGTTTTATTAAATTTGTTTTAATTTATTTTTAATTATGATTCTTATTTTTACGTTTAATTTGCCTATTCATTTTATTCACAAATTTCTTCTATTTTCCTACAAAATTTATTTTTTTTTTCCGTCAAATATTTACTCTTTTGTTGCATTTATTCAATATCTTTTAAGTAAAAAAACTTTCGCTATTTCAAAAAAAAAAAAAAAAAGCTTTCACATCGTAATTCAAAATAATCCAAAATAAATATAAGAGTGAATATGCGGCAAATTAAATAAGAGTATATCTCATTTGTGCTTCGAATGTTGGCATATAACATCTGGATTCCTCACATTCCACAAATTAGCTAAAAATGTAATTTCTTTATATTAATAAGTTTGTTATAATCTTTCCTAAAAACTTTCATAAACAAGCTAGTTAAACGACTTCTAGTAAAGACCCCAAAAACAAATATTCTGATCTAAATTCTATAAATCACAAAAAAATTATTTTAAACTGAACAAATAAAAAAAAATGAATCACATTCTTTATCTTCATACCTACTTATATCGGTAGACTAAACCTTCTTTATACAACTATACAGCTACAAATTAATTTTTTTATCTCGATTACAAACTAATTAATAAACAGTACCAAATTACATACTTACATCTATATCTAAATTCTACAACATTAATATCATTATTATGGTCTACAAACAAGGCATTACATTACAATAGGTATATTCTATATATATTACTCTATTTAAAAAGGCAAATATAGTACAAAAACACATTCCTCCTTGCCCTCTCCCTCAAGGGGTATGGGTATAGTATATCCGCTAACTCTCCCACTTGAATTTTGACTTATACCTCTCCCACTCAGATTCTGACTTTGTACGGGATATTGGGTTGATGATCATGACCATGACCATAGTACAGAAAGTACACTGTAAACTAAAATAACAATAGTCCTCTAGGGCAATAACATGATGAATAGAAGGGACTTGGGAGTACCTTCATATGTCATTCATGACAACATTCGGCAGCATGCCATTGTTATCGGAATGTTTGAAGGATTCACAGTGAAGATGGCGCGTAAAACTGTTGGTGGTGTCAAGGAAATAAAGCACAATCGACATCAAACACGAGCAACCAAACATAGGGATAGGACCGAAAATCCAAAGAAAGAGAGGGAATGACAGGTAGAAAGCTCTCAAGCCAAGAGACCAGAAGAAGCTGCCTCTGTTCAAACTTCTGGCGGCGTATTCCATAGCCTCTTTTTTGCCTTGTGAGGTTGGTAACGTAGCCAAGAAGCTCACGTGTGCGTAGTATCTAATCGACTGGACGTTGCAGAGAAAGGCTACTAGGAAGCAGAGAATGAGAGCAAAGTACTTGATCGATGACATGATTTCGCTCTTGTTACCATATACTAGTTTGAAGGATGCATTACTCACCGTTGATGTACTGCTTACAAACACCCCGATGATGGAGCTTAGCGTTATGGCTGTCGTTGCCAATAGGGTGGACGCCATCATGTTGTTGCGAAGTGTTTGAACCACTAACACACCATTTTTCAGGGGATCCTGAAAGTTCATACACAATCAAATCAGACTGATGTAATGTACAATCAAATTACACTCATGTATTGTATTGTGCTAATAGTTTCTACATAAATTGTTGTGAGAGACGGTCTCTCCGAGAGAAGCATTAAATATATGATTTAAATAGCTCAACTAATATAAATTAAAGAGAAAATAAGACTTCTTGTTTTGAGGTCGTCTCTTTGAGAAACGGTCTCTCATAAGAGTGGCTGTAGTTTCTAATACTACCTAAACTTCCGATATACTGAACACCCCACCAACAATGCTCTTATCTGAAACCGTTTCTGAACTAGTACGGATTTATTTTGAGTTTCCAATTCCACCGTTTCATAATACCATAAGAATATCGAGAGACTGATGTTTCGAAATAAGGTTTATGGGTGGCGGGGGATGGACTACTTAGACAGTTTATGATCCTAATGATCATCCATAAAGTGCATTCGATTAACCATTGTAAACGCAAGGGATGCGTGGTAAGAATATGAACATCCACTTCAGTTCAATTCTGCAGCATTAAGCAGAAACAACTAGGCACATCCTTTTCTTACGGGTATGGTCTGTTGTCCGTCTTACCCTCCAAATCCTGATCATTGTTTCTCTGAACGTGATATACTAGGTAGGATGAATTGATGATCCATGCATCCAGTTAAATTCTATGTTTCGAGAATGTCAAAACCCTAGGATGATGCTTCATAGATCTACCAAATAGTTAGCAAGCGTGTATACAGTGAATAAACCTTCTGACCTTAAAGTCTTAAAGGTCGGAACAACTTTCAAACACTCCAATAGGTTTCACTAGTGTAATAGAATTCGCCAACTCACTTTTAGAATTCGTGATTCGCTCAAAACGTCCCCAAAATAGCCTAAAGTTGACAATGGTTCACATTTTTTGATTCGTAAGAAGATAAGTGAATCATGTGACATCGGGTATTACAGAAGATAAGCATATTTAAGCAAAGTAGAACAAGTGCACCAATGCTCCAATCTCTTGCACACATCTTGAAGGCTCCAATAGTTGGACCACAAGCCTTCTATACCAAATTATATAACAAACCTTTTTCATACTTACCATTTGATGGGTGTGTCACCTCACTTCAGTAGGAATATGTGAAAATAAGAAACAAACACAATTCGCATTAGTATAACACAAATGAATAGCTAATTCTCTTTTTAAATTGGCGTTCACTTAAATTGGTTTAACATAGGCCAAAATCAGTCATAATTTGCTTTCTTCGATTTGCATTTATAAGGAGATTAGCTCATCATGTAACTGATTTATCTCTTCCTTCCATCCACACATTTTAAATGATTTGTCTTATCACCATTAGACTAAACAACATATTAAAAAAGCCATAAATTGTAATTGCTGCAAAATGAAGGGGACAGAGGAGTAGTTAATGGGTTTGCTAAGAAACTTTGATCATTGTGAATGCCTTAGTCAAGTACCTCCTTAAAACAAGCAACAAAATTGGGAAGAACAATTGATTTATGCTTGTTAATACACGATAGAAGTTGCAAGTGATGTTTGCTATCAAGGATTAATAGGAAACAACTTCTTTGTTAGTGTTGTCACCAACAAGGGTAAAGTTGCCTATATCCGACCCCACAAATCCCAACGTAGGTGGGACCTACTAATGGAATTAGGGTAATATGATGTGATGTAATGTAGGCTGCAGCTATTTCTCCGATCCAGGTGCTGTAAGGCATGCTCAAGTATTGAAACAAGGATCTCTTAATAGTTAATACCAACTAGTTTTAAAGTAAAAACTACTTCACAATAATTTATCAAAACATAATATTTATCAACAAAAATAATGTCAGCCTCCCTTAAAATTCTAAAAAATATCCCAATTATTTTTCAAAATGATCCCACAATAATTTCAATCGTTTTTTCACATTTTTACAAGTGTTCAAAATGTCATTATTTTGACTTATGAAATTAATTGTATTGGGTTTCTGTACCGTATGAATTCATGTTAAAATCATAATTTATCAACATCAACTACTATATAATACTATATTTTCTTGATATAATAATTACAGTACAGAAACGGAATATTCATCTGGGATTCTAGGACCAATAACCATCTGCCAGAATTGCATAAAAAAAAAATTAGTTCAAAATTAACCCGATTAATTATAGAATCAAAATACATCCTCAGTATATTTACATATATTGTCGGTATTCAAAATAGACACAACAATCAAATATTCATATGACCTTGTAATTGAACTCAATTTGACCCAATTTAAAAATTGATTAACTATCATACAGGAGTAAAAACCAACATGGACACACGAATCGAGTCTAAACCGCCTCAAAATCAACCCGATAACCCCAATGAACACCTCTAGCAGCAACCAACCATTAAACAGAAATTAATAATTAACAATTGTAGTAATATTCAATAAAAAATTAGAAAAAAAAAGAAAAAATAGTGAAATTAAAGTGAAAAGAAGAAATCTTACAGCCATTAAAGAGAAAACCCATTGAGAACGACTCTCAGCGTTAAGGCCGATAACAGTATGTCTAGGATTACGTTTAATAGCGATAACAAGCCAAGTGTGATAAGCAACAAAGACGAACAAACCCAAAGAAACTAGTACAAAATCAAGTTTCTGTACTTCCATACTCAATCTGTAATTCACTGCCTAGCTTTACTGTTTCTCGATTGGATGGAAGTTGAATTTTTTGTTTGATTTGCAGGGTCGACCGGGAATTCGAAAAGTGATACTTGTTCGACTTAGACAAGCCTTGATTTCGCTCAATTGAAACTTAGAAAAAGTTTGAAAAGAAAAGAAAAGGATAGGATACCTTAATATAACGGTTCCGGATTATGACTTAAAAAGTTACGCTCTTTTATTTCATATGGTTAAAAGTCGTCATCATCCTATTTATTATGTCGTTAATTTTTTTAATGAAATGACTAAAATGTTTTTAAATTTAATTTCCTATAAAACGCTTTGATCTTACTTCATAGTTTATAACACTTTTAAGATATTTGGCAGACAACTAATAGCTGGTAGCTGATTATAATGGCCGATTTGGTCAACTGATTCTATTTACGGGTTTGACTAGTTGATTTTAAACCTGTTGTAAATAACAACTTTTTCAAAAACACTATTATCAATAAGTTGTTTCAATCAGCTAGTTTACAAAATATTAAAATTGACTGGTTTGACCAATCAACCCTTTATTTATAGCAAAATAAGCTAAGTCATTTTGCCAAACACTCCTTTATCTTTCTAAAAATAATAACGACTTTTAATAATGCCCCTTTTATTTTGCTGTTCGGAATGGAATGCAACTCATTTGTCATTGTTTAGAAATATCCCAATTTCCAAGCATAAATGACTGAAAATAAAGAATAAAAATGAGTCATAATCGTACTTATCAATACATTTCCCACACAAGTTGATGTTCGGAGTGTCAAAGGAGGAGGAAGGCAGCGAATAGATTATATTTGTCCATTCTTTAAGAAAAGGGCAGATAGGAATATGCGCACTAAAAAAACAAAAAATGTATAAGTGATAAAAATAAAAGTATATTCTATGGGAGAGTTGAGAAATGTATTGATGAGATTAATAGCCTGGTTAATTATGTTGATGAAAATTAGTGATGGTCATGGGTTGAGTCGGGTCTGGATCAGGTCAAATTTGATTCGAAGTCAGACTTATTAAGTTTTGGTGAATCCATACTCGAACTTGGACCTGCCAAATTTTATGAGTCTAAGGTCCTAAATAGGTCTAATTTAATTATACATACTTAAATTTTATTATACTTTAAAGTTTTTATTAGTACTAAAATGAGCTGTAGCTTGTATATAAGTTTAAATTAAGTCCAAATAGATATCAAATAGGTTTAGACAATTTAGAATTGATTTTGAAAATGGTTAGGTTTAGAAAGAGTTTGAGACGACGGGTCTAATGAATATGAGTCTTAAATGGATCTAAAAAGAAGGTTTGAATCAAAAGACCCTAGACCCAATCGTAAAACCATTTTTTAGATTCGAACCTTGATCTATACTCATTAAGACTTCAAAAAATTGGACTCATATTCTAAAATTAGGGACAGTTCTAGGGCAGAGCCAACTGAATCTTGAACCTGTTAAACATTTAGAGTATATAGACCTAGATTTATATATACTACATACTTAATATAGTACTTGTAATACCCCAGATTTAGTGTTCAGTGCACCTAGCGGGGGAAAAGAATCTGAAGTTACGGTCCAACGAGGACGTTGTATTCTTAAGTGGGGGTGAGTGTAATACCCCATATTTAGCTTGAAAAAAAAGGATTGATAGACTACTCATATCAATAAGGTACATCTTCTTTTCTAGGGAGCCCATTTGCTAAGAACTCCACAGTTAAGCGTGCTTGGTGGGGAGCAATCTTAGGATGGGTGACCTCATGGGAAGTGTTCTCGAGTGCGCACGAGTGAGGCCAAAGTGCGCTGGAAAGACTTGTGTTGGTTTGTGGGGCCAGTCTACAGTCTCCATGAGTAGTCACCAGTGGTCCGAGGGGCCGGGGTGTTACAGTAGTGGGACTAAAATAAATATATTATAAGTCCAATTAAATGTCTCAAAGAATTTGATGAATCAAAACTTTGATTTGTAAGTTTAGTTTGATGAATCATTACTTCGATTCATAAGCTTTGCTTGGTAAAACATTACTTTGATTTGTAAGTTTTGCTTGGTGAAACATTACTTTGATTCATAAGCTTTGCTTGGTGAAACACTTTTGTTTCAAAAGAAGGTATTGCTTGATGCATAGCTCTATAAATAGAATACTCCATGTCATTTCTTATTTTTCTCTTAAGAATACTCCAATTCTTGTTCTTTTTTTCATTAGATAATATTGAGAGAGTAATTAACTCTCAATATCATTAAAGTTCTTAATTCACCACAACACTTGTATTTACTATTGCAATTTCCTTGTGCTAGGATTTTGTTGTGTAGATTGTATCTCGTTGTGTAGATTGTATCTCATTGTGAATTTCATTTTATCATCCCAAGTACCTTTGTGGGAGAAAATTACGATAGAAAAGTGCATGGACGCCTTCTACTCATATCAAGTTTCCGAATGACTTTTTTGATTGTTGCAACCATATTTTCATCGTCTCCTTGGTAATTCAACAAGAGTTTAAAGCTATATATAAAGGATTACAAATAGTGTAGATTTATCTTGTAACACATATTTGTAATACATCATTATAGTAATAGAACCAATAAACATCCTTAATGGAACTAAAGAAAAAGTATAAATAATGATAAAAATAAAAATTGAGCAAATTTATTAAAATAAAAAATTATACTATTTTGTACGATTCAATATATCACACTTGTTGTCTATGCATTTGAGTTTGAATTGCTAATTTGACGTTCATTGATAATCATTTTGGTGAGGAATTTTCTATTGCTAATTCGAAACAAATGTCAACTTTTTGATACTTCTAGTGCTCGATCGATCCCCGAGTAATCGTGTTTCATAGTTGAGTAAATTTTGTAAAATAATTGTTGTTAAAAGTAAAATGAAAAGGAACACATGTGAATGCTTTGTCGTTCATTTTGTCCTCTTTTGTTTTAGTCAAATTTTGACCAAACTTCAAAATGATTTTTTGATTTAGGACGATTCTAATTGATAGAGTAAATAATATATTTTGGAAATTTAATTATCAGCTTAAATTTTTATCTGAATTAGTTACTTGACATAGTATTAAAAGCGTAGATTTTAAGCACGAATCTCATTAACTCTTTTTTCCCAGGTGAAATCATTAGCATAGCTATGAAGAAGACGTGTTGCATCCACTTCTAGCCCAAAGCGTAGGTTATAAGGGGTATAATAGAGTATATAATATACTTTAACATTAAAGCATCAACTATTAGTTTAAATTTTTGATTAACTTGATGTCTTAATTCTACTAAAAAAACCAATATATCTTAATTTCTTGACGCTTAAGAACAAAAAAAGAAAAAAAAAAAAATAACTATTTAAAATAAAAATGAAACAACATTCAAAAAATATTCAATTTGTGACACAGGAATACAACTTATTTAAGGGTTAATTAATTCTATTTCTAATAAACTAGGTTTCAGTTTAAAATTGACAAATTGATGATAAATTAAGATAAGTTGAGGTGAATTCAATTAAAGAATTTATTTTTAACTGTATTTCTGTTTGAGGGCTAATATTTCTTTTTTTCATTAATTTAATTACTTTTATATATCTAATAGGTTTCTCATTTATAATTTTTCCCTTATTATCTGCATTGTTTCGTCAATCGTTATCACTAGTCATCCATAGTAATGGTGTAAAACTGATTTTCAAATGACTATTAAACCAATAAAATAGTAAATTTCTTACTATCGTTACCGAATATTAGTAAATGGTAATACCACTTTTATTCAAAACCTTAATACAGTTTTAAATTAGCCTTCCCAAACATCGAAAGATAGAATTAGAAGGGTCTCATTTTACAATTTCGCTTAAGGCCTCAAAAATGTCTGGACTGGGCCTGGACTCATAGAATCATCATCATCACACCCAGTGTATCCCGCTTATAAGGACTATGAATAAGGTCTAGAGAGGGAAAGAAGACGATAGCCCATACCCATAAAGAAGGGATGCGGTCAAAGAGTTTCCCGACTCAAAATTTGATCATCCGAAGACGGAGCTCATATGCTAAAAATTAATTTAGTTGGGCTATTCAACCCTTGTATGAAGAGCATCTCTCGGTGAGATCGTTGCATACAAAAATTTATGTTTTTCTTTTTATTTTAAAAATAGTAAATGGGTTGATACTTTTGTGAGAGGCGTCCCTCAATTGCTTATTATTAACAAATTTATATTCACAAACAATCAAGGAAGACGAACTCTCATAACGAGACCAAACATATACGCGCTAATCTATTTTAAATTTGGTGGTTTTTTAGTTGTTTTTTATGGCTGCAGTTGCGATCCATTTTGATCTAACATTGATTGATTCTAACCTTAAAATTGATAAATTTTGACCTAAAGTTGATAAATTATGACATTAAAATAATCAATTTCAAGAATATAATCTTAAATGAATCAATTAAGACTTTTTTAAACCAATCAACTTAACTTTAAAGTGATCATTTCCCACTTTGAAGTGATAAGTTATACTTCATATAAAGTGATCAATTATAATATTAGAGCGGATAACTTTAACTTCCTCCATTTAATGACTTTATCCCATTTTATTTGAACATGTTTGCCAAGATATATAATATCTTTAATAGTGCATAAATAAAAATTATAAAAAGCTAATATTTATAATCTTTGCGTTGAGTTGAATCAAATAAGATTCCGCTTAACTATGTCTTAACTTATAGATTAAGAATAAAATATAAATTAAGAGTAAAATATAAATTAAGAGTAAATTGTGAATAGTGTCAAAAAAAAACCAAATAGGGCAAAGTAAATAAAACAGAGAGAGTAGCTTAAAATGCTAAATTATAGTCATCACCTATATAGTGATCAATTATAACTTTTAATCTTTAAGAGTTTTATTATAACCTTAAAGAGATCAAATATAATCTTAAAGCTTTTAATTTTGAATTTTGACCTTCAAATAATTTAAATAATCACTTATAACCTTTTAAAAGCATTATTTTAATCAAAGATATTAATTATAATCTTAAATTGACTAATTTAATAATTACGTATTGTCATTTTAATTTAAAAAAAAATCGACATTGAGCTTATTAGACTTGTATAAGTGGTCTCACCGTTAAATGATCAGCAATTGCTTATAGAAGTACTTCACCAATGGAGTGAGTCAGACAAAAGAGACTCTAGTTCTAACTTGGTATACCTCTTTCCATCCTAGTCCTAAACCCCATTTCTATTTCATCATGGCCGGAAAATCCGAATCCTTCCAAGAACTCGATGATTCGGCGAATAAGCGTAAGCCCGAAATCGAAGTTTCCGATTCATCTACAATCAAGAAACCGAAACCAAACAACATAGAAAATGGATGTGAACATGAACCAAATTCAAGTTCTGCTAAGGATGTTAACTCTTCGATTAATTCTTTTACTATCGAAGCTGCTGCCGCCGAAGACAAGGGATCCAGGCACACCATGGAGGATGCCTGTGTTGTACTTCCTCATGCCGATTCAAATAATTCCGCTAATTTAAGGTTTCTATCTTCATTTCGCTCTTTTTTTCCTTTTGCTTTGAATATATTGAAGTATGATTGATTTGATTTTACGTTAAAAACTGAATGCTTGTATGATTTTGTTCGAGCAAATGCTCTTCAATGAAGATTCTAACTACAAAGAATAAGAAAGATTGCAAAATGTAAAGACAATAATCAAACACACCAAGAATTGAAATGTGGGAAAATCCTAATATCAAATTGATATTAGACTATAAAAACCACCGAATGAATGAAGACAATTGTATTGATTAGTTCTTGATTACACACACTAATCAATTCTAACAATGGAGATGAAAAACTATAGAGATTACAAGAGTAATTGAAAAAACCCCAATTCACTCTAGAACCCTAATTTTGTGGCTCTCTCTATCTAGATCAATCTCACTTGTGTCTCTCTCTCTTGATTACAATGTAACACATTCTACAAATGATGGAGTAAGGGAGTATTTATAAGACTAATAGAAGAAGGACAGCAAGTAGTTTATTCCCGTGCAAAACAGTAGCCTTGCTCGACAGAAGCCTTTGGTCGAGTGATACTGCTCGACTGGGTCGAGCCACCTGCTGAGGTCTAGCCAGGGCTCGAGTGGGGAAGGCAGCAACATTCTTACAGTTTCTGTTTTGTACCCAAACACAAGTTCCTTCACTTGCCCATTTATATCAAGAACATATATATACTTCACAACATCAAGTTACACATATGAGATTATGAGTCACACCATAACAGATTTTAATTGTAGATTTATTTTTATTTGATTTGATTTTTTTTGATTTTGATTGGATGTATTTTATGAGTGTGAAAAATTGAGTTTGGAAATGTGAAAAAAAATAAGTGTAAGGAGAGTGACAGTGCCATCTCTGACTGTTTGAGGGCTCAGAGTGAAATATGAAAATCACCTAATATACAATAGATATCTTATTATTTACTCCCTCCGTTCCACTTTAATTTTCCTACTTTGTATTCATATCAATATCAATATCAATGTACAAGTTTATTCAATCGGGAAAATAAAAGGAATTAGCTTTGGGCTTAGGACATGCAGTCAGTTCACAAATTTTAATGTCTTTCATAAGTATTGTAATTGATAGGATAGGAAGTCGGAGAAGATGAATAAGGGGGTAGGTCAAGACTTTGGGACTTGGGACTTGGGATACAGAAAAAATAATGCATTCGATTAGAAAGTTGAACAAAACATACTCAGTTTTTGAAAGATATTAGGTTACTAAATTGCAAAAGATCAAAATTCTTCATGTCTGCAAAAGATATTAGGTCACATTTCTTCTCCTTCATAAAACAATGAGGTTGTTTTCTTACTATGATAGTCTGATAACATAATAAAAGTTTAGGTGAAGTTGTCTTTGAAATATATATCATAAGACTTGTTGAAGGAGGGAACTATGCAACAAAGGTCATTTATAATCTGTATTTCTGAATTGTATTGTCATACGTTAAATTTTTTAATGTTAGAGAATTATGTTTTAGTCGATTGCTTTTATAACCAATAAAAGCTTATGAGGATTTTCTTTTCGAATCTTGCATCCTTTATGTAATTCACACACTTTGGGGATTTTGGTGAAAGCTAGTTCTCATTTCTTTGGGGTGTATTGGCAGATTTGCACACTTTTCTGTATATGATGGGCATGGAGGTCGGCTAGCAGCTGAATATGCACAGAAGCATTTACATTCTAATGTTGTTTCAGCGGGATTACCACGTGAGTTGGTGTGTTTATGTGGTCTTCTATACCTTGTGATTCTTTGTACTTTTGTCATGCCTGTCGAAGTATTCTGTTAGATTGTAGTTTATTTGTTATGTGTCAAATAATGTTGTTCTTATGCTAAACTGGATGTGTATTATCTGCTGGTTCTCGACTATTATCATCATATATTATCTGAATTGTTGTGTTACAATGGATGTTTGAAATATTCTGCTTTATAAGTCCTGTATCATCTTCTTTTCTTTCTTTGCATGCCCAATGTGTTTGGCTACTTTTATGGATGCATTGAGAGGAAAGTGCCGCAGATGTTGAATTAGTATCCAAAGGCAATGGAAGCACTATTTCTAGGGCTATGAGCATCTGGTACTGAGGTTTGCTGGAGTGAACTCCACTGAAAATTGTCGGTCAATCTGGATTTAGCATATTGCTGAAACTCAAAATGACAACTTTTTATATAGAAATACATTTGTTCCGTGTTTGCTTTATATACTTAATTTTCAAAAGAATGCTTTATCTAGTGCATCTAGGAATAAGTTTTGTTCTTTGGTATGTGTTTTATAATGCTTTCTATTGTGCTTAATTTATTATTCATATTCAATATAGAAATAGATATCTTCCATGCTTGCTTTACATTCAGTAATAAATATTCAAAAATATGCATAATCTAGTGCATCTTAGAATAAGTTTTGTTCATTGGTATGTGTTTTATAATGCTTTCTTACTTTTCTAACTGCAGTTGGATGTTAAGGCTGCCAAAAAGGCGATTCTTGATGGTAAGGATCAATGGCTTTCAACCTGACGACTATTTAAAACTAAAAGTCAAATTTTATTTACTGATAACTGTTCAATTTATTTTCTATGCATTGTAGGTTTTCGCAAAACTGATGAAGCTCTTCTACTCGAAAGTGCAGCTGGTAGTGCAATGTTTTTTTTTTTTTTTGCTTTATGTGAGCTACTTTTCTTATTCTTGATGTTTATTTGCTTGAAATTTGGTTGACTTGTTAGAGTTTTTGTACTCAGTAGTAATAGTTTTTATGTCCGGTAATTTATACTTGTTTCCACTCATGAAACTGTGAATTATCTGCGGCAAATCTGTGCTTGCTGCTTAGTTATTGAAAGAGATGTCAGTTGAGAATTGGTTGGTGGTTTTGCTGAATGGATCCCAAGTCATGGTACATTTGTTTTCCCCCTACATGATTCATTTCCTTATTGCCAGTATCTCCTTTCCCTTGTCCATTTTGATCATATCTTCTCTCTCTCTCTCTCTCACCTACATCTTCTCTAATTTTTTTTACTTGGTCAAAGGTTTTTTCATTTAGTTTCCAGCCTATGTTCTTATTTTCTAAAATAATGTTCTCTCTTTTCCCTCTTCTTATACCCTCTCTTTTTCTATGCTGTTTGTCAGCCGCACAGATCTTTTGTAGTTTATTCCCTATTGCACTCTTCATTTTTTTTTTCTGGGTACACCTTACTCCTTTAAACTATTTCCCTAGTGTTTCTTTTCTTTCCAGTTGGTGCTTTGAAAGCTGAAAATATCTTCAAATTCATTTTGTGACTGAACATAGTTTATATCAAGTATGAATTATTTCCGCTGATTGAAACTTATTTAACTTTATTTTGTTAAGCTGATAAAGAAATGTGACAACGTCAACGAGTTTTTGGTTGTGTCAATAAGAATTTAGAAGCAAAAGCACCAAGAGACAAGTGTTCTGTATCTTCTTCCAAAATTATTGGCATTAAGATTTTGAAGGATATCGTAAAATTGCTAGAACAGGTTTGTATATACATTATTCAATAACAGCGGGGTCATATACTCTTCAAGGATCTGGATTAGGTGCTACATTTGAGGGTTGATGATGTGGTTACATAACTGAATTTGACTTTCTTTGACCATCGTATTAGCATAGTGTTTGATATGGCTGTTGTTTGGCATTTCCTTGATGATTACATTTTTGTTAATTATTCTTAAAGTTTGCTACTCTTCTGTATGCAATATATTATTGATAAAATTACTGGATCAGGAGGATGGCAGGATGGTGCTACAGCTGTATGCATATGGGTACTAGGACGAACCGTAAGTATTTATTTGTTGCTTAAGTAGTTGAAATGCTATTCAGCTATATGTTACTTGAATTTAGTGTCAACAATTTCTCCTTGATTGCTTAAATTGGAATTGAACAGCTTGCAGGATATGAGTTTTGAGTTCAATTCTTATTTGCTAAATTCCTAGGCTTTTAATTTTTTTAGAGGTTTTTCGCTACGAAAAAGAACTAATTTTTGAATGAGAGGAACCCATGTACATCACTCAATGGGTTTGATTTTATTGAGGAACATTTGCAACACTAAAATTAGAAAATCACCTTGCAATATGTTCAGTTTTGATGGGGACAAAGATCTTAGTTCATTAATCTCGGATTATAATGGACTATAAAAAGTATTTCATTAAATTTTGTATAATTTTTTTTATGTGAAGTTCCACATGATGTTGTTACGGGCTGAATTAACCATTGATGATGATGATCAGTAACAAGCATATTCTGTTGATATTGTATAGCAAATTGTAGATAAATTTGTGATTAGAATTTAGATGAATTTGTATGAAGGTGGGGAATGAACAAATGTATATTGATTGTAAACGTAACTCATAGATGAATTGTAACCTAGAAAGATTACAATGATAGTACAAGCTTTTGAGAGGGTTGTGGCTCTCCAATATGAGTCAAGAATTCATCCCTAATCTATTATAAAATGAACGAATCCTTATTTCATACCTTTCCTTTCTATTTATACTACTTTTTTATTCCTTAAACTAACTACTTACGAATTACTTATTTTTTAGGTAGTTCCTATGTCGCCCAGCCATTCATTACAGGTGTATGCTACTAAGGGTCAATCACAATGTCATTTTTATCACTGACCAAGATTGGGTTGTGTACACCCGACCCCTTATAGGCTTTAAATTCCTTTAAGTGGGAGCCACTAAATGATATTGGGTAACGGAATTGGACACACAAAGTAACAAACAAGTAATTGTACTTAATAAAAGTTTAAATTTCTCTCAGAGGATTGATTGCAACAAAAAAAAAAAGTAATCTTTGAATTAGAGGAACTTTTGCATACCACTCAAACTACTTGATTTTAACAAGGAGCACTTCAACCATATTGCAAAATATCATCCGCATCACCTTATTGCGACCATTTTTTAGAAGTTTTGAGTTTACTGCCGCTGAGCTAATCGCAAAACCACCCGACACAACTGATTTTTTTTTTTATTGCGACCATCACTGCGACCGTGAATGAAATCTTATTTTTGCTCTATGCTTGCAACACCGGAATTAGAAAATTACCTTGTAGGCTTCAAAGCAACAAACATCCAGTTAAGCTCAATAAAGTCAGAATTTTAAGTACACACATTATTGTTGAAGATAATTGTACTTTTGATTAAACAAATTTGGCTAATCATAAATTTCTTATCTACCTTGGATAGTATAGAAGAATTAAAAACTCTTGTTAGGGAAAAGCCTCACTTGAGTTGATACAAAAAGGACTCCTACTGTCTTACATTAAAAGTAGACTACAAAGTAATTTGTAGACCAAGTATAGTTCACATGCAAATCTGCCTGCCTCTCTCAACTGAAATAACTCAACTCTACTGTAGTAACAGTGTAATAATTTTTTGGTAATCCAGTAGACTTTGTAGTCTAATGTTATAGGCCCAGCCAGATCAAGTCTGAAATTTATAGTCAAATGAAATACTCCACTGGATAGAACAAGGTATAATTTATCACGTATGACTCTGAAATGTATAATCAAGTGAATGGAACATAACCCTTGAAACTTCACCACTTTAAGTTCAAGAACAACTAAGAATTAATAACAAGAAGGAATTTGAGGGACAATTAAACTCAGAGAAACTTGAGTTAAACCATAGAGGAAAAATGAAGCATTGATCGCGATTTGGTATCGACTACGCTAGATTTGAAAGCCTTTATGACTTGGTCAATATGATTCTATGCGATCTTGTTTATGCTCTATAGTTTAACCACAACAACTCTTATTAATTCATCATCATTCAACATCATCTACTCTTATATGCTTATAAGGAAGCCTTATTTAAGTTTTACAAAACATAACTTAGCTAATAATATTAAGTGAATAATATCGTAAACAAAGCCTGAACAAATGACTATGCTAAGTCCTAAGCAAGCTTAACCATGCTTACACCAAATCTGTTAGCAAACAGCTTAGTAATCAGTTTAAGTAAATTGAATGTGTGAGTAATCTCTTTTGGCATTGCTTGAACATGTGAATCAATCATCTTGGTTTTATTTACCGCCTTCTTCCTTAATGATCTGGATCAAGGGGTGAACACCAAACTCAGCATATCTGCTGAGTGTTGCCTTCCTTGTCAACTACTTCCTCCGTTCCAAAATACTTGCAACATTAAGCTTTTTCACACAGTTTAATGCACCAATTCAATCCTTAGTATCTTTAATTATGTATAATAAAAAATTATAAGATTTGATACTAATATTCTTTGCAATGGGACGATTCAAACAAGATCTCACTTGACTATGTTTTAACTTAATGATTAAAAATTAATCACAAATTAAGGGTGATGAATGAATAGTGCCATTTTTCTAATGTTGCAACTAATATGCAACGGAGGAAGTATGACATACACTCCTACTTTTTGGAACTTAATGCTGATTGGATATAACATTAAGTATGGAAGCTGTCCTCTATAATTGACAAATAAAAGGATTTCCTTAGACTAAGGAAATGTCCTCAATGGACTATCCTCATTCCAGCATGACATATGAAATGCATCACTGCACCAGTAAAGTGAGAATTCAGAAGAGTAAATTCCTCTGATTCCAAATTCATCTGGATGTCCAAGGATTAAATGAAACTTATTGATCAAAATTAGAGTTAAAAAGTTAACTTAATCCCAACAACCTTATTCTCAGAGTGGACAGTAAAGGAAATTGTTGATTATTGAATATCCACTAAAGAAATTTGATTGAATTGACTTTTCCTCAGACTATTCTTGATTCCTTAAGTCTAATTTTGAGCTGGCAAATGTCCTGTTTTCCTTGGACAATTGCTGCTGCTATTTCCATTCTGCTTGCACAAGTCTGCTCGAATTGGTTTCTGCATTCTCATCTTTGAATTGGTACTTCTGTGGCTGTGCTGGTCTGCTGGTGCGTAGTTTCTGGTCGGCCGGTGTTGTTCTGTAGGCTGTGAAAAGATTATTCTTGGTCAGAACAGTTTGAAGCCTTGAACAAAACCTGAAGTGGCTGTTTCAACTCTATTATGCTGCTGAATTTTTAAGATAACTTCTGCTTAGCTGGGGTTGAAATCAACTTCAACCATAATACTTTTGGACTTCTTGCACATAACCCAAGCAAACCCTTAATTCAAGGATACAACTCAAAATAGATTACTCCATGACAAAATCTTAAGCCTAATGAGGATCACAAAATCAACTCTTGAGTGAAATCAAATATTTGAATTTTAAACAATAATATTAACATGATCAATTTGGCTCTAAAACTAACATTAAAGCCAAAATAAGCTCCTAATTGAAAAACCACTCAAATTCAAAAATTAGATGAACCAAAATAAGCACCCAATTGAAACGGCCTTTTTGGCGTGTATTCCACTCCTGCTATTATAAGCTGACATTTTGCAAATTCAATTATTAGATAAGCCAAAGTAAGCTCCCAATTGAAATGACCTTTTTAGCGTGTATTGTATTTTTTAAATTTTGTATTTCTTATTGCTCTTAATCTTTAATCTCTTGCATGCTACAGGTTTTTGTCGCCAATATAGGAGATGCAAAGGCAGTGGTGGCGAGATCTAGTAAGATTAATGAGCTGAATGACTCTAGTGGGTGCAGTCCATTAAAGGCCATTGTTCTAACCAGAGAACACAAAGCTATCTATCCACAGGAACGAGCTCGAATTCAAAAGGTCAGAAATTGTTTATTTGTATATTTAAAGCTCTGCAAGCTTTCTTCAAATTGTTAGGGTTGTTCTCTGCCATTGCACCTTAAGTTTTCTTGTTTAGTTAATTCAAGGACAATTCGGTGTCAAGCTAAAACGCACCTGGTCCTGTAAATGAAGCTGTCTTGGTGACGTGAAATGAGATCATCTTTCGCGGTCTTGCATTCAGGGTAGTGGTATTTTTCTAATAGAAATAAAAAAGTGAAAATTGTGAATCATGAACAGAACGGAACAACATATTATCCAGATGAATTCGGTTTGATACGGGCCGATGGAAACATGAACAGGGAATGTATTCTAGAGTGACCCGAGAACGATCGTGTACAAATTACATCAATGAATTTGATAATGAAACAAAATGGAACTGAATTGTGCTTTTAAAATGATTTTATTATGCAGACCTTTTTTGTTTTTAGGCTTTATTCTTCGATTTCTTACCCTTTCTCTTCTTTAATATATAAATGAAAGCTAGACAACAGGAGGATGACACCTTAAGTATTTATAAATGAAGGCTAGATACATCTTTGCTTACATTATTGTAATGATATGAAACCAATGAAGATGATGTAATGCATATGTAAACGCATGGGATAGATAGAAGAAGAGTGTGAAAGAGTGGTAACAATAATACATAAATGGGCGAGTCAAGAGGGAGTGACGGGACCAATCGTTGGAAAGTGGGGTAATGTTTTGGGATCAATGTGGACCAAAAAGCAAAATGTGGGACTACAAAGGAAATGGACCAGAATCAAAAGGCAGACAAACAAAAGGAACCGCCAGAGGGAGTACTACAAAATCCACTGTATTTTCTGTGATTTTGAAAGTTCAGCATGTTGTATTTGCAGGCTGGTGGCGCAGTGAGCACAAATGGACGCTTGCAGGGTCGTCTCGAAGTTTCAAGAGCTTTTGGAGACCGACAATTCAAAAAGGTTTAAGCTATGTGATGTATTCTTAATGGCTGATGTTTTGTTCAGTTTTCCATCCATAAAGTCTTATCGTTGTTAAGAAAAGTATAGGAAGTCATACATCTAGGGTAACTATGTTTGAAATCCTGGTAAATAGTCTTGTTGCTCTCCTAAACAGCTTATAATTAAGTCTTCTGTTTGAATAATCTTTTCAATTTAGCTTCTTTTTTTCATTGGGGGAGCATTGGCATGGTGGAGTTGCAAACACCACCACTGAATCCTACGCCACTATAGTATCATGCAATGCATGAGCTAGTTCTGATATGCGAGGTTTGCTATTGTTGCTTGTTTGTCAATGATGATAATGATTTTCTTCCTCAAGTTGTTGTACGCTTTGGTTTCATATGAGTGCTATTCTCCATTCTAAATTACTTCAAGATGTTGCAAAGCTCTTTGCTCACATGTATGTGATTTCCATCGTGTTGATGTGGGGTAGGCTATTAACTTTGTTTGTTTCTACCTTGGGCCTTGAGAGGCACCGAGTCTTTTGTCCTTTTTTTCGACGTGGAATGTGATGGCTGTATGACAAAACAATGTGTATCTGTCAAACCTCCTAGTTTCTTCTGCTTGTTCTAGGTATGAGTTTGACTGTTGTGTAAGATAATAAAATCGAGATGTGTAGAACCTGTGTTTGTCAAATTTTTCTTCAAATGGCTCATTATTTGCAGGTGGGTGTTATTGCAACACCAGACATTCAATCATTTGATATCACACACAACGAGCACTTCATTATTCTTGGCTGTGATGGCCTGTGGGGGGTATGGATGTTCCACTTCCAGCATTCTGTCTTGATGATTGTCATGCTTTGCTGTGGAAGTTAATGTGAATGTTGGTTCCTGATTGTAGGTGTTCGGACCTAATGATGCTGTTGAATTTGTGCACAAGATGTTACAAGTAAGTTGTTTGAGTTTGTATTAGTGTCACATTGTTGGTTTTCCCTTTTCCTTTAGTTATGGTATTCAGACGACTTCTGGATACATTGATATGGCTTTCTATTTTCATGACATAACTTTTTACGTCAGGGAGTATTTTGAACCTACCAAGCTGTTGTTTGTTTGTGCTGATTTGCTGTTTGTCAAAACACCAAGATACCTTTGTGGAAACTAGCAACCTAACATTCTGTAATGTATAATGCATCCAGGCATAACTCTGCCTTTTCATCTAAAATTATCTTAGAATGCTCTACTTACAGTCCACATTAATCTTGAGCACTTTCATATCTACCTCAAAATGTACTGTTGGTCATGGATATTCTTACACAATGTTTCTCTCTTTTCGTGTGTGCGTGTTGTTCTATGTGTGCATGTTTGCTTGCTAGTCATCTTAAATTGGTTTAAGAAATGAACTTCATTCCAAGCCAAAAAGTGAAGGCATTCGTGATAACTTGACTGGCCAACCCGAACCTCTATAATAAGCAGTTTGACATCAATTTTAAGAGAAAGGAAGGAAGGACCACACATGGGAGGGGTGAGTAAGGGGGAAAATGATAATTTAATGACAATTGTATAAATAGTTGGATCATGAGGGCATAAGTAAGAGAATAAGAGAAAAAGATTAACAAATAAGAAAATGAGACATTTGATGTGAATTTGTCAAAAGAGGAAATAGAACATTGGATTAGAATAGGAGGGAGTATGAAAAAATTTTAACTCAACCTAATGTGTTAATATATGTTTTAGGTTAAGGTTGCAATTTTTGTGACCATAAGCTGCCTTGAACTATTTATATAGTACAATTTAATCAATACTTTTGATCATTGTAATGGCTGTAGATTTGTGGTTATAGAATACTTCTGCGATTTAACTTGGTAACACTAGTTGAATGCATAATTCTTAAACGAAGTTGATTTTGCTCCAAATTGTAATTCTCAGGATGGTGTACCAGTTGCTGCTGCGTGCCGCCGACTTGTTAAAGAAGCTGTTTTAGAGAGAGGCTGCAAAGATAACTGCAGTGCAATAATCATCGTTTTCAGACGCTAATAGGCCCATTCTAATGGCTTTTTATGGAATGTAAAAGGGTCTTCTTTTGTACTTTTCATACAATACTTTTAGCTGTGAGGCTTGCCTATATGCAGTTTGTGTATGTACTTGTTTTCCCCTTTTTTTGTGCATTTGTGCCCTATGTATCATCACTCGAAACTAGTAGTGTAGCCGTAGGATGCCATTATCCTGAACTATGTAATCCGTTCTGAATCATTGTGGTGTGCTGCGTACATCTAAAATAGATTAGAAATTGTGAAGATTTTGCGACAACGAATGCTTGATATTATTTTTGTGGGTTTAATGTTAACAATCATGTAAAGCGTGGAAAGAAATTTGACACCAAGAGTCCAAGAGCGAATTGTATAGGACTCGATTAAGATAACACAGTTGACACAAAAGGCCAGCGAGTCCCAAAAAAGCTATGTTGCACCACATTATATGCTATCTTCTTTCTAAAATACTTGCCACTGATTGTTATATATTTTGTAGAAAAATATCACTTATCAATTGCAAGTATAATGGGACAGAAGAATTAGTTCACAAACACTCAAGGTTGAGGTCAATCAACTTAAATTGCAAGCTCTAAAGCTGTTACAAAACCACTTATTCTATTTCAATTTGCTATATTGTGGTTAAAAGGTTTTCGTGTAGACAATCAAAATATATAAATAAAACTACCTTTGATTTTTCGAAAAATAAAATTATTAATAGAGTATATAACATATTTTGAAATTTCAACTCTTGATTTAAAAATTTAATTGAGTTAGTTCTTTGACAATCATACAAATCAGGCCTTGCAGTTGTGTAGTGTGGTCCTGATTTTGCCTACCAAATCTTGTGGAATCATTATTTGGGAAACATCTTCATTGCTATTTTCATTCTCTATGGTTGTTTCCTTGACTGCATAAACTATACTTCATCAATCACTTAGCTTCCAAATTCCAATCGTATCATTCCAAAGCTCTCAACAATTATTATTGTTTATAAGAAAGTATGATATCATATCTTCAAATATATTTCAAGTGTTGTCAACAAAGCCAACAAATGAACATTCCATCAAAGATAGTATCTTTACTGCGTAAATGTATATGTAGGTGGAGGTATAACAATGCAAGTATAGATTACTCTCCTTACACAATTATAATATTACAACAAATAGATATTAGATGGTTAAATCATCTAATCCTAGTGTTTGGTAGATTAGTTGGTTAAAATAACTTGTTATGAATCAACTTTTTTTGAACAAGTTGCTTCTAACAGTGTGTTTATAATCAATTGCCCAAATCAACCAATTTAATCAGCTATCAACCCCATATTTTTCTTTAAAAACAAATGACAACATATCTTAACTAATTAATACGATGATGTGTATATGTACAATCTAGCTATGAATTTTTCTTCATAGCTAGAATATTGAATATAATGATGATGATGATAATATGTATATAGTATGAATAAAAGAAAAGCAACTAAAAGGACAAAGAAGGTTGATTTGTTATTAGGGATTCAAGTTTTAAATTTCTTTTATATTATGTTTGGGAATGATGATTTTATTCGAAAATATATATTTAACTTAAATTTTGTTGTTGGTAAAAATATTCGAATTTGGAATTGATTTAAATCTACCATTGTTATAAAAGTGATTAAAGATGAAGATTTGAAAATGACTTTCTAAACCTTGTCATTCTCAAATTCTTTATTAAATGATTTCACAATTGAAACCTACAATTTGAAATGACATGAGTGTTCACAAACACAATATTATTTCTTTTTCTATTTTTTTTGTCAAAGTGTAAGCTGAGGGGAGGAAAAAAACTAACGAAAATCGAATTTAAGTTTGCTTCTGAGAAAAGTGATATATGCTCCAACTAAGACATACCAAACTTTTATATAGAAAACAATTTTAATTGAAATATATAAGATGGCCCTACTGTTATATAAGGAAGATTAAAGTGAGAACTTTTAGAAGATAGTGTAATATCTCAAGGGACCAGGGTAGATCTTAAATTTTAAGGACATGTGTTAATTGAACTAAATGGACTTGAACTAAACTGAACTAAAATGATTTTACTCTTGTTGTTTCTTTGACTACGTCAACTTCAAGTTTCTTTTATGATATTAATTAAGGTTGTGTTTGAAAATAAGCTATTTATTTTAAATTATGTATTTTTAATTATAATATCATAAATAAAAAATTTGAGAATGTTAAAGTTTGAAATATTATTTTTCAATTTTCAATTTTAATGCTGTTAAAACAACAATGACATTGGCTAGAATCGAAACTTAATTTTTCAAATTTACCAAATATTAAATTTGAGTGAATTTCGAATTTGGATATGAAATTCAAAAGCCCTCAACAACAAGTATTTCTAACAAAAATATAATATGATTATTGATATGATATGAACAAATATCTTTCTAAGTGTTGTCAACAAAGACAAAAAATAAACATAGGATCAAATGCACTATCTTTTTAATACAACATGTTTAATATAGGTAGAGAACTAAGTCTTATTTCAGTTGAAATAAATATTCATTCTCAGATAAAAATTTCGAGTTTGATTTTCATCCATTTCTTTTCATTTTTTACCTATTCGTAATTTTTTTTTTTTTTAAAAAAATAATGTACTCTTCTCATACACAATCATAAAATGAGAACGTATCTTAACTTAATAACACAATGTACGATTATACATTATAAAGTCAACGTTACGTATCTCACCCTTAAATTTTGATGTTCGGCTTAACTGAATGAATGAATACCTGTCCAACATGCTATACTTTTAGTTTGTCTCCTTATAAAATATTCGACCAAACCAACATTTTATACCCCCAAATACCATTAAATTAGACGGTATTGGTCTTAATATTGGAGAGATTCAAAGTGAAATATTAATTATGAGTTCTTAATCGGTAAATATGTTATTATAGATTCTCTAATTATTAAATATTAAAGCATTGTTTTTTTAATCTTTAAAATGTGTCTGAGGCGTAAGCCCCTCTTGCTCCTAGGTTCGCCCCTGAAATTAGGCGACTCCCACCTAAATTAAGGTTTGGAGATCGAATATGCGGAAGTTTATTTAGTAGAAACATCATGAGTAACTTCACACACTTAAGCTTTTACACTTTATCTTAAACTTTTAGTTGAAACCCCAAAACATTTTATATATTTAATAAAATAAACAATATTACACATAATTTGATCAGTCATTTTATTATAATCCAAAAACAAAAAATTATAAATCTTTAACCCACGTAACAAAGATTCAATGTTCTAGACAAATCAAGTTGACAAAAGCATAGAATAATTCCATGGTTTGGCACTTAGGAACCTTATTAACTGCCAATATCAACATCAACTGCCAAGCCAATCAACTTAGTTAGAATGATTAGATAGTAAGCACATGCAAATATGCTTATTATATCCTATGCGTTGCATCATGACCCTTTTTTTGCTGTACAATTTTTTATATTTTCAATCATCATTTTATTTTTCTAGTAGTTCCTTCAACGATTTATGTATATGTATATGACGTATATATATAAATGTACTATCATCATCATTATCAACGTATTACATAAGTCGTCATTCTTGTACAAACGAACAAATATGGCAAGTTTGAGTAAATGTTCGGAGAAAATGAAGTTGTTAATCGGACTACTTTCCCTTCAATTATGTTTCGCGGGGTATCATATTGTTTCGAGGGTAGCACTCAACATTGGCGTAAGTAAAGTCGTATACCCGGTTTATAGGAACATCATTGCTTTACTAATATTAGCTCCCATTGCCTTTTTTCTAGAAAGGTACGTACGTAACTTTTGTTTATTCTTGTGTCGATTAACAATTTTGGTCTAGCAAAAGGTGTTGTTTGTGATTTCGTTTATTACAATTTACAGGAAAGAAAGACCGCATTTAACTTTCTCGTTGTTGATCGAGTTTTTCTTTTTGGCACTACTCGGGTATGTTTCAGTTATTTAATCCCAAAAGATTGAAATCAGCTAATATTTCAGTTTTTTGAACCATTTAAATATTCTCTTGAATAAAGTGTCTAATTATGCATGTTTTGTGTTATATAGGGTAACTGCAAATCAAGGATTCTACATTTTGGGTTTGTATTATGCATCTCCCACTTTTGCATCTGGAATGCAAAATTCAGTTCCTGCAATAACATTTGTCTTGGCCAGTATGCTAGGGTAATTTAAATTTTGTCTTGGTTTACTACTTTTGTCCTTTATTTCGATTAGGACAAAGACAAAGTTCTTGGTTTCATTTAAAATGAAATATACTAAAAGTCTAAAATGACCCATTAAATTTGCACTTCTTATTTATGTAAAGTTATAAATAATGTTTATTTATAAAAGTCGAGCAAAAACAACATTTGTTGACTGTTATTACTAACAAGTATAAGGTTGCCTACATCCGACCTCAACCCCAGCTTAATGGGAGTGACTATTTTCCCATTTGATGATATTTTGCATTGGTTTACTATTGATGTCCCTTGTTTTGATGGGCCAAAGACAGTTCTTTGGTATCGATTATTAAATCATGTGCACTTTTATTAATATAAAGCTGCAGATGTTGTTTGCTTATAAAGTTCAATTGAAAACAATCTCTATTGACTGTTATCACTAATAGTACAAGGTTACCTGCATTCGACCCACAACCGTGCGTGGTGGGACGCACTTAAAAGACATTTAGACCTTTCTTGGTAGCTGACAAATTTTCACATTGGATGATATTTTGCAGACTAGAACAAGTAAACATATTCAGCAAACAAGGACTAGCCAAAGTGTTCGGAACTATAGCAAGTGTAGGAGGTGCAAGCATCATTACATTGTATAAAGGCTTTCCTTTACTGCACCAAACAGTTACAGAGCAATCTGAAGAGAATTCGGTAGCACAACTCGAACGAATCATGGGTTCGCCTACTAATACTGCGCACAACATTACTTGGGGCTGCATATTCCTTCTCGGACATTGCTTCTCTTGGGCGGGTTGGATGGTCTATCAGGCATCCGTATTGAAGAAGTACCCAGCCAAATTGTCCTTAACTTCGTACACATGTTTCTTCGGATTAGTCCAATTTTTAGCAATTGCGGCCTTTATTGAGACTGATTACGAGCACTGGAAAATCGCATCAGGCGAGGAAGTTCTCACCATTCTGTACGCGGTAAGTCAATTGGTTCATGTCTTCATATGTTGAATAAGCAACACGATCACACAAGTGCAATGATAATATGTATTGTGCAGGGAATTATTGCATCAGGACTTGTAATCTCGCTACAAACATGGTGCATTCATAAAGGAGGTCCTGTGTGTGTGGCAGTTTTTCAGCCTGTTCAGACTGTCTTAGTCGCTATTTTAGCCGCTCTTTTTCTTGGAGATAAGCTCTATTCCGGAGGGTTAGTTTTCGTTTCAATTCATTCTGTTTGTTTCAAATGATTGTACCTTCGAAAAATCAACAACCAAAAACCAAAAACGAAAAAACTAATCAAATGTGTTTTTGTGCGCGCAGGGTATTAGGAGCAATCACCATAGCATTAGGGCTATACTTAGTTTTGTGGGGTAAGACGACGGAATACAAATCGATAGAGCAAGGCGGAGAGGATCAATTGCGTAGGCATCTATTACAAAAAACAGAAGACGAAGAATCAAAAGATTGTTTTACGTCTGATATTCCATGAATCTAGACTCAACCCTGCCTAGTGCTTAGGCAATTATCTAAGTCATATAACACAGAAAAATGACAATGGAGTTGGTTTAACATACATGCAGAGATAAGTGTTGGAGCCACTATATACTAGCGATTTGTTTGGCTTGTGCTTATGAGAAACATAACAGCAAATGTATATTAATCATGTTTTCTAATCTCAAAGCTTCACTTAAATGTATATGAATATGAATGTAATACAATTAGTAGTTACTTCAATTATACAAGTATTAGAATCTTAATAGTGTCCATTACTTAAAAGACATTACTTTGGACGACCTTTGTTAATTTATTAATCAAAGAGGACAATCATTTGCTAATATACGAAACAACGGCTCTTGTATAAAACCGTGTCACCATAAGACAAGTCTATATAAACATCTCATTTAATGTTTTTTTTAAAAAAAATTAATTAAGTAAGTGAAAAACTGTTGCGTTTTTTTTAGTTTTTTAAACTAAATATAAAATCAACCCATATTAAATCGTCTCACGATTAGACGGCCTTAATGAAAAATTTGTCTATACTATACGAAAATGTTAAAAATTAGTAGTTGGAAATGAAAACGAATGCTCACAAGAAGCAGGAGAGAGGATGTAGCCCATTTATATTTTTTGGGCTATGTTCATTTACACTTGACTTTTGAACCTTTGAAATTCAGAATTTTAGAAAAATTTAAGCGAAAAAATAAAAAAAATGAAGCAAATAAGCGAAAATGTAAACGTTTCCCAAAAGTAAGCGTTCGAACCCCAAAGCTGTGCTTTGGAGCTGTTCGCAGTTAGTAACTGCGAACAGATATAAAAGACAAAAGAGCTGTTTGCAGTTACTAACTGCGAACAGCTATAAAAGACAAAAGAGCTGTTCACAGTTAGTAACTGCGAACAGTCTGTTTTGTCTTTTATATCTGTTCGCAGTTACTAACTGCGGACAGATAATTAATTTTTTTTTCCTTTATTTTTGAGTTGTTGTTTGTTGTAATTGCACTAGAGACATTAGAATAGGTAATTACAAGTCGATGTATTTTTAAGGCGGCATGATTCATCGCCAAAACTCCGATCATTAATAAGTCAAAGTTTGGGGCTTATGATAAAGTAATTAAACATGTATATACAACAAAATATACACAAATGTTTGAAATATACAAGTCAATTAAAATATATATATATATGTACATAGTCGAACCAAATACACAAAAGGTAATCGTTAACGCTCACGAACCCTCATCTACCCTATCCAACTGAGTTGGTCTCCTTCGCCTCCTACAATAGAAAGAGGCGTTCGCGTGACGCTCTGGCAGTGGAGGGGACTGGTACTGTGATGGCTGTGATGGCCCAGCCTGCGAGGTCCCCGCAGCGTCAACGGGATATGAATGATCAATCTCCTCCAAATGGTAGTCATAAGAAGGAGAGCATGCCATGTGCGTATGGGAGATAGTCGGTGAGTGTTGTGCAGCGACTTCCGGTATGAAGTGCTGGAACTGCGAGCCGACGAGCATGCCATGCGCAATCTCCCTCACCGGCTCCTCCTGGCTGTACCGAATCACGTTTGCCGCACCTTGTGCCTGCAATTAATATTTAGATAATGTAACATTTTATTATTTAATTGGAAACTTAATCAAATAAATGCAAATGAAGACTTACAAATTGGGTCATCGTAGGCGCAGCAGGTGCGTAATGTGCTGCTTCCAAGATGGCACGTGGTGTCATCCATCGGCGCGTGATGGAGAGGAACCACGGCATGTAGTCAGGTGTAGTAGGTGCGCCGACAACATCGATCGGCGCACCTTGTGCCAGCAGCTCAAGTCTATGATCCCAACGAGCGATGTGGCGCCCGTTGATCTCCATCTAGTTAGCCCCAGCTTGATTTCTTCGCGAAATTTGGTGCAGCCGGGGTTCAGTGTCACAAGGCGGTGGAATGCCCTGTACCAACCCATATTGGTGCATTACGCGCTCTGGTAGATGTACTTCGACAATGTCGAAGCATATGAGTGGCACAGAAGCCCTCCACGCCCCGGAATGAATCCCCGAGTGTTCGGGTACAGCTGCGTAGGCTTCCGCTGGGTATGGGTCCCACAAAAACTAAAATACATGTTATGAAAAAGGTAAGTGATATGTTGATTAAATTGTACTAATGTTAATGAGTACTGAAATGTTTACCTGGTTGGGTCGTAGTAGGTCTAATTGATCTCGGTAGAATCCAAGACCGCTGCCGGTGTGCTTGCGCGTCCGGCGGGCAAAATTCCACCTCGAACCGTACGCAACATCTGGGCCTGGTTGTGGTGGAGGAGCAGTATCACCACGACCAACGGTTCTGTAAGGTTGGCCGATAAGAATATGCTCCCACGCCCACAGCTAACGATCGCAAATGTTATTAATATGTTATTAACCAAATGTGGATGAGAATGAAATGTTATTGTTATTACCTGTAATATGACTAGTGGTCCTGCAATCTCTTTGACGTTCTTATGGGCAGCACCACAAAGCCTCCTGTACAAGTATCCTAGGGCTGCGGAGCCCCAGCTATACTCGGCGATGCGCTCCCACGGGTCGTCAAGTAATGTTAAGTATAGGAGCTGTATTTGGTTGCTTGTTTTATCGGCAAACAACACAGCACCTATCAAATATAGGATGTACGCCTTGGCGTACCTCGAAATGGTGCCCTCATCAGCATCTCCGGGGAGTTGCGAGAAGGTCTGAACCAACCATGTGCATCGCAAACCGCTCCCCCTGATCACTTCCGGTGGAGGGCGCTCTCCCAATATGCGATGCACCATGTCACGCCAGCCTGATAGCTGGCGTCCGCCTGTACAAACGGCACGTCCCTCTATGGGAAGCCGTGTTAGTAAGGCTACATCAAGCAATGTGATGGTAGCCTCACCTAGAGGTATGGCGATATTTACCATACAAGTGTGTGCCGTCAATGGCAATAAGTGGTTTACAATAATTGAAGCCTTCAATGCAAGGTTTAAAGGCCCAAAAGACACGTTGGAAGGTCCTAATATTAGGTCTCACATATACACCAATGTCATTGTCCTCCTTAAAATACCACTCAAATACTAACCCCGGGTTGGAATGTTGCAAAGCTTCTAAAAAGCGTGGAAGGAGTGAGTAAGAACCTTCCCATGTCCCGTAAATGGATAACAAAGCTTGTTGCTTTGCACACCACGCTCTCTTATAATTCACATCCACACCAAAGCGATCTTTAACCATCTGACGAACGACAGATACCTTAATGGATGGGTCTTTAGCAACACAATTTCTAATAACATTGTTAATGACAGAAGATGTTAGGTGAATGTGTCCAGCCGACACATTGTCACTACCCAATACACAAGAACCGTGCTTACCCTTATAGGTAACAATACGCCATGAAGATATATTAGAGTCAAACGTAGCTCTAAGTTTCCACGAACAACCCCGCTTACACTTCAAGGAAAGGACAGTTTGGTTCGAGGTCTCCGTTCTGTACTCCACATTTCTCCCAATATGATACACTCTGATAGCTTCCAACAACGATTCCTTGTTATCAAACATCATACCCTTCTCAAACTCTCCCTGTTCGGTGTATGTGGTATCACAAGCCCAAGTCCTCCATGAGTTGTCCTCCGCATACTCGTTTAAAGGTGGACAGAGGGCATAAGGTGTAGGAGGAATGATTGTAGGAATGTTGCCTAGAGTCATGTCATTTGCTAGCGCATCCTCATCGACATCCACATCGTCCTCAGAAGGATCGTCAATGAGCTCATTACTCTCATTTCCATCATCTCAAGGTCCCATCTCAGCAATTTCTCCTAAGTTAACCATTGAATCAATTGGAACTTGATTCGTAGGGGGTTGAGAAACGACGGGATTTACAGTTTCCTGAGTTACTATAGGCATAGGGGTAGGAGTAGGATTAGAAGCAACTACATTCTCTAATGGTACTTCTTCTACGTATAACTCCAAAGAGGGAATTTGGGTGTACTTTGAATGCTCCCACATCGCATCTATAGCCACATCATCCTCAACAGGAAAGGCAATAAATTCTCCACTCAAGGCATATTTAAAGCTTATATTTACGGTACTTCTAGTAGGGTCCAATCCAATCTTAGAAGATATAAAACGTCTAAAGTGATTCAAATCCATGTTCGAATTGCAAGCAAACAACTTACGTCTTCCCCCAACATAATGAACTTTGCCATTATTTTCTCTAATACAACCATTCCAAAAACATACTATAGTGACACGAAATGATGCCATTTTCTATATTAACACAAAGAAAATCAACATCAACATCAACTCATGCCCATACAAGTACATTATATTCATTTGATTATAATCTTTTTTGGTCTACAAATTATTCAAATCCATAATGTAGCTAAGTTCATACATATATAATACACATAATCCAAATAATAAATCAATTCATAAGTTCACAAACAACATTTCTAATACCAACATCAACATCAACATTTTCTAATAATATTCAACTAATACAACAACATTACTTCAAAATCCAACATAAAGCTATAAAAACAATTAGAAATTACCTTCAATGCTTATGGATGATTAAGATTAGTCTTGATTTAACAACTACAAACCTACATTTGAAAAAATAAACAAATTTGGTTAAAACCCTAAAATCCAAATATACACCAAAAAAACACAAAAAAATTTACCTTTGCGCAAGCTATAGTATCCCACACTAATTTTGAAGTGCCAAATTGAAAGAGGATTGCACGATTTGATGGAATGAATCAAAGGTTTTAGAGGGAGAAGGTGGAAATGTCGAGAGAGGTAGGGTTTGAGAAATGGGATTTTGCGAAAAAAGAAACTGATCTGAATTTGTATATCAGGTCTGTTCGCAGTTAGTAACTGCGAACAGCTCTTTTGTCTTTTATAGCTGTTCGCAGTTACTAACTGCGAACAGATCCAAAGCACAGCTTTGGGGTTCAGACGCTTACTTTTGGGAAAACTTTAGATTTTCGCTTATTTGCTTCATTTGTTTTATTTTTTCGCTTAAATATTTCTAAAATTCTGAAATTCATATTGAAAGATAAAGTTAAAGGTTTGAGTCTGAACCTGACTCGAAATCTAAGGGTTTGAATACAAGTCTAAATTTTCAAATTGAAGATTAGGTATGGGGTTTGGATAAAGGTCCAGTCTAGATTTCATCCAGACCCTTAAATGTCCATCCTAAATAAAAGTATAAAAGTAAGTTAGCAAATTTTGTTTACAAATTCTTGTATAAAATGGTCTCACCGTGAAACATGCTCATACTTGGGTTAAATAAACCAATAATAAAAACTTTTAGTTTATGGGCTTCTTGTTTTGAGATTGTCTCATTGTAAAACGGTCTCATACATGACGGGCTGAAATTTGTTTTATTCATAGTTACAGGCAAAACACTTAAAAGGAGAGGTGAGGCATTCCGATCGAGGGTCCTTTGTCTTTCGATCTTTGTCATATATCAGTTTATATTTATCCATAAACCGCAATGTCAAATAAATTTCATACATAATTATATGTCACATAGCAGTTTACATTTATCCATAAACCCGTATGCAACATGACAGTTCATTATGCAGATTAAAAAAAGATTTCAATAGATAAGGAAAAAATGAGAAATAACTATACTTTGAAAAAGTATTATGGAAAAATGAGAAATAACTATACTTTGAAAAAGTATTATTGGAAAAATCCATGGACATTGGTGTGTTGCCATATCTTGTGCCAGCAAGAACCTCCTCTCAGTGACATGATCATCATTATCAACATTTTCTTGATCCTTCTTCACCTCATCACTTCTTTACTCTTCTATGTTTTCTAGGTGGAGACAACACACAAGGTCCGTCATTTGGATTAGATTTCGGAACCTTCGAGTATCGGTGTCGGGGTAGCGAATTCGGAGGCGTTGCTGCCGGTTGTGATGTGAAGTATCTGAATTTTGAACCAAAGAAATCAAAATAGCATAAGCATTAGATGGACCTAAACACTCCCCGTGCACCTATGAGAAAGCACGACATAATTCAAATATGTGAGAGGTTTTTGAGTTATATGGTGCATTTTCATAGCGAATGAGGGAGTATGTAGAGTACTACACAAAAAACGAAAATGCAGTTTGACAGTGTTGTAAGTTACAGGCTTCCGAGTAGCTACATTCTCTTTGAAATTTTTTTCTTGAGCCAAGGGAATCTTTAACCACACTCTCCTTTATGGGTATGAGTTGCCTTCTTTATTCCCTCCCCAGACTCTGACCATAGTTCCTATGAGCGGGATATACTTGATATGATGATGATGTAGTTTGACGGTGTTGAGGAATCATCTCAACCAAAAACTTAAGCTTCAGCGTATGTTATATACTTTAATACGCCCCTCATACGAGAGCCCATTGGGTTAGAAGTGTGGATGCGCATAGGCGCTGAATATTCTACATTAAATTAGGGGTGGTCAATATTCGAACCCATGACCTCTTGTCACGCTGGCTCTGATACAATATTAAGGAACCAATTCAACCAACTACTTGAGCTTATAATTGAAGAATTTGTTATATACTCTAACGGTAAAGACGGACCTGTGCTGCAAAGCTTGTTGTGCTGTGATCCGAGCTTTAGGATCATAAGCAAACATCTTTAATAACAAATCCAAAGCATCATCACTAGCCATAGGGAATAATGTACGTATGGGAGGCGCTGATACACATTGGAATTGCACATAACCAGGAAGGCACGCCATATCAGGCCATTGATTAGCCATTGGGGTCCCAAAGGCGGCAAATATTTTGCCTAATTGATCAATGTCACTTGAACCCTACAAAAATATGAAACATTATAAAATGAGCTACTTTTATGAGAGACCAACTCTCGATGAGTCGACCTTAAAAACAAAGAGTTTATATGCTAATAATTGTATTAAATGGGCAATTCAGCTCATACATGAGAAGCGTCTCATGATGAGACCGTCACACACGAGAACTTGTTTTATACAATCTATAGAGGCATCCAATTCAAAAAATATTGTCCACTGGAAACGAAACAATATAATAGAATTAGCACAATATCAATACCATCCCAACTTTGGAAAGTCACTAATTTACTAATTTTATGTTTGGGTATAAGTAATTTATTTCAAATTATTGTAAGATTTGGCTGGAAAGCAAAGAACAAACCTCAAATAGCAGCATAAACCCTTGCTTATTAGCTAAATGGCAATTGGCACATACAATACGTCCAGTTGCTTCTCGTGGATTTTCATAACCTTGCTGTGCGAAAATGGGATATGCATTCGAAATGGAGGATCGAGTTATTATATCTAACACGTGTGATATGCAAATGGATCGAGTAATCTAATCTTTTATCCAAGAAAAGGTATTTATAGTTTGCATGGTCCAATCATTGATTTCGAAAATTTCTAAAATAAACTGGGTAGGTTGCTAGTATAGTTCCCTATCCCCGATTCTGTTATTTACTTTAAGTGAAAACTAAATTTACTGAAATAATATGTTATTACTGGAATATGGGAGAAACTTCCCGTCTTAGATGGGTATAAATAGAAAGAGGAAGTCAATTTTGTAATGTTGTGATTATGTACAAAGTAATAAACATCGCGTTCGAATTTCGAATTCGATTCATATCCGTAAACCCCTATTTTGTCTTTTCAATCATTCATTGAATGATAAATCACTACAAGTGATGGGGATACATGATTTAAATAACGGAAAATCCAATATTTCAAAATTGTATTTAGAATAACTGGAAACGTAGAAACAAGACTAGATATAATTTGATCGTTATGGGCAAATCAAAAATCTTTGTAGATAGAGCCAATCATTAGTTCCCAACCATGGGGCGAATGAAATCCGATACATAAATCAGTTAATAAAAGAATCAAAAAAGCTTTTTTTGTGTCGCTTAAGTTATATAGGAATTCCTGAACCCAAGAGTTAAGAAGAATAAGTTTGTTTTTTCCCAGAATAGAATAACCGCTCAGAATAAGAAAACAGATTAAATTCGTCGAGAAGTGCAAAATCATGTGGATACAATCCGCATTGTGCATTTTGATCAATTGAATGGTTTCATTGTGGATTCCTATACGGAGCTTTTGTAGATGTGTTTCCGGCTATTCCTTTATCATTTCGTCCAACAAGTGAAGCTCCTCTGATTCGATGAATTTTTCTAGAAGATTATTTTCTTGAATGTCGTTTAAAAAAGTTTCTGATTGCGTAGTATTCCACCAATTAGTAACCCAAGATTCCAGACTTTTTTGAAATGATAAAGAGATCCACAGGGTAAAAATACTATAGATATAAGATATAGAAAAGGAATAAATATTTTTTTTTCCATTTTATTTTTCATCTATAAATTGTTAATGAACCTGTCGCGTTTGTCGACGTTCTGCGATCTAATATTTTTATCAAACATGAATTCTATTCCCGTGTATCGAATCCATGAATCTCTTCTTTGTTTTTTTGTGATTTGATAGTGCTAATTAGTCCTTGACTCGCAAAAGAATACAGAAATAGAAAAAAGAGTCCACTGAAGAAAAAAAAGAGTGTTTACGGCTATTGAAATTGCGAAAAGTGAAAGCAAAGCAATTCCTGCCTGTCCATGAATACGTGGCAGAATCACTTTCTCTTTCAAAATACCACAATTGGTACACGCAAAATATAGGCCAATTCAGCAACTTTTTGTTCAATTTCTCGTGGAATCATATTTTCATCAGTACGCGTCAAAGGAATGGCTCCCTGGCCTCTAATTTCCAGATAAAGAACACGACGAGCAGAAATACCCTCTTTAAGTTCTATTCTAATAGATTGGATATCCTTTATAAGATATCGGAAAAAGATGTGACGATTTTTTCGAGGAAATCCCCAACGAAAAATACATACTATTCCTTCTTTTATTTGAAAAGATCATAACCACTACCTACATTCCACGAAATTGCACACCACAAAAGGAGCTAATAAAGAGGCCCGCGATCCCATAGAAAGACATCACAATTCCTTGTGGAAAAAAAGGAATTTACTGGATGGGAAATAAAAATAGCAAATTCCTACCAAGATAGCTGAAAATTTCAACCAATATGAATCCTAAGAAAGCATAACAGACATTTTGATATAATTAAATGGCAAACTTGAGTTAGTCATTGGACATATCATTGGACTAATCCTAATTTAGTCATTAATTATTTCGATCCCGTTCAAATATAGAAACAAGGGTAAAATTGACTCAAATACAAACTTGAGTTATTTGAGCTGCCAAATACTGAATTTTTAAATGAAATCATGGTTCAAATACAACATAAAGGTTTCCATTGGCTTTCATCTGATAAAATATCTTTGAAACTAGCACCAAGATTAATGTTTCAAAGAAATAAGACCAAGATTTTTAGAGCAACAAGCCAACAACTACCCAAGTTTTAAGAAGTCATGAACCCTTTTATAGATGTATAACATTTCTTGTTCTAATAGTCTACTATGCTTGCATGACTATAATTAATCAATCTATGACACCCTATCAGTTGAGTTACTAAAGGAAAATGGGATTTAAAGCACCAAACTCCAAGTCTTGTGGATACTTAGATCTATACGGACAATACCGGAGTCTTTGGAAATATCATAATTCTTTAAATTGCACACAAACTTTAAAAATTTGTCAATTTTTGCTCCACTTTTGACATCAATTCCAAAAATATAGATCTCATATAGGTAGAGGTGTTTTATCCGACCTTATAACCGAATTCAATTTGACCCGAGTTTAAAAATGATTTACAATTATGTAAAAAATAATATGGACACATCGATTTAACACAAAATACCCAGTCTGAAATCAACCAGATGACCCGAAAAAGCACCTCAAACATCCAAGATATAGAAGGAACATATAGCTAACCGGTAGAAATGGTCTTCTCAACATAAGTTCTGCAAAGATACAAGCAGCACCCCAGATATCAACTGCAGGACCATATCGTTTTGCGCCAAATAGGAGCTCAGGTGCTCTGTACCACCTAGCAAAAACCTTTAAAAAGAGAATGTCTTAAAGATAAAATACTCCCTCAGTCTCATTTAAAATGTACTGATGACATGAAAAGATACATTATTTTAATATATGGAGTAAAATCGAAGAAAATGTCTACGTCATAGCCAAAATAGAAATCAGATAGTTTTAATGCGACGGAGTAATTAAAATAAAAAACCGAACTATTTCACAATGAGTTATTCAACCAGAAACCAGCACTCTAGTGCAAAAACAAGGTCATATCACCGTATCGCAACCGTATTATAAACGTTTTGAATTTAGCGCGACCGAAATATAGGTTGCATTGTCCACAAAATAATATATTGACCATAAAATCTGTTTAGTGACCGTTACCGTGACCATGACTAAAATCGTATTTTTATACTAGAACAAGCACATATACAAGTGTAATTCCTAACTAATTTATCTTTCTAATACTATAACTTCATTTAAATTAAAAGGATATTAATGATCTCCATTATTAATACTTACTGCATGGGTGAACCTACGCTCCGGACCACCAAAAATACGCGATAAACCAAAATCTCCAAGTTTAAGTTGTCCATCCGCTGCTAGCAACAAATTGTTTGGCTTCATATCTCTACAAATTTTCCAATCAATCGAAAAATCAATCAAATAGTTTAAACCAGAAAGTATGAATTCAAGGTCAGTGATTGCAAATAATAAAAAAAATACCTGTGCAAGATGTATTTCTTGTGACAAAACGCAAGTGCTTTGAGTGTCATTTGTAAATAAGATTTAATATCAGCAGGAGATAGTATTATATTCGGATCTCGAAGAACACCTTCAAGATCACTCTCCATAAACTCAAATACAAGATATAAATTTCTCTTATGAGAGTAAACATCTATCATTTTAATTATGTTTGGATCATCAAGTTCTTTCAATAACTTGATTTCTCTTAATGCGGTGAAATTCACACCTTCCCTTCGCTTCCCATGACGAATTTTCTTGATTGCAACATTATAATTCAACTGCATAGAATCAATTGAATGATTAAAACGATCATAAATAACAAATTAAATGAAAAAATAGGGTAGTCGAAGATGAAAAATTGTTGTAACATAATGAACCTGGGTATCGTAGGCTTTGTAGACGACACCATAGGTACCTTCACCAAGAACTTCTTTCATTAAATACCGACGAGAAATATTTTTCTTTATCAAATCATCAAATTCCGCCATTGTTTAGTTTCTGAATTCGACCTAAATAACCTAAATTATAACCTAAATGAATCGATCTAACAATTTCTTTTGTGTAACTTTGTTACAATACAACAAAGAATGTAATTACAGTTGGATAATTCTCAAAGAATTCTCCGAAATTTTTGCTTTTATTTTTTGGTATGAAGTTAAAGAGTGCAATTCGCGAGATTGAAAAAGTCAAAAAGTACATAGATTTGATTTATTCTAATTTCATCCATTTGATTTTTTTTTAGTTGAAAATTTTTAATGAAATTTAATTTAGTAAATAGTAAACCTAGGTTATTTTTTATTTTTCTATGTCTTATTTTTTGTTTTTATTTTTTTTATTTTTTATTTGTTTATTTGTTTTTTTTTTTATTTTTCATGTTTTTAGATTTCGTTTGTGTAGCATTGTATACTATACATCAACAAAATGTAAATACGGTTGGAGAATTTTAAGGGAATTGACCGAAATCTTTAGAAATTTCACATAGGAGTAGAAATTAGTAAATATAAGTTTTTTATTTGTTCTATTTTTATTTTTTAAATTTTTATTTATTTTTATTTTTATTTTTTATTGTATATTTTATTTTATATTTTATATTTTTTTATGCCTAATTTTTATTTTTTATTTTTTTTATTTCGTATGTGTAACATTGTTACAATACATTAAACAATGTATACACGGATGGAAAATTCTCAGTAAGCTGATCGAAATCTTTGCTTTCAGCTACTCCAGGTATGAAGTTTAAAAATGCAATTCGCAAAATTGAACAAGTCAAATTATAGGTATATTTGATTCATTCTAATCTCTTAAATCTAATTTCTTGATTTAAATTTTTTAATTGAATTTAACCTAAGTAAAATTATTTTTTAAAAAAAATTTAAAAAATTTTAAAATTTTTTATTTTTATTTATTTATTTATTTATTTTTATTTTTTTAATGGTCAACATGTGTTGTAAGTTGTAGGCTTCCAGATAGATACAGGTTCACTCATTTCGAATATTTTTCTTGAGTGGAGAGACTCTTTAACCATATTCTTCTTTATAGGTATGAGTTGTCGTTTTTTTTTTTCCTCCTCATATCTTGATCATAATTTTATTTTTATATAAATGAGATACAAGTATGATGATGATGGGTGATTACAACATTTCTTTATGTCAATAAATAAACTCTTTAAAATGGGTTATCATGTGTAAAAAAAAAAAAAAAAAGACAGTTGTCCACCACAAAAAAACCAAATATTCAAAACTTAGTATGATCTAATATAGTTCAATTATTACCTTTTTTGGGAAAATGAAATTTTTATATAATCTAAGATCAAATAATACAGGAAAGTACCAAAGGAGAAAAAACCAACCCTTCATGTGCGTGCACAAGAGGGGGAGGAATTTCAAAAAAAAAAAATCAAATTAATACATTCTTTTGTTTTTAATTGTTGATGTTTGAATTAATTTATAAAATAAGCACCAATAATTCATATTATTTAGCAAAAAAAATATAAACTACATCTAAATTTAATTCAAATTAATATCACTCGAATGTCAAATTAAATTTTTTAGGCCTTAAAAAATTCGGGGCCCTGGATAGTAGCCCGCTTTACCCTTGCTAATCGACAGCCATGTTCGTAACCAAGGCCGGCCCTGAACCTTTTGGGGCTGCGACGAAAAATATTTTTTGGGCCCTAACTTGTATCTATAACACAAATTCATCCATAACCTCTTTTTGTCTCTCTTAAAATTATTGTGTTCGTTGTTTTTTTTTTTTTTTTGTTTTCCACCTTCGAATAAATTTGCTAACATTATAACATAAAACTAACCTTATAACATAAAATTTATCCAAAACCCCTTTTTTTCTCTTTAAAAGTTATTGTGTTTGTTGTCTTTTTTTTCACTTTCAAATAAATTTGCTAACATTATAACATATAATAACTGAATTAAAAGTATACTATCAACAATATAGCATAAAATTTAATAATCTAAGTATCTAACAGTAATGATACAACATTAAAATTAAAAATTTGCTAACATAATAATTTAATCAATCAAAATTAATAACAAAACAAAATTAATAAATTAAAAATTACTTTTAAGTAAGTTGTGATTATGAGGTTTTTATTTCAAATAAATTTTTAAATAGTGATATAACCATGAATTATGAATTAAACATAATAAATTTGCTTTGGTTGACTGTCACAATAATGCTCCCATTTGGTCTCACTTTTTTGCTTCTGCAGTGATAAAAGAGGCTCGCCTAGGTCTTCTATGCTCGAGTTTCTTCTTTAGATTCATGATCACTCTTCGGAGGACTTTTTTCTTTCGTTTTGCCCTACTATGTGGGAGACTTGGTTCTTGAAAAACAAAGAGATTTTCACTGATGAGAAGTTTGATCCTGTGAGCTTAACGACTAAATTTCACAATATAGTTCGAGATTATAATGCTTATGCTACAAAGTTTCTTATTCCCCGTGATCATCTTTTGAGATTTAGTTTTTGGAGTCTTCCTCTTGATTCTTGGGTGAATATTAATTTTGATATTCATGTCTCTAGTAGGACTGATCGAGGTTTGGGTATGGTTTTTAGAGACAATTCAAATAAACTCTTGTTGGTTGGCATTCGGCGGGTGAAGGCATTATGGTCCCTTGAGATTAGTGAGGCTGCTGCCGTCCTTTTTGGTTTGGAGATTGCTATCCGGTTCGGGTATTGCCTTGTTCATCTAGAAGGCGACTCTATGAATGTGGTTAGAGCGATTGATAAAAGGGCGTTCGACCTTTCTCCTATTCATTTGCTTTATGATTGTATTTTTTTTCGCATGTCTCTAGGTTGAATGGATTTTGTTGTAGTTTTGTTGCTTGTAATGGCAACTCCCTTGCCCATTCTATTGCCAGATGGGATACGGGACTAGCTAACGAGAAAATACGTATAGATCCTTTCCCCTTAAATGATTCTCACTATTTATAAAAATAATTTATTTCTTCTCAATTTTTAGTATACCCTTAAATCAAAAAAGACAAATGTTCAATCTTTCAAAATCAAGGTCAAACTATATATACTTTCTTCCTCCCTTTTAATTTGTCTCATTTCATTCACATATTTCAACTTTATTTAAAAAATTTCACACAATACAATCTCTTTTGTATTTATTATTTATATTTTCATATTTCACCTAAAAACACATGAGTAATTTAGTATAATGATGTAAATTCAAAGGATAATATATTATACACATACCCATATTAGAGATAGGAGTACTAATCCACTAATAATCAATAATCCCTCATTCTGCAAGAGATTTTAACAAAATCATTTGACTCAAAGTTTAATAATAAGTGAGAGTAGAGTCGGATCTAGAAAAAAAATAAGTAATGTCACTAATAATTAAGTACTATTTATATCGTTTGTTAACACAAACCATACAAATAAATATTATTTGTATCATTTGTTAAAATGATAATTATTTGTGTCATTTGTCAAAATAAAAGATACAAATAACTTTATTTGTATCTTTTATTTTAACAAACAATACAAATAGAGTTGTGCAATGGGCCGGAGCCCCGGATCCAACCCTTAATTTTAAGGGTTTAAAGTGGGGTGGGCTGAATACGGGGCAGGTTACAAACGGGCCTTATTTAATATACAAGGGGCGGGCTGGATAAGGGTTTAGAGCTGTGCAATGAGCTGTGATGTTATCGTAAACACTAAAAACAGTACCAAATGATAAATAGCAAATCAAGTCTGGTAGGTTTTTATTCTTTGAAATTGAAAACGATCGCCAAATACTTACGATGTTAAGAACAAACAACAATGAGCAAAAATAAGTTTGACAAAGTAACAAACAAGGACACAAAAATTTAAGGAGGTTCACCCAATGATGGCTACGTCCTCCGTGGTGTGTAGTTATGTTTATATTATATCAAATGAATACAAACAACACTTCAATATGAAGAATTACAATTGAGATAGAGATAACAACAATAGGCTATGTGTTTGGCTTAAGGGTTGTGTTTGATGTGTTTTTACATACTTGAAGTGTGGGTATGAGAGCCCTATTTATAGTGCTAGGTACTTGAAGATGAATGGCTCACATAAATACATAGTTAATTTAGGGTAATGAATACTATGAAATAACTCTAAGAACTTGAAAAGGCATTATCTCAAGAGTCACACACATGAGACTCTTCACCTTAATCTTCATTAACACCAATAATTCCCATGAATACTCTTCACCTTATTACACCCTTTTGGATTTCACAACTCAAGAGTCACACACATGAATTCAACCCTTTAATGTGCACTCAAGTCACACATTAGTATACTATCATTTATAATCACATTAGTATACTACCATTCATAACAATCTCCACCTTGACTTGAGTTCACCCAAGTCACAACTTTCATCAATCCACTTCATATTCAAAAAACATACACACCTCAAAATGCCCAAGAGGGCATTATCTCAAGCAAGGAGCTAAACCTACCAAGTCAACACATAACTCAAACTTGGTAGTAGGTAATGACTTTGTCATCATGTCGGCCGGATTTTCCGTAGTGTCAATTTTCTTCAATAACACCCTTTTGTGCTCAACTTCATCCCGGATAAAGTTATACTTAATATCAATGTGCTTGGACCTTCTATGAAATGTATTTTGATTTCTAGCCAAATGTATTGCACTTTGACTATCACAATGCACACTTACCTCACACACCTTATTGCACATTTCACCAACAAGACCTTTAAGCCATTTTGCTTCCTTGAATGACTCGGCCACGGCTATGTACTCCGCTTAGGTTGTAGAAAGAGCAACCACATCTTGCAAAGATGATTGCCAACTAATCGCCGAACCACCCAAAGTAAACACGAACCCACTTGTGGACTTTCTATTATCTAGATCACCACCATAATCCGAGTCACAAAACCCGGTTAGCTCACTTGAATTTTTCCCATACATGAGACAAACATTTGAAGTATCTTTCAAATACCTCAATAGCCATTTTAGTGCCTCCCAATGTCCCTTACCCGGATTAGACATATATCTACTCACCAAACTCACCGCATGAGCAATGTCGGGCCTAGAGCATACCATAGCATACATAACGCTACCAACGGCACTAGTGTATGGAATTCTTACCATTTGCTCTTCTTCCTCTTTTGTTTGTGGACACAAATTCTTGGACAATTTGAAATGAGAAGCAAGAGGAGTAGACACACCTTTAGCATCATCCATGGAGAAACGTTGAACAACTTTCTCAATGTACTTCCTTTGACTAAGGTATAAGACACCCTTAGCCCGATCTCTCAAAATCTCCATCCCAAGAATCTTCTTGGCTTCACCAAGATCTTTCATATCAAATTCACTTGAAAGAAACTCTTTCAAGTCCTCCACCTTAAGCAAAGAGCTACATGCTACTAGCATATCATCAACATATAAGAGCAAATATAGTAAAGAACCATCTTCAAATTTCTTAAGATAAACACAGCTATCATAAGAACTTCTAACAAAATCATGTGAAATCATAAAGGAATCAAACCTTTTGTACCATTGCCTTGGAGATTGCTTCAACCCATACAATGACCTCTTCAATCTACACACATGATTATCCTTACCGGCTACCTCAAAACCTTCCGGTTGCTTCATAAAGATTTCTTCTTCAAGCTCACCGTGAAGAAAAGCCGTCTTTACATCCAATTGATGTAACTCCAAATCCTCCATCGCCACCAAAGCAAGCAATGCCCTAATAGAAGAGTGTTTCACGACCGGAGAGAAAACTTCGTGAAAATCAATACCCTCAATTTGAGAGTATCCCTTTGCAACAACCCTTGCTTTGTAGATGGGAGGAATATCACTAGAAGGACCCTCCTTCCTCTTGAATATCCACTTGCACCCCACAATCTTCTTTTTCTTTGGTGCAACAACGATATCCCAAGTTCCATTGTTCGCAAGAGATTCCATCTCTTGTTTCATAGCAATCAACCACTTGCTTGAGTCATTTGAGGCCATAGCCTCCTTGTACGTACTTGGTTCATTTAACCCTTCGACTTCGCTAGCAATGTTGAGAGCATAAACAACATAATCACACTCTTCAATGTACCTCCTTGGAGCCACGATCTTCCTTCTTTGCCTAGTTGTGGACAAAGGAGGAGACCTTTGTTGAACATCATCATTTTTCTCATTATCAATATTGGAGGATTCAACCTCTACTTGTGCTTCATTATCATCATTATTAAAAGGTTTTTCAACATTAGATATAAGCATGCTATCTTCATCAAAAACAACATCTCTAGAAACAATAATTTTCTTTGAATCATTACACCATACCCTATACCCCTTTACACCCACTCCATACCCCACAAAGATACCTTTTCTAGCCCTAGGTTCTAACTTACCATCATTTACATGAATATAAGCTGGACAACCAAAGATTCTAAGACTAGAATAGTTTACCGGAGTGTTGTACCATACCTCTTGTGGCGACTTGAACTTCAAGGCGGTATGAGGTGAACGGTTGATCAAATAACATGCCGTAGCCACCGCTTCGGCCCAAAATTGTTTCCCCAAATTTGCTTGATTTAGCATGCATCTTGCCCTTTCCAATAACGTTTTATTCATCCTCTCCGCAACACCATTTTGTTGAGGACGACCTGCACAAGTTCTCTTTCGCTCATGTGACCAAGCCTTAAGTGCCAAAGTTTGGTGTCACGATCGGACATTGTGCTTGTGGATACATTCGCCGAGCCAAGAATGGTTGAACCTTGAAGAGCATACAAACTCCCATTCAACCTCCCCTTCATCACCACTAGTGAACCCTTGGCTACCTTCATAACTCCACCTTCACAAGTGATTCTACACCCGATCTTATCAAGAGTACCCAAAGATAAAAGATTCTTTTTCAAGCCCGGGACATACCTTACATCGGTTAAGGTCCTCACAATCCCATCAAACATTTTAATTTTAATGCTCCCAATCCCAACAACCTTACATGTGGTGTTGTTTCCCATGGTAACATTTCCCCCATCAACACTTTCAAATGTATGGAAGAAAGTTTTGTTGGGAGTCATGTGGAATGTGCACCCCGAATCAAGAATCCATTCATTATTACCTTTGTACTCATGAGTGGCAACAAGAACATCGCCATCATCACTATCATTCACGTAACTAGCATTGGCATTGCTAGTTCCTTCCCTTGCCTCTTCTTCTAGCTTTCTCTTAAGCTTCCAACAATCCTTCTTGATGTGGCCCTTAAGCTTGCAATAGTTACAAGACTTATTTTTGTTTGGCCTCACGGACTTGGACCTTCCTTTACCCTTGTTTCCACTCCCACTAGTGGAACCTTTCTCTTGTGACCTCCCTCTTACAAACAAACCGTCACTAGCATTGCTTGGTGACTTTTGTGACAATTGTGTATCAATGAGATCCCTTTGAGTCAAGGCATTCTTCACATCATCACTACTCAAATTATCTCTACCATAAAGTAGAGTTTCTCTAAAATTTTTATAAGAAGGGGGTAAAGAACATAAAAGATAAATTGCCAAGTCTTCATCATCAAGCTTAACATCAATGTTTTGTAAATCCATAACAATGGAACAAAACTCATCCAAGTGAGGTTTTAAAGGTTTACCTTCCTCCAAGCGTAAGTCGTAGAGTCTACTCTTCAAAAGTAGCCTATTGGTAACACTCTTGGCCATGTAGAGTGATTCCAATTTCTCCCATATACTCTTGGTTGTTGTTTCTTTAACAACCTCTCTTAGAACTTCATTGGATAAGCATAATTGGATTGCCGATAACGCCTTTGTGTCTATCTCTTCCCGTCTCGATGCGGACATTCCTTCCGGCATCTTCTCTACACCATCAATCGCCTTGTGCACACCATTTTGAATCAAAATGGCTCTCATTTTGACTTGCCATAAGCCAAAGTTTACATTCCTATCAAACTTCTCAATATCGAGCTTCATTGTAGTCATGATTTTCAAGTAATAATTTCTTAAAACACCGCAAAATAACCTTGGCTCTGATACCAATTGAAAACGATCGCCAAATACTTACGATGTTAAGAACAAACAACAATGAGCAAAAATAAGTTTGACAAAGTAACAAACAAGGACACAAAAATTTAAGGAGGTTCACCCAATGATGGCTACGTCCTCCGTGGTGTGTAGTTATGTTTATATTATATCAAATGAATACAAACAACACTTCAATATGAAGAATTACAATTGAGATAGAGATAACAACAATAGGCTATGTGTTTGGCTTAAGGGTTGTGTTTGATGTGTTTTTACATACTTGAAGTGTGGGTATGAGAGCCCTATTTATAGTGCTAGGTACTTGAAGATGAATGGCTCACATAAATACATAGTTAATTTAGGGTAATGAATACTATGAAATAACTCTAAGAACTTGAAAAGGCATTATCTCAAGAGTCACACACATGAGACTCTTCACCTTAATCTTCATTAACACCAATAATTCCCATGAATACTCTTCACCTTATTACACCCTTTTGGATTCCACAACTCAAGAGTCACACACATGAATTCAACCCTTTAATGTGCACTCAAGTCGCACATTAGTATACTATCATTTATAATCACATTAGTATACTACCATTCATAACAGAAATAGTGTCTGGTAAGCTTTATACTCCTATAATTAGATATTGTTCTTTTTAATAATCACTCCCTTTGTAAGTTAATTTATTAAATCTATCTTCGATTAAATTTCTAATTTTTGTTTGTGACTCTTGCTATATGTCGATGTTATGGTCATTTTTTTGTTTTTATGAATTTTTATTGCAGTTAATTTTTTGATATTTTATTTATATTTCAAGATATACTTTCTCCGTTAACGAAGTTTTCACAAGGAATGTTTACGAAATTATGAAAAATAAAATCTTTTAGATGGTAAAAATATTAATTTTAATGTATGATAAATTTGATAGAGGAAAAGTGGAGACCAAACACATTAAAAAATTATTAAAAGAAAGTTAGTGGAAAAAAATAGTGATCAAAACTATTAAAAAAATATTTTTATAAAGTTATTGAAAAATATGTGAGACCCATAAACAATATAAAAATATTAAAATTAAAATCAATGGAAGATATATGGAGACGATAAACATTATTAACATACTCCATTAAAATGATGATAGAGTTAGACAAGGTTAATTTTGACTAAAATTTATGATATAAATTGAAAGATTTTTGTGAAAATAACAAATAAAACAATAAAAATAACAAATTGGAACAACTTTAAAAAACGGAGGGAATATTTTTTGATTAATGTTCATCTTATTTTGTTATAATGTTTTATACAACTAATTTTTTATTTAGTAATAAAGCAATATGTATACTGACAAAAAATGTGAAGCAGAGCAATTAAAATTATTGAGATGTTGATCATAATATTTTTTTTTTCTTATTTTTGTTAAAATAAAAACTTTAGGCAGTTGCTCTTGCACAATTACTTTGAGTAGACAATAAGTATCTAATAGTATAATTTGATCTCCAGTCAGAAACTTATATTTAATTGCTAATTATTGTAATTGAATAATGAAAAGGAGTCGGGCTGGATAGGATTGGGCCTATTAAGCCCGGCCTGCTTAAGCCCACCTTCAATTTTTCAGGACCCAGCCCGACCCATTTTCATTGGAATTCGGCCCGATCCTTATCGGCTCCATTGCACTGGCCTAGATACAAATAAAGGGTTACAAATGTTACTTTTTTATTAGTGGTTGTTGGGGCTTGAACTAGAGACTTAATTGTTGAAAAATAACTACTCAATCAATTCAACACCATACACTTTAATATTTTAATTACTTTTTTTTTCAAATTTAAGTGATGTTATTTAACTATCGTGATACTCCCTTCCCTCTATCATTGAGTGAGACCATATAAATTAATTGTGTAAATAATAAAATAAAATTTAGAAGTATGAATGAGAATTAAAGACACTGAGGGAGACATGTTTATAAAATTATGTTTGAAAACAAACAATTCATTTCAAATTATAAATTTAAATTAACAAAACATACTCAAATAAAGAATTTGAGAGTAACAAAAATTTAACTTGTCATTCTCAATTTAAAAACTTTTAAAAGTAAGGGTGAAATAGGTTCAAATCAAAATATAAACTAAGTATATATTTTTAAATAAAATTATTGTTAACAAACATATCATAAAAGAAAATCATAGTAAAATAAAAAAACTAAACTAAAATAAAATAAAACACAAATTCTCAAATAAAACGATTTCACGATAAAATCATTTTTATTGGGTTGATCCAATGTAGACTTATTGTTTTAACTCTTAAAATGATCATTGATAATCTTAAAGTGATCGTTTGCAGTTTTAAAGTGATTATATTTTATAGTCATAGAGTGATCAATTTGACTAATAAATTGATTACATAGACTCGTCTTATAATAAGACAATTTCATCCTTTCTCCGTTCTATTGTAGTTATTACATTTGACATTTTATGCGATTTGATGTATTATTTTGATCATTTATATATAGAATTATGCACATTTAAAAATTGTAAAAAGTTAACATTATGAAAGTATGTAAATAGTAGATTAAAACAAGAATTCATTTAATTATATTTTTTCATACATATTAGTCATAGTACATAAAATAAACTTGAAGTATAATAGTGTCAATACTGTAATGTAACAAATATTTCAAAACAGAGGAAGCAGTGTCGTTTCTGTCATTATATGGGCCTTATTCAAATTGAAAGAAATGAGCCTTATGCAAATTGAAAGAAATGGGCCCTCTCTGTGGAGTGTCGATTCTGAACGTAGAACGGGTGTATGAAAAAATAAAAATATAGATGTGTCATATAATTCTTAAATAATAAAAAGACTACTCATAAATTTTAAATTTTTAAATGTTTTCTTTCTTAATAAGCATTTTATAATTTTAAAGCTCTTTCTAACTTTAAGCCTTAAGTAAATGCCTACCCTATACACGGAGAAACAGCTATGAGAGGAACAATAAGATTTTACTCAATAAAAAGTGTTAAATTTTAAAGAGACTAAACGGAGCAGTAATAGTTGAGTGGCAACTGTCAACAAAAGTGGTCCCACACCCTTATTAAAGCCAAAAGCAAAGCTGTCCACAAAGCATGTTAGTATAACTTCAACTTATAGTGGCCTCTTCTGCCACCCTCTTTAGCATCTTTCTAAAATATTTAATACTAAAGCCATTATAGAAAGGAAAAAAAATTTTGTAAAATTGTAACAATTTATTAGATTATTTTATCATGAGATAAATTAATATTATTAGTTTATTTTCTAATTAATTTTTTTAAGATTATAAATAATTATTTTAAGATTATAAAAAATCATTTTAAGACTATAAAAATAATAAGTGATCAGTACTTTAAAATAATAAAAATAATAAATATTAGGTCAACTTTATAGAAAAAGTCTCATTATAGACCGTTTTATTTGAGAATTTTTGAAATTATAAGTGATAATTTATAACACATTTGATATACATGAGCAGTTTAATAAAGATAATCAAATCATAAGATTATTTTATTTAAATATTTTTATCCTATAAAATAAAATTATAATAAAATAAAAATGACGAACTAAAAAAATATGACAATCTTTTAGAGACGGAGGGATAGTGATTGAGTCAGAATAGTTCAACGACCAACATGAAAAAGTAAAAGTTGTATTATATCGAGTAATGGCATTAAATTCTTTTCACTTCCTTCGAGCCTAAATTTCAATACTCTAGTCTCTACTCTCTACACTCCACTATACTATACCACGCCAAACCCTAAATACAACCAAAAATCCCCAATTTTTTACATTACCCAGGAATTAGATGCTATCTTATCTGCCGTAGAAAGCTACCCATCTCCATAAATCCATTACAAACATCAACCATGGCTTCAATTTACTTTTCAAGGTACTATTTGCTGTTCTTCTCTGTTGTTTTTTTAATTTGTTTTCCTGGTTTATTTCTAGCTCAGTCATCTTCTTCATTTGGGTTCAAATCTTTTGCTAAAAACTCCAATTTTTTGAATGAAATTGGGTTTTTTGGAGATACCAAGTTGGATGAGAATGGGTCATTTGTTCAAATCACTCAATCATGGGGTTTTAGTGCGGGTAGGATGATGTATAGGAAGCCTATTACTATGGGTATGAACAAATTGGGCAGAAATATTAAGGCTTCTTTTGGAACCTATTTTTCATTTTCTTTGTCCCCTGAAAATGGGGATGGTCTTGCTTTTGTAATGCTTCCTAATGGGTATTCATCAGATGGGTATAATGGGAAACTGTTTGGTTTATCTAATGAACTAATTCAGAAGAAAAATAGGGCTTTTTTTGCTGTTGAAATTGATACAAAAATGGATAATCAATTTGGGGATTTGGATGGTAATCATGTTGGAATTAATATTGGTAGTTTAGTATCTGTTAAAGTATCAAATTCTTCTGAACTAAATCTGGATTTGAGTAGTGGGAAGAAACTTCAATGTTGGATTGATTATGAAGCAAGTTCGAAACGATTCGAGATTCGAATGAGTAAGGCAGATGAAACAAGACCAGTTTCCCCATTGTTATCATGTCCAATTGATCTATTTGAAATGTTTAAGGGTCAAGATGTATTCATAGGATTAAGTTCATCAAATGCAAACTCCACTCAAGTATGTAAGGTGTTTTCATGGAGTTTTAAGTTAAGACAAGTTCCATATTGGATGCATTCGCAGCCGTTAGATCCTCAAACGGTCCCTAAGGATGTGAAACCGGTGACTATTCGACAAAAAACCGATTGCACGGTTAGGGTTCTTACAGCTTTGATTATTGGCATTGCCTGTGGAGCTTTAGGAGCTTACACTGTGATGTTTGTTTGGAGTGTTTTTGTTACGAAACAACCTGTTGCGCCCGAAGAGTATGTGGTAAAACCCGCGATTTATGACTATGACAAAGTTAAGGTTCTTGCTGTTGATGCTTGTGATGATGTTAAGTAGGCTTAGAAGTAGAATTTTTTCTCTTTTTTGTGATTGGTGAGGGTGGATGATGGTTTTGTTTATGTAAATGTATGTTGTTTCTTCTCTTAGGTGTTTGGTGTTGTAGGTTCATTCCTAACTTGTACTCTTATTAATGTTGTAATATGGATTGTAGGTTTCAGTGTTACATAATTCGCTTTTTGAATTTGCGATTCACTCAAAGAAATAGACCGTGTTTCGGTTTTTCTTGATCTGCTATTCCCGAGAAGATTAGCGAATCATGTGACACTGGAGTAGGTTTAGATATTTGGAACAATGTAGTAGTGTTTTGATGTCGTTAGCTTATGTATTAAAGAATGATATGTTTAGGCGTAAGCCTTGTTAAATGTGTGTAACCGTATTTCTCAGTGTTGGCTCTTGTTGTAATCTTTGTACTAGTCTTACCGATACCCAAAGATCAACGGTGTTGAACACATTAACGATATCGAGAAACATATTGGGTTGGGCCTGCCTGAACTTAGCACGACAGACTTACACCAGACGACAGACGTGAATGTGAGTCTTGTGGCTTGAGTGTGGTATGATGCATGATGAGAAGTAGGTCTTGGGTGGGAGCGACATGAGTGAGGTGAGCCTGAGAAGTGGTTTGTGTGCTATGTGGGTGCCTGGCACAAGGTTGCTCTACATGGCTTGTGTGCTATGTGGGTGCCTGGCACAAGGTTGCTCTACATGGCTTGTGTGCTACGTGGTATACAGGTTTCATACTGCCCAAACAAACTCGTTTTGGCATGAAGGTGCTCGACATGGCTTGTGTGCTATGTGCATATGGGCTTCATACCGCTCCAAACAAACTCGTTTTGTTTGAAGTTCGCTTCACGACTTGCGTGTCCCTGTCGATAAAATCAATACCTGATTTGTTGCTATGCCAAAAGTTCCTTTTTCTAAGCTCTGTCTATGATTTGTTAAAAGAAAAAATTGACGTTAATAATATTATTCTTCACTCATTCAGCGTGAATAATCTTATATTTTAATTATTTTCTAATAATTCAACACTTGCTATGAATTAGATTCCAACATACCCAAGTAACTTATAACCTATTTCGCTTCTTATTAAAGAAAATAAAAGACAAAGCAAAACTTATATGTTGTAGACACTGAAATTTTAAGGAGTGTAGAATTACAATCTCTATGAAAATAATATCTTCAGGAATGTGAGACTATATTAATGTAGCCAGGTCCATTCCATACCAAGGCTTTCTCTTTTATATGATCGGCTATTCGAAAATTTGAAACAAATAAGCAACAAAATATAAAAAATTCGAATTATAATAAAGTTTTGAAACTATTTTTCAAGATAAGTAGTTTTTTTTCAGAATTGAGATTTGGAATGTTCGCACTTAGTAACAACGAACAAAAGCAAAGGGTTCATGAAAGACAAAGAGTCTGTTCGCTATTACTAATCTTATTACCGCTTGTACGAATGGAACAACTCCAAAAACATGCAATAGTCACACGAAATGATGCCATTTCTACATGAACACATATAAAATCAACTTCATCACCAAGTACATTCACGAAGATACATAATTAATTAACTACATTTACATAACTATTTAACTACATGTACATAAACTAATTAACTAATTCAATTAAAATAAATATACTCAATATACATAACAAATTAATTACATATGATCAATATAAAAAACAAAATCAACAAACATAATTAATTACCTACATTTACATAAACTAAATCAATATAATCACCAAGTAAACTAAGTACATAATTATTAATTCAAATGAGTAGTGATAACATGGTACTAAACTCACATCATCCACACAAAAAAAACCTAATGTGCTTGAGCCAAATTAAAAAGAATGCACAAATAAGTAAAAAATCAATAATACATTACCTTAATAAGCTTATATTGAACTAAATGAGTAGTATTTGTACAAGTAATAAGCTGCATTTTAAACGAAGAATGAAAATTAGATAAGGAAGAAAAAAACGCTAATTTTCGTATTAAAAAACAAGAAAACAAAGAAAATTATACCTTAGACAACTGCAAGTATATGCTAGACACTTTACTAGTGTTGGATTGGAAGAGGGAGGGATTAATTGGAGGTTTCAAGGTTTTTGGCGAAGGAAAAAGAGGGAGAAAATATCGACTTTTAGGGTTTAGTGGAATTGGGGGAAAATGAGAAAGAAAGGGGAAGTTGCTGATTTTAGAACGCATCTGTTCGCTGTTAGTAACAACGAATAAAGACTAAAGGTCAAAAATAGTGTAAATATTTGTTCTATGTCAGTAACAGCGAACAAACTCTTTGACTTTTTTTGAACTCCATTCTTTGTTCGCTGTTACTAACAGCGAATAACTCCAAACTACAACTTTGGGAAAAAAAACAGCTTATCTTGGGAATTATTTTCAAAACTTTGCTATAATTTGACTTTTTATATTTTTTTTGCTTATTCATTTCAAATTTTCAATATTTATTTAAGATGTATCATAACGAGACGGGTCCATATCAAAAGTCCATATTTAACAAATTAACGTAATTTACCCTTAAAGGACTCTTGTATTCATATTTCCCAAGACATGCTATATACAGTAATAGCTAGTCTCTTGAGAGACTGTCTCATTAATAGACATATCTCAAGCTCAGCTCATTAAAAATTAATGTCTACTTATCATATTCTTAATGCCTACTTACATTATCATTAATGCTTATTTACTGTATTCTTAATGCTTACTTTCAATATTTTAAATGTCTATTTATATTATTCTTAATACCTACTTACAATATTCTAAAAAACATATAATGGGCCGATTCAATTATAAATGATCTCTTAAAGAGACCGCCTCTCACAAGAATTTGTGATACAGTAATATACTCTATTAAACTCTTCTAGTCGAGTAGTCTATTTTTATATTATCATAATTATCCTAATTCAATTCTATTCAGGAGTTATCATAATTTTGTGGTAAATTAAAATCTAAAAATCTCACCTTTATTCTCTCATATAACAAAAAATTAACCTTTTGATTAATATATAAAATGGGAAGGGAAATTCCACATGGTAGTATTTAGTTTTCATAAAACGCCAGTGGTTACACTTTTATAAGATTTTTTCACATAGTAGCATCCAATTTATGCACTATCTAACTGCTGTAACATTTTGCGTTAAATTCTTGTTAATTTCTGTTTAATTCATCATTTTGTAAGATTTTTCCACATGGTTGCATCCAATTTTTCTCAAATGTTTAATTCACCATTTTAACGTTTAATTCACCGATTAATTTATCAAAGCCATTAAATGTTGTAACAATTTTATTTTCATTCAAATTATTGGCTTTACAAAGTTCAAAAGGTGCATTACAAATACTAATAAATAATTCAAAATGCGCATTTTATAAGCTTAAAAGGTGCATTTCATAAGTTCAAAAGGTGCATTCCAAACACTAATATATACATATCTACTTAATTGTTACAACATTTAAGGGTGTTGATAGATTAATTGGTGATTTAAACGTTAAAATAGTGAATTAAATATTTGAGAACAAAAATTGGATGCTACCATGTGGAAAAATTTTGCAAATGATGAATTAAACGAAAATTAATAAGAATTTAACGGAAAATGCTATGACAGTTAAATAGTGTATAAACTGAATGCTACCATGTGAAAAAATCTTACAAAAGTGCTACCACTAGCGTTTCATGAAGATGCATGTGGAATTTCTCAAATTTTAATTTATATCATTTATCCATCTAAAATATTTCCAGTCACTTTATATTGTATAACAACAGAATAATATTCACATGTGAAACAACGGAAAAATATTTTAAGAAAATTAAATAATACAAAAGTAAATTTTTTATCATCTGATAAAATAAATGTGGGATTTTTAATTAATTTTCTTATTTAAATTATTTCTTATTACAAATAAGGAAACCATTTAGAAAAGCAACATCATGATAAAAAAGTTCAAGTTGGTAATCGTAAAGCCTCACTTGAAAATGTTTTTTAATCAAATTATATTATTCCCTTTATATTTTCTGAATTATTGAAGTGAAATGAGTAAAATAGTGGATCATAAACAATATTAAACTATAATTCGAATAACGAGTTGTTTGATAAATAAATTTTCTTTATTTTATTATCTGTCTTTTATTATGGCGGAATATAAAAGATTTTTATAGGGTTCACTTAATATAAAATTAAATGATTCTAATATATTGTTATAACTGTGTCATAGTAAGTACTTACTATAACATATTCATAACAATTTATTTTGTTATTAATTGATTTTTTATATATTGAAGTATTACTTTCTAAATTTTTTTTTTCAATTTCACAATAATTAAATATAAAAATTATTGTGTAATTTTTAAAAAAAGCAAATTCATGCTCTTAATTTCTATTCTTGATAAAATTTAGTGAAATAACTATATTATACTCCATATACTTTTAAAACATACTCCTTAAGATTTATTTTTTAATTCTAGACCCTACAAACTTTTTTAGAATCAAATTCAACCCATACATCGTCTTTTAGTATAAATACCAATAAATACAAGAAAATTTTCTCAAAAGTTTCAACCTTTTTCGAAAATAAAAAATAGCTAAACGAAAGGAATAAAGAAAGTTACAAATCATTATACATGTGCTATATGTACATTCTTATGAGTTTTGAGTACGATATTTTCAAATAAAATATTTATTATTTATGCTTTATGTAATATTTAGTAAAGAAAACATAGTCCATAAACATTAGAATCAAAATAAAATAAAGTGGTATCAGATAAAATAGCGTATTAGATAATTATAGCTTATATATGTACAAATAGATAATTGGATGGTTAAACCATCTAACGCACGTATTTGATAAATTAGTTGACTGAAACACCTTGTTAAGAATTAGCTAATTTACAACAAGTTATTCCCACCAGTGTGTTTAAAATCAACCGGTCAAACAAAATTGATAATATCAGCTAGTCAAATCAATCATTTCAATCAACTATAAGTTATTAGCCGTTACCCGATGCGAGGGAGTAAATATCTATAATCCTTTGCAACCAGGAAGATCAATCCATTGTAGTTGAAGTTCAACTTCTCCACATTCAACATTTTTTAATCTCAAACAAAGGTATTGAATGATCCTTGAATCAACCCAAATAATCCTACTTTCTTCAGATAAACAATTTTGTCTACAAGGAACAATTCTTGTAATAAGAGTCCCACTTGGAAGAGAATCTAAATTCATCTTCAAGGCATCTATGAAGGCTTTTATATCAAATTCTGCTTCTCCCATTTTATCATCTTTACTAAACATGTCATGATCATAAACTGTCTATAACCATAATCAAAGGGGTCCAAATTAGTTTACTCTTCAACATTTCTTTTTTTTTTTTAAAAAAAAATAAATTCTTAAGTGACCCTAAGTTTTTGGTTTTTCATAAATGTTTTTTAAATTTGCGTAGTGACCTTCAACTTTTAACTTTTCTTTGTGGTAGAAAAAATGTTAAATTTTTGGTTAAATTAAGTACTTATTTTTAACTGGATTTTAAATTATGTGGCCAATTAAAGCGATCACGACGTTTGTTTTTTTCAAAGAAATGTCATTACTTTCTATAAAAATAACGTAAAGTTAATAAAAAAAACTTCCCTTTTGTCTACCACATAGAAAAGTTATAAGGTCAGGGTCATCACGTGGATTAAAAAAAATGTTTGTTCACCACGTGGAAAAGCCGAAAATTCAAGATTAGCACGTGAAATTTCCAAAAAATAAAAAGAATTAGTACAAAAATTAATTTTTTTTTATGAAGAATTATCTAAAAATATATATCTTTTTCAAACACTATATGCTAATGTTTTTATATTAATTAATGAATTACTGAATTATGTAGGTGATGTCGTTTCTTATAGTGTTTTCTGATCTAATCAGAAGAACGTGACTTATACAAGTTTACCCTTACAAAAAGTTGGATATCTTTAGTTATTAGTAGGTAGTGTTTGACAGAGAAAGTTTATTAAATTCTTTCTTACAAAATGTTGTTTTTAATAGTAGCTCAAAAAAAATTTCAAGTTCGTTTTTTTGGGAAAAAATATATTCTACGTAGTTTTTATTAAATCATCAACATATGTAGACAAAACGTAACCTTAACAAAATCTAAGTTAAATTTAACTCTAATCATGTAAATAATTAAACTTCATAAAAAAAAATAAGTAAAGAAAAAAGTTATCAACTAAAAAAATAAGGCATTTAAAGTAAATATGCCAAAAAAAACAAAATATTAAACTTTATTACCAGTTGAATGGGTAATGTGGGATCTGAAACTGAAAGGGTGAGATCCTCGTTCCATTCGGGATTCACATCTTTATTTATAACTCGAGTCTTTAATTTCTGAAATAATAAAATTTTAAAATATTAGAAAGGAGCCAAGAAACCACATTTAAATGTATATGTTTAATTAATGTTGTCTTCCTTCTCAAATGTTTTAATTTTTTCTAAGAAAATCTTAGCACAATCATGTGTTATTTTTCATATATTTGAACAATAATATATATTTTTTATTTAAGATTAGACTTGAGAATCCGTATAGACAATAAAAAGAGAAAATAAATTCTTTTTGGTATGAATCTAACTTATATCACAAGGAAAAACACTCAACCATTTGACCAATCTATATGAGCATAAATTATTGTATGAGATGGTCACATTTTAAGACAGACTATACATAGGTTAAATAGCCAAGTTAAAACAAATTATTAGAATATAAATTAAGACTTGAATTTATACCAATTCAAAAAACATAACTCGAAATCAACTCGATGACCCTAATGAACATTTCTTATTACTTTTCAATTTCACTTTCAATGAAATTTGTTTATTTAAAAAGGAGATTTTTATTTTATTCAAATTCCTCCCTCAAAAATTGTTATTCAAATAATGGTAACCTAATCAAGGTACACAATAAAAATGAATGTTCTAAAAGACTAACAAATTACGCAATAAAAACCCTTCCATTAAATTAGGCCAAATATATATAAGAAGTGATTATCAAAAATAAGAAATATTAAGATTAAGACATTAATCAATAAAAGAGATATTATTGTGAAAAATCGATCTATGGTTAGACGATGAAATAAAATAGTCTATATTCTCATAATATGTATAAGATGAATTATTTAACTCATATTTAAAGCGCGCCTTATTAATAAAATAGTCTCATAAAACAATTTGTACAGATAAAATTAAAAAAAAAAAAAAAAGACTAACCTGTTTTCCCATCTTAATAACAACATAAGGGTCACTGGTTCGAACATCTCTAACAGCCAAATTAATACCTCTAATAACTTTAACTCTTAATAAACCTAAAAGATTATCCATTAATGATGATCCTAACATTGCACCTTCGTTACTACCAGATCCCCTTGGTGTTGCTGATGATGTTGACATTTATTCACTTTCTTTTTTTTCCTAATTATTTTTTTACCTGAATCAAATAATAAAACCAATATATTATTATTATTTAATCTTTCAAATTCAACAATTATAAAATTTTAAAAAATTTATTCATATTTTAATTTATTGAAAAGAAAAGGGAAGCATTTTATCTTTGTAATAAGAAAAATGAAAAATGAAAAATAAAAAATTCAGTTTTTTTAATGGCTTATCAAAAAGACAATAAACAGGCAATATTATTAATTAAGTTAAAAAAAAGAAAATCTAAAAGAGAGAATGAAAAGGAGAATATTAAGGGAAATGAGTGATTAAAAAATGTGTAGGTTAATCAAAGCATTTTACCTTCATGTTTATGCTGTCCAGTGTGAGTTTTTGAAAAAAGAAAATCACAAGCTGATCCAGACTCGCTTGGATTGAGAATAATATTTAAAGGGTAAAAGAAGTCAAACTAATAGAGAAAATGTAATTAGAGATCCAATTAAGTAATTAAAATAATTGTGAAAGAGGTAAAATGAAAATAAACTAAAATTTAAAAAAAAAAAAGATGATTTTCCTTATTTGAAAGAAAAGATTTTCCCTACCTTCTCCGGGGTAAATTTTTATCGCAAATGAGAAAATTAATTATTATTTTATTTATTTTTTATTATTTCTAACTAATAACTTCAATTTTTCTTCCCTATTAACATTCCAATATTCCTTCACACTTTATATTTTAGTCGATTAGATTAAATGGTATTTTTACATATATCAGAGTAAAGAGAGAAAAACAAATAGTCCGTATAGTTATTAATAATTAAAGAGGTAATGAGGATACTTTGTAGTATAAATTTTTATGAATTCTTCATAAAAATTTATTCATGAAAAAGTTTTTTTTCATATTTTTTTATTACACCCTAATATCACATTATCAAATAGTAATACATTGAAATGAATTTTTTTTAAAAAATAACATTAAACTTATCAAAAAAAATTTCTATCAAAATTATACAAACTTTTCATTTATCATTTCCACCATTTAATACCAATTGTCAAACGGGCTAAAAATATATGTAGAATATTATCTAAAAAAAGATGAGGAGATCACCATATATAATATAATAAAAACTAATACTCCTTTGTCCCTCTAAAATAATAGCAAAGAAAAAATAAAATGCATTTAACAAAGGTAGATATTTGGTAATAAATGAAAAGAGATAATAAATTATTCAGATAAAATAAAAAAAGAATTAAAATATATGAATTAAATTAAAAAAAGTGATGAATCAATATTTACACGTAGAAATGATATAAAATGAAAAATACAACTCAAAATAAAAAATAATGCTGAATAAAAGTAGGATCACTTTCGGTCAGATCATAGTATATGAATTGAGAAAGTTGCCTATAAAATTCATTTCAAACAAAAAAAAAAAAGCTTTACAAATTGCTGATTAATTTGTTTTAGTCACAAAATTCATGGCAATCTTGAGAATCAAAGATCAAGTTATAAATTACAAGACTATTCAGAAAACACTTACAAGTTACAACCCGAAAACAGAGGGGGAGAAACGGGAATAAGGGCAGGCGCCATTCGCAACAAATCAATAACACATATTTATCATGCACAGCACCCTCGTAAGTAGTAACCGAAGAAGATAACGTACAAAGAATCATATTTATCTATACGTTCGAGGATTAGATCTTCATCCAGCCTCGTTTGTACTTTTTCTTACCAGATTTGCCTCAAATTTATCGGAATTCACCTGCGGCTGGTAGCGCACTTTCCGGAGTTAGATAACATTGCTGATCTATGATTACGGCTCTTCTCATTCACTGCTTCTTGAGGAACTTGGCCGTGGCAGCTGTGATCCTATAGGCTTTTGTAGCGGCTTCAGCGCAGCCATAATTTCAGTAAATGTAGGCCGGAGCTTTGGGTCTCTACAATGTTGAGTTCATAAGGTTAATATTATGCAGCAAATTTAGAAGACAAATCATATGATTAGCTCAAATGACGAGCTCTACGGTAAACACGGTATAATATTGGGTTGCTACCAAGGGTTAATCGGAAACAACACTAACAAGGGTAAGGTTGCGTACATTTGAACCCCCTACCTTATTTGGGAGCCACTGAATGGCATTTGGGTAATGTAGCGTCATGTAAATGTACGAGAAATATTTTGCAAGTGTGTTTCGTTTGGGCTTTCAGGTGCAATCAACTTGACATCTAATTGCGACACTAGCATCAAACTCGTCCACTTCTCCTAACTAATCAAGTTGGTGCCTTGTACAAACCCCATCGAGTAAAGCAGGGGCGATGCAAAGAGTATAGGGCCCTATTTACTTTTTGATATTTAGTAAATTGATGCCCTTCTTTTAAACCATTAATGATAAAATATGGACCGAAATTTCCGTAAAAATATGATGTTGGTGGGTTTTGAACCCCTAACCAACAATATTATAGGAACACATGTCACTACCCATCTACATTGACCGATGAACTATAAGAAATTTATAAATATGAGACCCTTGTTTTTTTGGGGGTCCTAGGCAATCGGCCACCTTGAATGGGCCGATAACCACCCTTGGGGTTAAGAACCTCCTATATCTATCTCTTAATCAGGGAATAAATAAAAATGATAGCAATTAAAGTGGCAAGTTGATAGCTCTTAGAGAGGATATCACAAGATATCAAAGTCCATAGTTTCCACTGTGAAACATTTTATGTAATTAAATTATGAATGTAAAATATTATGTGTAGCATTGGATTTAGGATCAAAATGTAAAATACAATGTGTAGCATTGGATTTAGGATCAAAAATTAGGTAAGGATAGATAAATAGACGGATACATAGATACGAGAGAGATGATGGTGATAGTGAGGAAGATATGTTACGGAAATGCCTGGATCATAATGCAAAAATGCGGTAACAGGTATGATCATTGTAATAGAATAATGAGAGAGACATTTGACTTCAATCATCATGCAAATGTCCCCCCTTAATAGGTCCAAACACGCACAAAGTTCAAAGACATGTGTTGCTCACATTTAAAAAGTCGCAAAACCGACTCCGTGTAGCCAGCTCGAATGGGTCAAAAGAAACCGCTCAGTCGAGCAAGCTGGTCTTTTCCACAAGTCCTAAACTTTATTTCTTTGTGCTCATTTTGCTCAAGCAATTGCATTAATGTATCATTATTATAATTATGGTGTTTGGACAATATGACCTTATCCTAATACTCTAATTACTGCGCTCCCGGTCTTGTGAGGAATAGGAGATAGCTAGACTTTTGTACAATAATGCTAAAGCCTTAATCCCAATTGGTTAGATTTTGTATTTTGCTTCATTTTTTAGTTTTTACGGATTTTGACTTGCACATCGATGATTGCTCCATGCCTTGAAAACAGTATTGTTTGCACGGCCAGTCGAAGACAAAACAAAGCGTTGTTTCAAGCATGCTAAATGTGTCGAGAATGTTATATTTCAGTGTTCAACTAATACTAATGAATTAATTATAGTCTCTTTGATGAAAATAACACATATTTTCGTTTGAAGACACCTTCTGATGATTCCTTCACTTATATAAAGAATCATGATCCATGTAAGGTGGATAAAATTGACATGTTCGTATTCGCCCTAAAAAAATACTAGCTACGGCAAAGCTTGTGGTGGATTGTTAATGATTGTATAATTCTTCTCATCTCAAAGGAACTACCCTCATACCCTGTTGTTCCTAGTGGATCGGGCCCCGCATACGTTAAATCAAGAAAAAGTATCGAAAAATAGTTGATCAAAACAATGGTTGAGCATTAATTTACTCACGTTTGCCAGCATCTTCTAATGATATCAGCAACTGCAGGATCGACAGTTTCTGGTATGTCGAGACGACGATGTTGAAAGCCAACGGCACCAACCACCTGCATAGGATTCATTCCTCCCCATGGCTGCTGAAGAGTGCAAAGCTCCCAGAGTATAACCCCGAAGCTATATACATCACACCTGAAAGTATCAATTAAATGATGGGCTAAATATCAAAACAATTTAAATACCAAAACCAGTTCTATACTAGCAAGATTATGAATGATACGAAAATAGTGAACAAAAATATATGAAATTAAAACATAATAAGCTTAAGTTTTTAAAGGTGTGTTAAGACCCTATCTAAGGCTAAAAATAAAATTAAATGCTCATCTAATACTAAAAAATACCAATTCCAATTATGATTTACACATATTTCCCCTTCATTCATTCATATCTTTGTCATATGCTCCAGCAAATCACAATTCTTCATGTCATTCTTTAATCTTATTATCTTGATCATAATATCTTCAATCTACCACTTCCTAATCTAAACTCCTCAAAGTGTCAACCTTCAATTCTTTTGCCTTCGGTCTTCTTTGCACATGTCCAAACCAGCATAGACAATTTCCTCTTATTTTGTCTTCCATTTACGACTTCAGGGCCCTTTCTTATATCTTCAATAAAAATTTTATTTTCTGGTGTATGTCCAATCACCAATCTTAACATACGCATCTCAACTATCCCCATCTTCCTACAGTGTCATCTTTTGAAAGAACATCATGTTGATTCATAGTAATATTGCTCTAATTATAGTCCAATGGAATCATCACTTTAACCTTAGTGGTACTTGAAACATTCACTTCAGACCTCAGGAGCTCTTTTATACTTAAAATTATAATACCTCTATTATGATCTTTCGCGCCAAATTGACATTCCTTTATTTGACTTAGTATGAACTCTTTTGATTCTAACAAATGTCTCCACATCACTAGCTTAACATTCACAACGTCTCCAATTTCGTCTAGTAGTACGATGGGTACAACATACACCATGGAAATTATTACTCAGTAGTTCTTGCTTTCTCATATATGAAAACTGCAAATAGAAAAGAGCTAAAAGAAGAATCTTCATGTAGACCAATCGTGATTCAAAAATCTTAAGGACTTCCTCATATATCTTGGACTATACTTATATATGTACGTGGCATACCTTTTGTGTCATGAACACCACACAAGAAAACGAACAAGTGGGACAAGACAAAGAAAATGCATACCAATAAGGAAAGAGACAAATATAACCAAAGAAAAAAAACTGAGGTAGTATGTAACCAGAAACATTAATAGGGACATACTTCTCATCAGAAGGCTCATTTCGAAGGACTTCTGGAGCCATCCATTCAGCCTGCACCATATAAAAATAACTAAGTAGATTGCATACCAAACCTTTTAAGAAATGGTCCCCAAAACTCAAGTGGTGAGTGTCAATGAGTCCAAATTGCACATTAGTACATACTTCACAGTTGCATTTACAAAATTTTCAAAAATGAGCAATACATTTGCTCACTATCCTTTAAAGGGCGCCCTACATATGTTTCCTCAATGCTTTTTTCCCTACGGGTGTTTTATGCCGGAGAGGTGCATTATAGGTCCCTTTAATGTTTTCGGTCTCTTCTTAGGGACTTATTTTATTAATAAAATTTCCCAATTTGCAAAAAAAAAGGTGGCCATGGATTTTGACAACACATTTACTTGTGCTTCATGGTATCATCAAAACATAAAATTGGAAGTTAAATACAAGATGGAAACATAGACACATATTCGTAGGGGTACAAACTTTGAGATAATCGCAGAGTATTAGGGAGCATGCCCAACATAACACAAAAAGAAAAAAAGAGGAAAAAAGCGTATACCTAGTATAGTTGTATATAATTTTTAAAACTATAGTTCTTGAATCTAGCCTCATAATACCAAGTCAAAGAAAAAACGTATGTAGAAATGTACATCATTGTAGTTGCAGACTGTTGGCGTGCATAGCTTATAGTTTGAAAACTTAACTGAAGTTTCTTGATAAAAGCTTCTCTAATTCAAATAGTATTCAGCATACTAAAACAAGACAACAAAGAAGAGTTTCACTTGAAATTTTCTCTCCTTGTCTTTCAATGAAGAAATACTTTAACAAAATCATTGACGTAAAAGCTATCCAAATATCAAGAAGGTGAAAAACGCTTGCACTTGCCTAGAGCCAGTAAAAGTATTTGAACCATTCAACTATTAAATGCCCAAACACAGAGCACGTGTTGTGTCCTGGTTAAGCTAACTCATATTTCCTAACTATTCATAACTTCTAAAGAAAATGTTGTGCTCAAGCAATGCAAGAGTTTCAGAATACACAGAAAAGAATAGTTACAAGAAAAGAAAGAGAAGAGAAGAAGAAAATGTAGAGGGATGGAATGCTTGTATTATGTATAAGAGAGCAGTGTACTCCCCTGAGTTCTTAGAGTGACTCAGTAACTCCTTAGTGTAAATACACTCCAAATTGTACTACAAGCCTCCAAAGAAATCTAGCCCCACTTTACATTATATAGTGTTGTACTTTGTTCTAGAATACCCTCTAGTACAGCTCATCATTTGTGAATAACAGAAATATTCTTTCATAACCAATTTGCTGCCAGCTTTTCAATTCTGTTTTGCAAGTGTTCTATTCCTTCTAGAATATACTTGAGTAATGGATGGCCTAGCACAATCCGGATCCATGACATTACCCGCTCCAATGGAACTCACCTTGTCCTCAAGGTGGAAAGCAGGAAAAGTAGCCTTCATGCTTGAAAAAGGCTCCCAAGTAGCATCAGAGAGTGGCAGCCCCTGCCATTTAATGAGAACTTCCAATAGATGAGTAGGATTAAGGAAATCAGTGCGTATGCCCAGGATATCCTCAGGATCAGCTGTTAACTCTAAAGAAGAAGAGAGGTGAGCGGGAATGGGAGTTGGATTGAAGGCAGCCCCACGAGCTCTCTTAAGTTGGGAAATGAGAAACACCGGGTGGATTCGACTAGTGTCAGGAAGTTGCAAACGCTAAGCAACAGCACCTACCTTGCCAATGACCTCAAAAGGACCATAGAACCGGGCAGCTAATTTGTCACATGGGCGACGAGCAATGGATGATTGTTGCTAAGGCTGGAGCTTCAAAAAGACTAAGTCACCAAGCTCAAATGACTCAGGTTTGCGCTTGAGGTCAGCCCACTGTTTCATACGGTGTTGAGTACGCAAGAAATGAAAACGGAGGTCATCCAAAATAGCATCACGCTCCTTCAACCACGACTCCAAGCTGTCTACAGGTGTCAAATTGTTACCCATGCGATGAAGGGAGGGAGGAGGCCGGCCATATACTACCATAAAAGGGGACATATTAGCAGACATGTGAGGGGAGGTATTGTAGCAAAATTCAGCCCAATGTAACCATTTAGCCCACGCCTTTGGTTGCCCATTGACAAAGCAACGTAAAAAAGTCTCAAGGGCTTGATTAACGATCTCGGTTTGGACATCGGTTTAGGGGTGATATGCCGAACTACATAATAGTTGGGTGCCTTGCAAGCGAAAAAGTTCACGCCAAAATATACTCATGAACACTTTGTCTTGATCGAAGACGATGGATAAGGGAAAACCGTGGAGGCACACAATTGCCTTGACAAAAAGTGAAGCGACTGTGTGAGCCGTAAAAGGACTGGGTGCATTGCAAGCGAACAAAGTTCACACCAAAATATAGTCATGAACACTTTGTCTCTATCGGAGACGATAGATAACGGAAAACCGTGGAGGCACACAATTGCCTAGACAAAAAGTGAAGCGACTGTGTGAGCAGTAAAAGGACCGGGTGCCTTGCAAGCGAAAAAAGTTCACGCCAAAATATAGTCATGAACACTTTGTCTCGATCGGAGACGATGGATAAGGGAAAACCATGGAGGCACACAATTTCCTTGACAAAAAGTGAAGCGACTGTGTGAGCCGTAAAAGGATGTTTAAGACCGATAAAATGAGCGTACTTCGATAAACGGTCAACCACAACCAAAATTGTATCCCAACCACCGGAACGAGGCAAAGCTTCCACAAAGTCCATAGTGATTTCCTCCCATATTTGAGTGGGCATGGACAAGGGCTGAAGAAGACCTTGGGGCTTTTGGTGGGATGCCTTCTGCTGTTGATGTAACATCCGCTTTTTTAAAAAAAAAAAATAATAATAATAATAATAAATAAATAAAATAGTAATAATAAATCTATAAAAACAAATTTCAGAAATTAAAAAAAAAAAAACTCCCCATTAACAAATAACTTCCCACTTCCCCCTCTAAATCTTATAACTAACCTCATTTACCCACTATAAATTAAACCAATTACCCTTAATTCATTCACATTATTACTCACACTTCTTTTTTCTCCTACAAACTACTTCCTCCATCTTCCAATTGCTTAAAATTTAATCAAGAAAAGGCAAGATTTTGATATTAAAGGTATGAATTTCATCTATTAGTTAGAAATTTTTTTTATTCAAAACCCAAAAAAAATTATGCTATTAATTGAAAAACACCCGTCTTTTATTTGAAAATGGGAACAAAAAAAAAAAAGTATTTCTGACCTTAGTTTTCTGACGATACGACGGTCACTGAGATACCACCAGCGTGCGACGGCACCTTCTCCCTTCTCCCTCTTTCTCTCTCTCTCCCTTTCTCCTCCTCTCTCTTCTTTCCCCTGTTTCTTTTCGTGGGTATTGGTATCTCTCTCTCCCTTTCTCCTCCTCTCTCTACTTTCCCCTGTTTCTTTTCGTGGGTATTGGTAACCAGTACTAAATTTCCTAAGTTTTCTAAAGCACCTTTATATATATTTTCGTTTTTTATAATCCTTTTATTATTTAAACTTTGTCCTTTTCTTTTAAAACTATTACTACTAATATTTAAAATTTTAACTACATTTTAACATTTTTCATTTTAAATAAATTATAAAATATAAATTGAGAGTCTTTTAATTTATTTATTTCGATTGGGTTGATCGGGGTATTAATTTGAGATATATTATTTTATCGTGTAGACAGCGAATTCGTAGACAAAGATTATTAGGAGCGTACGTTTGTCTAGGATCGCGTGACAAGGTAATTCTCAATGTCCATCTAATTAGGACTATCCCATTAATATTATGTGCTAAGTGAAAATTAATGTGTTTAAATAGAATGCATGATTTTATATGACATTATTTTGTATGATATCATGTTTTATATATTCTCAAATTATATATACTATTAATTTTGTCAAACTTGAATTTATAATTATTATTTTGATAAAATTTATATTATTATTTTGATAACGAAATTAGATACGGTTTAATTTGAAAGAGAAATACTTATAATATTATTATTTTGATGAAAGTTATATCATTATTTTAATAATGATTTTAAATGCGATTGAATTTGGGAGAAAAATATTATGATATTAATATTGCAATTGAATATTCCTGAGATATATTTTTCTTAGGAAAACCTATGATCATAAAATAAAATGTATAATGTATGTTTGATTATATGTTTGTGTGCACGCGACTAATTATTAAAATATATTAAATCACGTAAAGTGTAACACGAGGGAAATGAAGCTCTTATATTTGTTGTGATCCAAGTATAAGGGTGATGAACAGGTTGTCCTGTTTGGTTAGTATAGCTGCCGACAGGTATTATTATTTCTGATACTTGATACGATGTTTGGTCTTCCTTCTATTTGTTGTGATCCAAGTAGAAGGGGTATGCACACTAAGGTTCCCTGAGACTACTCTGCTGGCCTTGAATTATTTGGGGTGACGACCTCTTGATGAAGTAGGTATAAGGGTAAAGCCTCAGCCTACTGGCGTTCTCGTTCCCTCAAATTAAAAATTGATTATGTGTTTGTCATTATTAAATATCAAATTAATAAATTGGTTTATGTGATATTCTATATATTGTTTTCACAAATTGTTTTTTTTTAAACTCAGCTATAAATTATTTTCTAAAATTATTTTCAATTTGATTATATTTTATTTTCTTAAATCATTTTCAAACTTAATCGTTTTATGGGATGGAGTTGGAATTACTCAATTTCCTGATTTTGAAAGTTTTTCCCTTGTTTTTCTTGCATTCTTATGTTGCAGGTTATTGATTGCGTGGGAATCGTGGAGTGAGGATCACCTAGAAACATAGCTTTTATTAGAGTCGTATTTCAGTTTAAATTTTACCTTAAGTTGTTTAAATTTTATATGGACATAGATTGCGTTTCAGTCTTTTCTTATGTTGTATGACCCTTTGTTGGATTTAAAGTTATTAAGTTATTTCTTAGTCGTTAAGCCTTACATTTATTTTATTAGAAATAGATGTGGCGGTAACACTCACATGAGTAGGTTTTGGCTCATGTTTTTCATTAAAGGTGTTTTCAAAAGTCCGACCTACTTTGAGGGTGTTACAGTTAACAAATGAGACAATCACGAACATACTGAAAGATGCGGCGACGCATACTATTCCAATACCAATCCTCGGCGATGCGTAAATAAGTTTTATGCTCCCCATTATGAGAACCCATAGCTGAGTCGTGGAACTCAAACAGAAGCTTTGGAATCAAGGTGGAATTTGATGGAATGACAAGGCGTCCTTTATACGGCAATAGGCCATGGTGAAGGGAGAAGCCAACCCCAATTTTGCCTGCAGCAAGATTAGAATGGAGCTGCTGTAAATTGGTATGTTTGGCTATTTCATCCTTTAGGACTTGCCAATCAATATTGGCTTGAGTAAGAAGAGCCGTGAACTGAATGAGGGATAAGTTAGGATGTCGAGAGAGAGCATCAGCAGCGCTGTTGGAACTGCCAGGTTTGAATTTGACCTCAAAATCATACCCCAGTAATTTATAAACCCATTTCTTATATTCCACCCCAATCACCCGCTGCTCCAGAATGAATTTGAGACTTTGCTGGTCAGTCCATACAATGAAATGGCGGCAAATGAGATAATGTCGCCATTTTTGGATAGCAAGAACGATCGCCATAAACTCCTTTTCATAAATGGATTTGGCCTGACCCCTAACTCCTAAGGCCTTGCTAAAAAAAAAAAGCAATAGGATGCTTTTCTTGAGACAAAACAGCACCAAGCCCATGACCCGAAGCATCCGCTTCCACTACAAAGGGCAAAGAAAAATTTAGAATACATAAAACAGGGGCATTCAACAATGCCTGTTTGAGCTGTTGGAATGCAATCTCTGCTTCTTCATCCCAAGCAAAACAATCTTTGCATAACTGGTGCATCAGGGGGGTAGCAATGTGAGCATACTTATTAATGAACCGTCGGTAGTAACCGGTCAAGCCCAAAAAACCACGCAATTCTTTCAAATTCCGGGGAGATGACCAATCCACCATAGTCTGATTTTTATCGAGATCCACGGCAATGCCTTTGCTTGAGACTATGTGACCCAAGTAAGCCATCTCCTGTTGGCCAAAACTGCACTTCTTGAAATTTGCATATAGTTGATGTTCCTCCAAAACATTCAAAATAGTAGCCAAATGTTGTATGTGGTCATTCATAGAAGCACTATAGATCAATACATTGTCAAAAAAACCAAGACAAACCGGCGAAGATACGGTTTGAAAACGTCATTCATGAGCGCGCTTGAAATGTAGCCGGAGCATTTGTCAAGCCGAAAAGCATGACGAGAAACTCTAGTGACCATCGTGGGTACCCAAAGCGGTTTTGAGGACATCCTCCTAGCGAACACGAATTTGATGGTACCCAGATTTAAGGTCGAGTTTGGAAAAGACTTGTGCGCCATGGAGCTCATCAAGTAGCTCTTCGATCATTGGAATTGGGTATTTATCAGCCACGGTTTCTTTGTTCAAGGCCCGATAATCGACGCAAAAACGCCACGACCCATCTTTCTTCTTCACCAATAACATCGAACTTGAAAAAAGACTATGGGAAGGTTGGATAATACCCGCCTGCAGTATCTCAGCAACTAACTTCTCGATTTCTTCCTTTTGAATTTGTGGATAACAGTACGGCCTCACGCTTACCGGATTACTACCTTCTTTCAAGGTAATGTGATGTTGTCTCTGCCTAAGAGGAGGTAAGCCTGAAGGTATGTGAAAAACCCGCAAATACTGTTGAAGCACCTCCTTCAAGTCTTCAGGTACCTCATCAAGATTAAGGGTCTACCCTCTATCGAAACTCCACCAAATTCAAGATGCTGCAATTCAACCAAAATTCCCCCAAAATTCTTTTGGATTGTTTTTAACATGGCCTTAAGAGTAATTTGGGACCGGTCCAATGACGGATCTCCTCTTAATATCACCTTAGCTCCTTGCCAGCTAAACTGCATCATGCGAATCTTCAAATTGGTAGCAATGGTACCCAATTTTGCCAACCATTACAACCCCAAAATAACATCGGCATGACCCAATTCCAGCGATAAGAAATTTTCAGAGATGATAAGTGCGCCCAGATCGAGATCGACTTCCTTGCATATGCCACTGCTTTTGCGTATTTCTCCAGTCCTTAAAGTAACAGAAAATTCCTCGGTCTCCGAGATAACCAAGTGAAGTTTAGAAACTACTGTTAAAGATAAAAGATATGAAATTATTCGTAGCTCCCGGGTCCACCATAACTATCACTCCCTCACCCCCAATTTTACCTCGTAGCTTCATAGTTCTCGGACTGTTAATTCCGACTACAGAGTTAAGGGATACACTACTACGACCATCGCCCGCTGCGCCCCCATCCTCGGCATCCGCTCATTCCTCCTCAGGCGCATCCTCCAGTACCTCCTCTTCCTCGCCAACAATAAGCACACTGAGTTTTTTTTACATACGTGACCGATCCGCCATTTTTCATCACAACGAAAACATAGACCACGCTCTTTTTTCTCTTGGAATTCACGGTCCAATAATCGTCTGGTGTTTTCAGGGTTGGGAGTTTTTCGGTTGTTGGGAAGGTTTTGCTGTGGGTTGTGTTTTGGGATTGGGAAAGTGTTTTGGGATATTTTTTGGTAATTATAAGTGCGGGTAGGGTGGAGGGTGTTTTGGAAATTTGTAAGGCTGGGGTTATTTTGGGAATTTCGGGTTTGATAGTGGGTATATGCAACTCCTGGCTGCCCAAAAATGAATTTTAAATTCTCCTCAACTCTCATTGCCATCTCCATAGCTTCCTCAACCGTCACTAGATCCAACACTCTCAACTCACTTCCCACCTTCATCTCTAACCCGCGGATGAAATGTGCAATCAAGCCTTCCTCACTCATCTCCTCTTCTATGGAGGAAGCCATTGAACAAACTTCTTAACGTAATCCTCTACCGTTCCTTCTTGGCTCCCCAAAAGTCATTGTTCCATTAATGAGCCACCGCGCTGCCCCCTAAAACGCCTCAACATCATCCTCTTTAGGGCTCTCCAAGTTGCATCCCCTTCCAACCCAAGCACGGCTGTCCCCAATATTTCAGCCTCACCGAGACGGTAAAACTTGTGGCACCGTTCTGATTTAGCGACCCAACCATCCGGATCGTCCCCTGAAAACAATGGATACTCCGGGCGACGGCACTTCCAGTTGGTCACCTCCTGAGACGGCCGGGAAGTGGTCCTCTTCAATATCGTATTAGGGACATCAAATCCCCCTCCTTCCACAAAAAGCTGAGATTCCTTCGAAGTGACATCCTCCCTTTCCGAACTCACCTTGACCCTGTTGCTGATGTTCTTCAATTTCGCCATAACCACCATCATTGAGTTCTTCATTTCTTCCTGATTACGATAGAGCTCCACCTTCGATTTGCTTTGCTCCAACACGATTCGACACTGTGACTCCTCGAAATTTCTCATCATATCAGTGAGCTTATCCTCCAGTGAAGTTTGAAGCTCGGGAATCAAGTTTTGCAACTCCTGCACGTCTGCCTCCAAACTCTCCAGACGACTAGTTTGAGTTGGGGCCAGATCTTGCTCTGATACCACTATTGTGCTCAAGCAATGCAAGAGTTTCAGAATACACAGAAAAGAAGAGTAACAAGAAAGAAAGAGAGAAGAGAAGAAGAAAATGTAGAGAGATGGAATGCTTGTATTATGTATAAGAGAGCAGTGTACTCCCCTGAGTTCTTAGAGTGACTCAGTAACTCCTTAGTGTAAATACACTCGAAATTGTACTACAAGCCTCCAAAGAAATCTAGCCCCCCTTTACATTATATAGTGTCGTACTTTGTTCTAGAGACCCTCTGGTACAGCTCATCATTTGTGAATAACAGAAATATTCTTTCATAACAATTTGCTGCCAGCTTTTCAATTCTGTTTTGCAAGCGCTCTATTCCTTCTAGAATATACTTAATGGATGGCCTAGCACAATCCGGATCCATGACAAAAAATTTCACAATAATATCATCTATGGTATGTCTTCCCATAGATAATCCTGAATATAAATTATTCTAGATTAAACAAACTTTAAGGGTCTTCTAAAAGAATCATCACAAGCAATCGAAATTTTGGTTCCTTTTTCTTTTGAATTTGTATAGCTTTTGCTTTACTTTTTCTCTCCCCCCCCCCCCCCCCGTGAGCTTGAGATGGCCACAATTAACCTAAAAAACTTACTATTTTAGGTTTCTATATTATATTTGAGAAGACAATCCCCAAAATCGATTGCTCTAAAATAATCTGTAGGTGGGATTATTTTTGTCAGTTTTCTTTATGGTAAATCTATTTCAAAATATCTTCCAACAATCTCGAATATTCCAGAACTTGCGTTCCTCACTGCTACTCTCTTAAGTTTTGAATAGTGAAGAATAGATTCAACACCAACTTTATCCCAAAAAGATGGATGAGAACTTACTGTTCCTGCAGTTGAGCGAGAAGAAAGAAATGTGCTGTGCTTCATACGAGATAAGCCAAAATCACAGACCTAAGAAAAGAAATACCATCACATTTAAAAAGATAAACAATTAACAGTTGAATTTAAGATTAATACTAAAAGAAAAGGAACCCAACCTTAACAACCCAATTCCTATCAACAAGCAAATTTGGAGATTTCAAGTCACGATGAACAATTACAGGTGAACAGCTATGAAGATAATTCATACCCCTTGCCTGAAATTGAATTTCTAATATTATCATCAAGAGTCGTCAAAGTGGGCTGGTGTTAAGAGGAAGGAAAGACACTTACAGCATCAAAAGCCATCCTTAACCGCCTCCTTTCATCTAGTTGGTTGTTAGGCCGGTGAAGTAATCTATACAAACTACCCCTGCAAAAAGAAAAATGAATTTTACAGAGTAATCTTCAAAATCTATGAATTTTATGTTATATAGTGCAAAAATACGGTAACAATCGCGGTTGCGGTACATGGTAATGAGGGTGATGCGATTATCTAATCGCCAATTTTTGGCGTAAACCATGAAATGTTGCTTGAAACGGCCTAAAATGTGGGTTTTCACACCTTTATGATACGAGTAATGCCAATTCGGTAAATTTCAAAAACATTTACGATACGATACAACCTTGTTTTTGAATTTATTGTAGGATGTTCAAAATACAAGTTAATCTTTCCCTTTTAAGTAAAAGTTAATAGCGTGAAGATTGCTTTTCCAACTCTATTGCTTTGTTTTTCTTCAACTTTTCTCCTTTCATCACATGGAACCTTATTTTATCTTCATCGTAACACTTATTATTGCTTTTCTCTTTTCTCACTCTGAACATTCATCATCTACTCTTAAATCTCGCATTAGAATCCACTCTAAACTTTATCTCATGGGGGGAGTGGGAGTTTGTAATAAGATTCTCAATTGCACCAAAAATTAAACTTGACCAAGATACACACTTAAGCGGTGTAAAATGAAATAGAGAATGTCATTATATTTTAGTGCATCAAGGAGAAAATTTCTATTTATTTTAGACAAAACATTTGTAATCCTGGTATTAGGAGTGGCTTGTGGTTGGTGAGCTACTCAAGCTTGGCTTGGTCAAAGTTCAGGCGAAGCTCGTGATGCAAAACTGAGCCTCAAGAAGAGTAACAAGATAACATTATGAGACATAGACTTTGGCAAGGGAAAAATTCTCTAGAAAATGTACATTCATTATTGAGCTATTGTGAATTGTGATAATCTTCAGCAAGTTCAAACTAAGAAGGTATAGTTAAAACTTACAAGTCCATAAGTCCATGAGATCTGAAAGCAATTTGACAAGAAGAGTTTTATGACATGTGATTATATTAGGTATCATCCTTATACTTATTGTAAAGTGAAAATTCAAGAGTTCATGGTTCAAGTGCACGCATGAAGCCGGGATCCAAATACAGCATCAAATGGTATATTGAAGTTAAGTTAGTTACAGTCCTCTTAATGCTCATAACAGGGTTGATTTCGGATACTAAGAGGAGAGTTACAAATTCAACCTTCTTAATCACTCATAAGGCCTTGGGAATCAATGAAGAAATACATGTTGAAGATGTGGTAAATGAAGCTCATCAAGTTCTGAATGACACCAACTAAAGGAAGACAATCAAGGCAAGACTTCAAAGCCTCCAAGAAGACTAATCAACAATTACATGGTTATCCATAAATACGCGATTTAAGCTTCATTAGAGTTGAAATAACTGATCCTAGCTAACTAATAAGCATCCTAGGAAGTCATTTTGTTCTTGATTGGATGGTTTCATGTAGGAATTATAGAAGAATTCAGTGAGTTAAACTAATGTTCATAGTATTTAGAAATTTATCATTAGTTAAAGTAGTAAATTCAAGTTGTAAGTCCTCCTTGCATGGATGATTTGGGTCCAATTTTATTAGAGTTGTAACAGTATCCCTAGGACAATAACTTGGAGTAGCTTAGGACATTAGTAGTCTTTATTTAGAATCTCAAATTAGGTAGTTATGTTAGCTAAAAGGTCAAAGAGTTAGATGTGTTGGGCTTTGAGAGCAAGTCTAGTTTTATGAATAATAGGGATGTAATCGACCTATCTATGACATGCTTTTCATGAACTATAAATTGAATTGTTAGTGAATTTGAGAAAACTGTGAGTTCTTTAAGCTGCTTGAGAATTTAAAGTTTTTGTTGCAAGTGTGTCTTGAAAAGTACTTAAAAGACCCCAACGTTTTAGTGCATCCAAAAAATGTTATAATACGTTTTTTACCTTTCGTTTTAGAGGTTTTCTAAGCAAGATCCATTCCCTAACCCATTTTGCATCACCTTTAATTTATATATATTTTTCATAAAAAAGACTTATTACTTCTAATTCTCATTTTTTTTTTCAATGCAGCATGAAAAACATGCTTACCCCCTCTCCCCATAAAATATAAGATACATAAGAAACATATGTATATATGTAGGAAAAACTAAAAATAATAAGTCAAGTTCAAATTTACGCTCAAATCAAGCCAAGCTTGCAATTATTTTCTTAAGCTCTAGCTTCTCAAGCTCTAGTGAAACCTAAATATTGAGCGTGTGGAGCTTTGAGCCCAAGCAGAGCACTATTACAAGCTCAATATTGCTGATGTTTTCATCTTCTCTTTCGTCGTCTCCATTATCTCCATGCAAAAGTGATATTTTCGAATAAATTGAGTAGCCCCTACGATTTTAACTTAATACACGATTCGCAGCTTATCAAGAAGCTAAAATGATCTATTAACAACAACTTTCTAAATAATGTCCGATTTCATTCATCACAAAGATGTGAAAAATGATGCTAAAATGGTCATGCAGAAAATTAGGTAATTTTTTAAATGTACAACTTAAGTATGGAAATTATTCCCCTTGAAATGCAATCAGAATCTTGGATATAATTTCAAAGCTACGAGTCGTGTACGCCTATTTGAGAGTACACGAACAAAGTGTTGTGCCAGCCCAATCATGTATGATTATACCAAAATGTGGTTCATGAGGAGTTAAGCGTGTGAGAAAAAACATTGTTTAATTGCTTAGAACTTTCCATGATATAACTAAGTCGTGGAAGAAAGAGAACATACCTATGAAGAAATTCTGTAATAATTGACAGATTTGGTGGACGAGTAACAGCTCCCATGAACAAAACAACATTTGGATGCCTTAGTCTTTTCATGATACGAACCTAGTCATCAAAAGGTAGACCCAATGTAAAAATCATCAAATGACCCTACATCAGTGCCAAGGTCAGACTTATTTTAGTTGTATATAGAATACCATAACAATTCAAGAGAATCATTTTAATAAAAAAATTATCAATCCAAAAATAATGAAAGATTCTAATCATTATGAAATGTACCAGAGACTTTGGATATGAAGCTATTATGTTAAGACAATAGAAAAGGAAATCAAATTTAATACCAAAAGCTTCACTTCCCAGTAGATGACGGATAGTAAAATTCAAATTCCATCAAATTGCATCAAACAACTTTAAATTGTTTTTAAACTGTTTATTTCAATAAAGCAAGAACTGATTTAATAAATATTCTAGCATTTGGCTATTTAATGGAAATAAATCCACATTTTGAAATTCCGTTGATATGTTTGGAATGTGATGCTCCTTTCCTCTTAAATGCGATGAAGGCAACGTTATTTCTAGGAATTTTTCAATCTTGGCATGAATAGATTATTCAAAGGTATAGCAGTATGTAAGACCATATACTCAAGCAAGGTACATAAAACATCCGAAGTACAACAAAAACAGTTTTGAAGCACAAGTTTTCAAGAATATATTAAAAATATGTCGTAAGACATTGGAATCTGAAAGTGCATAAACATAAATCAAAAATTAAGCTAAAAAATATCTTAAGCATCTATTATATGATGTAAATGTGTATAAAATTTTTGACATCAATCATGGCTTATTAAATCATCAACACTTAATATATATTTGAAGTTGGTGATTATGTTTGCTATAGAGGTTCAATCAAGATTAACCTCTTTATTATCACTAACAAGGGTAAGATAATGTATATCCAACTTTCCAAACACGCATAGGTAGGACTTACTTAATGGCTTCCGAGTAATAAAATGTTAAGATCAAATAATGTTTTCAAGCAAGTTTAAATCAGTGCAAATCATAGTACAAAAATTTTTCAAATTTTGCACCAACTGTTGCTCATCCAAAATGACAATTACAAGCATTGATGAACCATATGTTAGCTTTTAGTGAATTAGAGCTAGCTCGTTAAAGAGCAAGACAACCTCATTATTCTGGAATATCAATCAAATGCAATGGAGAAATAACAAAGTAGGAAGAAAAAACGAAAAATATAAGATGAAGAATTGAAGGGTGAGTTTGTTTGTTCAGTTTTTGTCTGGCCAGGTCCACCCATATTATGTGTTTGCAGTTTACAGCTGGAAATTTTGTTTTAACACAGGTGTAGCAGGATAAAGTGGTAAGTTAAAGCATCACAGATTTGTAATTTTCAGTGTAACACATGAGTTTAAACTGTTTAGGCATTGTTATTAGCACACTTAAAGCGGTGGAACTCGTTGTCTTTGACAATGTAAATTATACATGACAAACGATAAAGAAAATACTCCCTTTGTCCCCATGAAAATGTTCCACTTTCTATTTTGGTCAATCCCACTCAATTTATATCGTTTTCTTTTATGGAAATGGTTCCACTCCTTTTAATCTCTTTCAAAAATTATTCTCTCTCCTTTTTAATCACTCATCTCCAACATCCACTTGTATGTTGTCTTACTCTTCAACTACAAATTAATTTTTACACTCCAAATTTTGAATGCTTTCTCTAGGGGACAAAGGGGGTAAGAATCAATGTAAATACAAAATTATGACACATACTACAACAACATATCATTAACTAGCTCTCACCTAGGCAGGTTTGAAGCGCCAGATACTCAGATGTATTCAAACTTACCCTTGTCATAATAACAAGATTATATCCAATTAAACCTCGATTGCAAACATCACCACCAACTTCACATAAATGAAAAGTGCAAATAATTTTAATGACACAACATAACAATTAATGCTCAATATAAGCTAAAACACGTCAATGTCTAAAGTAAAGAAATCTTTGTGGGAGCAATGCAAATTACTAGATATTTCAGAATCTTAAATGAGCTACCAAGTAGACTGAACATCAAGATATGTGATCATGTACTTATGTTACCTCACTTCTAAACTCTTCTAGCGACTCCCCATATATATCTTGGTCCAAGAACCTCTTAACAGCAACTTCCTGAAATTGTAAAAATAATGAAAAAGCCATAATAATGTAGTGCTATATCCATAAATTTTACCTAAAAAAATATTTAAAATTATAGTTTCAATTATTTAAATTTGAAAATTTAGAGTTCAATATTGATTTTCAAAAATAAATTGAAAATTGAAAATTTTGAATTGGTCAAAGTTGGTTACATGAAAATCATATCTTTTAAATTTAAATTCAACCATTACTATTTTTAAAAATTTAAAAACTAGCTCAAACCCTCAACTATTGTCTATAAATGTAACCTTCATATTATATCACTAGTCGGCAAATTCATCATTTTCAACCTAGGAAAAATTACGTATTTTCAAACTCTATTTTCTCCACCATCTACTACAAAAGAAAATTGCAATAATCGATGCAAATGTCACATGAAGAGGTTATAAGAGACGAAATTTGGGAAACTCAAGAGATGTAGATGTCGGTAAAAATGGTTATCAGAGATGTTGAATCTTTGGGTTAAATTGACATGCTACAAGAGGTAATGTTCAATGCTCATCGCTCTAAGATCCTGTTAGGGTATTTTGTGTTTATGTGAATTATATGATGTATGATTTTATTACAATTAATATTTTATTTTTTTATAATAGTTTTGTTAATACTACTAACAATATTTTTATCATATTTGCTATATTATAATTATTGTGTTAGTTAAAACAATTGTGCGATTGAGATTTATTTATGAACTTGAGGAATCGAGAAATAAATATATTTTAAGGTGGATAATTTCAACTGGGACTAATAATTGAATGTATATAATATAATTGAATGCTATGTGTTATGATCACATAAATAAAAGAGGAAAATTATGAACAAGTTGCCTTGTTAGTTAATTCAACTAGTTATTATATTAATTAATGGTGCCCTTGGTGCCCTTCTTGTTGTCCAACTAGGAAAAATTATAAAATATTAAAACTTTTGTCTCTTTTCTGACTTGTGGTCATAGCAAGGAGATGACAATTGAATTGTGGCGTTCCTCTCCCTAATTAAAATGAATTTAATTTGTAAGTATTATTGTTAATGGGATTTGTATATGAATCGTAAGCATTGTTGTTATTGGGATTTGATTGGCTATATGATCTGAGTATGTATCTCCAATTGGAATTTAATTGTGATATAAATATTTTCTTTGATGTTAATTCAACTTTAAAAATAATTTTTCTAAATTACTCCCTCCTATTTATCTTAAGTGTCCCATTTACTTTATGCACTCTATCCAATACACTTATTCAATCCTTCAAATATCTAATTATATATAATTAAAAATTATAAAAAATTGATATTAATAAATTTCACATTAAAACAAATCAAATAGATCCCACATGATTATGTTTTAACTTATAGATTACTAATAAAATACAATGTAAGAGTGATAGATAATAGTGTCCCAAAAGTAAATGGGACACCTAAGTTGAATAGGAGAGAGTATTATTTTACAGGATGGAGTTAAAAATTTTCAGTTTTTCTGATTTTAGAATCTTTTTCTCTTGTGTTTCTTGTATATTTTATTTTGCAGATGGGCACACGTCATGGGAGAATGAAGAATAGAATTTAGTTTGAGTTTTTGTAATGTAGGTTTAAGATATTTGGACATATAGTTACTGAATTATTGGAGTTGTTTTTTATGTAAGACAGCTGTAGTAATCAAACTTTCTTACACTTACTTTAGTTTCCTTAGTGAACTAGTGTGGCGGTCACACTCTCAAAGGATGAATCCATGATTTTCCCAGCATACATTTCAAATTTTGTAAGATTCAAATTTAAGGGTGTTACACATCGGCTACATGAACCAAAACAAAACAAAACAAAACATGATAAACGTCCCTAACAAAGATTATGCTTTATTCCACCTTTTATCTAATACAAATCTAATCTACAATGCATACTTTTTCCTTGAAATTGTAACACAACACTTTTAGAACGTATGATTATAAAACCTTACAAACTCCAAATACAACGTGCAAAGTTTGAGAGGAAAAATCCTGATCTTTTTTGAGGGATTACAAAAAGTTTTTTCAAAATTTTGTACATCAGATTCAAATTGGCCAAACTTGGCTGAGCCAGTATGCTTATTGGATGGGGAAAATCGAATTTAGTATGCTTTTAGGAAAGAGGAAGGGGGAGGCTCCTTATATAGTTTATATAGACAAAAAAACATACTTTCTTTGTTCTTTTTCAATTGCACCATTCCTCTTGTGCGCGCAAAAAAAAGAAATGAAGATAGTGTTATTAAATAAAGGCGCCCATGCAATGTTGTGATTAGAAGTAGAGCACTAAGCTCTCCTTAACAATGTCATCAATATTAATTCAAGACCTTATGTAAATTTCTGGACAATGGCCACCCGGTAAAGTCTTAAAGAAATTTAATTATAAAAAAGAGGAAAAAATACTTACAGTTCCACGCCAATCTCCACGGTAAACTTCGCCATATGATCCTAAAAGTGTAAACAAACGACATATATATGAAGTTGTCTAAGAAATTACGAAATATAGGATCAAGGAAATAATAGTGTATTGCTATACCAAGTCCGATACGCTCACCCAGGGTAATTTCCTCCCACAAAATCTCGCAATCTGAAACGTCGTCTAACTGCATATCAGACCTTGCACTACTTGCACTATCACCGCCTGCAGACCTATCAGATGTTCTTTCCTCTGAATTGGCTCCGGAAGTGTCTCGCTCCTTGCCAACAGCATCATCCCCCTCTGCACTCCTTGAACCAACCGCTTCGTTGAAGAAGCCAACATCTCCACCTGGTGAGTGTGGAGAAGCCCCCAGCTGCTCATACTGCTTACCAACAGCAGCAGTTGTCGCCACCACAGCTGCTGCAGTAGCAGTAACAGCGGCAGCAGCAGGGAGTTCAAAGTTTGGATCAGGGCTTGATTTGGCCACAGCAACCACCATGGATGATGCAATAACAGCAGCTGCTGCTGCTGCTGCAGCAGAAACGGGAACATTTTTTCCGAACTTAACTGGAGTTACACCAGACTGTATGTCGAAAGGGTTTGTGCTACCTTCACTAGCTCCTATAGAATTATCAGTTTCAGAACCTTGTACAGGGTGCACATTTTCTAGCTGCAGGCTTGGACTTGCCTTTGATGGCCCTATTTGAGGAGGTAAGGGTGGCAAGAATTTGGGTTGAACAGAATAATCCAAATCTTTAGACTTTCGCGATTCTTGCTTCGTTATATTCTCTTGCCTTAGTCCAACATGAGGCTTAGTAAAAGTGACAGATACATCTGAATGGTCTGGATAAATTTCAGTGAACAGGTTTGGAGGAGCAACAACACCACTTTCGAGCAACACGTCATGGAGTTTCTGTGCTAATTGAGGATTTTCTTTGGCGGCATCAATCATGTATTGTGAAACATCCTTCACCTTCATTTTGCGCACGGCTGGTGAGCTAACTCCTTCTGTCCATGAAGGAGATCTTGCATGCATTATAGGATAGCTGTTTCTAGATGGAGTTACCTCCACTGGCAACTTTTTCCCTTCACTGGGATTTCTGCTGAACCCTGTTGATGCATTAACTTCATCACCACTCAATCCTGGCCCGAGAAGTTTATCAGAAGCAGTAGAAAAAAGTTTGTCACCGGACTCATCTATTCCGACAGACTGAGTTTTGAGGCAAATCTTCTCATCTAGTATCCCAGAATCTGAAGGCTCGTCAAATGAGCTAACTGCTCCGCTGCTACAAGTGCCCATATTTGATTCAATGTCTCGGGACAAAGGACTAGTAGAAGAAAAGGAATCCGCATAGTCAACGTGGGTCACTGCCACATCAGAAGGAATTAGTGTCCCTGGATCTGCCATTAGATCAACAATGAATTCCCTGCAATGTAAACAAGTAATTTGACTACTGATGACTTATAAGAGAAAAAAACTAATGTGTTAACCACCTAGTATGATCATACAACCATTTGGAATGCTTATCATCGTTAATAAATAGATCATGATGTTTAATTAACAAGTAGAGATACTACGGCAGAAAGAAAATAAGATTTACTGCTGAGAGAAAATAAGAGTTTCATATTCGCTAATATCCAAATTCGTATATAGTCTAAGTTTCTCCAGGGAAAACACAGAAGTACTCCTACTGAAAGTACAATATCACAACCCTGACAAAATTCAGTAACCAAGGAAATATACGGAGATCGATGATAATGTTTAATTTATTAATTAATTCGTAAGCTGTATCATAAATGGATTGCCTTGACGTACACTTCAAAAGGAACCCAATGGAATAAAAAAGTGTTAATGATACATATTGTTATGCTTCAAAACCTTATTTATTGAGTAGTAGTAAACTAGCAGTTAGTTTACTATGTTCCCTTGGACTCTTATGTTTAGTAATACGTGTTAGTTTCCTAAATGATTTTTATTTATCTGAAGCAACAAATGATTTTGTATTAATGGTCCATTAGGAACTTCCTATTTGTTAGCAGAAGGATAAGGTCGCATACATTTGACCCCCCAAACCTGCCTAGGAAAGGCATGGGATAATGCACTATTGTTTATATGATATATGGCCAATTTTTAGGGAAGTTACTAACGATATCTTACTCCAGGAGATTCAAAATGTTAAGTGTTGAGAGCTCAAAGGTACTATTTGTGTACTGAGGAGATCGTACGGAAACCATAAACCAAGAAGCTATGTATTTTCACTTCAGCAAGGAAACACATGCAGTAACCTTACCTTCCACCATCGATCTTAACGAAGTTCACAGCAACATCATCAAAGCCCGTGTATAATTGTCCTTTCACTAAACGACACGGAAGGTCCACACTGTCAGCTAAAACCTTCAAATAGATAGAGAAAACAGCCAAAAGAACTCATGTCAAAAGGTTGAACAGGAAATCCAACACAAAAGACACAGCTCCTGATAAAGAAACTACGGGTTAGAACAGATTCTCTATGACAATAGACATTGTTTCTTGGGAGTAGTGTTAGCAGATTCAAATTTCATAGAAACTATCAAAACATACATCTAGAATATCTTCCTACTTCCATTAACTCTAAATTTAGCAACCATGTGATGCTAAAAACTTTAAAGACAGCCTATAGATTGCCATTGCAAGGTCTCAGAAACTAATACGACAAAAGAACCCTAAAACACACAAGCTTAAGCATTGGGTGGATTTCTAACAAAATATTTGGAAAATGAACCGAAGCTGGACTTATGAATTTGGTAATCAATATAAATACCAAAAAAGTCTACTTTTGAAAGCATAAGTTGTGTTTCAGGTAGCTAAAAATAAATAAATTATGACAATTTATAAAACTCAATCTTGGATATGGAAATGACAGTGACCTTAGGAAGATGTGGACTATTTGTTCATTTGTTGTTTTGGTTGGAGTTGAAACAAAAATGGAGAATCTTTAAGGATAGTTTTCTTCCGATTGAACTAATTTGGGGTAAGGCAAATTTTCTTGCCTCTCTTTGGGCAAAGGCAAGTGGATTTAAATTCATTGTTCTTAAACCGATTTATGTAGAAGTGAATGAAGGATTGTAATGTAGATTGTTTCCCTGTTTGCAAGAGGGATTCCTCATCCCTAGGCTATAACATTTTACTTCAACATTAATAATATTTTTTTTCTTTATTGTGAAACTCCTTGTCAACAAAATAGGACTCCTTTACATTAAAATAGGTTGCAAGAGGGATTCCCCATCCCTAGGCTATAACATTTTACTTCAACATTAATAATATTTTTTTTTCTTTATTGTGAAACTCCTTGTTAACATAATAGGACTCCTCTACATTAAAATAGGTTTGATGGTTCACAAGTTACCTTTCTTATTCGATAAGTTTAATGTATTAGAGCAAACAAAAGAAACAAAAATATAAGATACGTGTTAGCAATGAAGATAAATTCAAAAATTGTGAAAATCTTTGAAATTCTAATTTTTTGTAATTTTCCATATAAAACTAGTGCAAGTATTCTTTGTTTAGGTATGTTTTTTCAATAATAAAGCTTCATTCTTTGGTTGACGTAAATTGATTTGTTTATAGCATAGATGTGAATATAAAATTATTATTATATTTAGATTAGTCCCTCAACATTAGTACGCAAGGGACTGTAAACTAAAACTCTTTCAAAAGAGTAAAAGATAGAACATCTAGGAACAACAAGAAGGAATTACTCCAATGCCAAGTGGCTTCCACTTGGGAGGGTTTGGATGTTGGAAGTATGCAACCTTACCCTTGTAATAACAAATAGTAGTTTTCGATTGCGTGCAACTTCACATATAAATGGAATTGTTACAAGCAAATCCCTAAACCACATCAAATTTGACAAGGACTATAAGAAGGAAGAAAAACACAATTGAAAGCTACATATACAGACGATATCACGCAACGGGAACCATTAGCCCTATAAAGCAAGTCTTTTTAAACAATAATTTTGTTTTCGTCTGCGTCAATGCAATTTCACAAACAGGGTATATAAAAGCATGCATTTTTATGTCCCCATCTCAACCAAAAGATGTGCATGTGGTTGCCACAAAGAATACCACTAAACAGAAAAGAATAATGCTAGCAAAAGCTACCATAAGTAAAGAAACAAATACAAATTTAGACTCTCTAGCTTCATAAACATGCTGATACTGCTCCATTCAGAGATGCCCAATAGCCCTCATCTATTATAAGTAAACAAGGTCCAAGTCTTTTCGACATTACACCAAATAGGAGGCTATGTTCAGCAAATCCGCAAAGCTTCAAATTTAAGGAAAATAACTAGGATTGAGGAGAAGTACCTTGAATAGTAAAGCACGATGACGAGCCACTCCAATTGTTAAAGATCCAAGTGGCAACACCATGCTCCTCAAAGTTGAATTCTTCAAACTATAACTAAGGCTTTTCCATGCTCTTAACATGTCGTCTGGTTCTCCAACTGGTCCACCCATGTAGTCAGAAACCAGAGTAGCAAGCTGTCGCACCAATGCATTGTCACCGAGAAGGGGATCCGACCTTGCCTCAGAAGCCAAAATGGCAGCCCTCTTTTCAAGTTTATGCAGATTGGCATCAGCAGCCCTGTTTACCAGAATAGCCTCCCAACTAATACCTTCAGATACTGGTGTTGCTTGAAGATCAATCAGGGATGGCATCCTTGATGATTCACTGCTGATGACCACACCATAAAGGTCATAGAAACCATCCAATATCTTGTCATCATAACTAAGAGCATTGTAATTCTGTCAAGAATGGACAAATCTATGATATGAGATGGGTTAGCCGAGGATACAGGAAGATGCACAATTTTTCAACAGTAATGTAAGTTCCTCAACTAAAAGTGTATTTAGGTAATATAATTAAACAATGGAGCACTCCATGAAAACCAGTTTAATCAACTAGAAGCACGAAAACAAAAAATAGGCCAATACTACAAAGTGCAGTGATCCAACATATTAAGCTTTATCCTCGCATCGCCTTTAGTGTTAGTGACCATATCTAGTATTCTCAATTTCTCGTCTATTTAATTCCTTTTTCATCCAATAGTATCAAGCTTTTCCGATTTTCATTTTCAACAATAGCATTAGTGTTTTCGATTTCCTTTCCATTCAAAAGTACATGGATGAAACAGGGTTCATTTTATCCTTTCAACTGAATTAATTTCTGTTTTTGTCCCCAGCTTGATGCCTCTTGGTTCTCCAATACATCTCTAAATAGATTGTCCAAAAAATAGAACAGGAACAGAATTGCTCGCTCAATAGTATCTGATGGATATTGAAAACTCCTAATGCTAAATGCAAAAAGCTTTTCAATGGAAAAACAAATTTGTCAATGCTATGAATAGCCCTATCTACGCTTATGAAGTAATTTGCAGAACAGCATCAATTTTTCTTTCTGAACAAAATATAGAAAGCAAACTTCAGCAAAATCCCTACTTTAAATTACTCCTGTCAGTTGTACAAATCCCCTTCATGAAAACACCCACTAAGCAATTCACACATGCCAACAACATTCCATTACCCCTATGCCATTGATTGACTCCCACCAAAGCTGGGTACCCCTTTGTCATTGATTGGGTCCCACCAAAGCTGGGTTTAGGGGTCAAATGTACGCAACCTTACCCTGGTTACTAATAACAAAGAGGTTGTTTCTGTGTGGCCTATGGTAGCAAAAAACCTTCGGGAACTTCACATGCGCATGATTTAATGAGTCATTATAATTCCAAACCAAAGAACTAAAATCTTGGTTCCATCGAAATAAGAGAAACTAAGCACTTTCATAGGTTAGTGTATGAAAGAAATAAGATTAGAAACTTACCCAGTATCTGAATGCCACAACCTCTGCAGGAGTATTCTCCTGTGTATGAGACCCTAAACTTATTTGCTTCACAGCTTCAATCTGAACAGCCTCCGGATCTTCCCTTGCACTCATTTCCATAGCTAATTGAATTTGATACTCTTCCTCAACGTCAGGATCCTTTGAATTACTTGACTCCGAGTCACGCCTCCCAACATCCAAATTAACATCCAACCCACTACTGCTAGCAGAATCTAAATGTTGATCCATTATATCTTGTGTCCTAACATTTGAAGAAGAAGGGGGGCTAGGACTCTTTCTATTAGTAACTGAATTAAACCAACCAGCCAAAGCAGTAAAGGTTTTATTATGTGCTTGTGCCTGTGACCTAGGAGATAATCCAGCATTCAATTTATTATTGGTTTTTGATGAATTAGAACCCTCAATTTCTTCAGATTGATTGGGCATAATATTCAGCTTCTTCAAAAGGTTCTTCATATTATTTCCTTAAACAAATGCTAAAGAAATAGAAATCTGGCCAGATACACCTCCATTGCCTTGGACCAAGCATCAACTCTCCTCTCAGCAGAAAATACTGATTTCAGACTTAAAACCCACTTCAGATTCAAATCAAATACTCTCCTTTGACCCCTTTTGAGATTACTTACAGTATGATATTGCTTTGAATTAAACCAATTTGTATCAAAAACATGCTACATACTACATACAATCAAAATTTTAGCCAAAAAAAGAAGAAAACTACATACAAATCCATAAATCCAACAACCCCATGAATGCTAGGTAAAAAATTAACATAACCCAGATGCCGAAAACTGAAATTAATCAAATACCCAATGAAAAACCATGCTCCCAAACAGATTTTGACTTCAATCTACAGAAAATTAAGAAGAAATTAAGCAGAATGGACTTGGTTTTGAGCTGGGTTTTACCTTTTTGGATTTTTCCCTCTTTCTGAATAAGCAAAGAAAGACCAACTAGTGTGTAAAGCTTGCTAAGAAATTGACTAGTAAGGTTATATATACTCTTACACGCCAATAAAAATTGTCCTTTTTGAGCATGAAGATGAAGGAGAGGAAGAAAACTACAGCTAATTAGCGCACAAGTTTCTTTGATAAGAGAGCCAAAGGAGAAGATGACATAAGCTCAGGACTTACAAGTGGGATGGATGGACCCCACTTGAGTTTAAGGGGCTACTCCTTCCCTATCTATACCATTAAAATTGTTATATTTACAATTTTAATTTGTTATATTAACAATTTTAAATTGTTATTCGAATCATTTCTATTATTGAGAATGATTTAGGCTCTCATGCACACATTTTGTTGTTTTTCTAAAGTACACATTTTTACTCGCTTCAAAAACACGAATTGTGTACTTATAGCCAACCCACGAGATGGTAACTTATTTTATAACTTATTTTTTTATTAAAGAAAATGATATATACAGTCGTAGGAATATATATAAGAAAAAATCTAATGATTTTTTAATGCAATTTAATATTATATTTGATTTGAAAATATAATATACTTTATTATAGTTTATTATTTTACTTTTTATTTTCTTGAAAATTTAAAATAATTACATAAAATATTAATTGTTTACAATTTTCAAGTTAAATTATCTTGAAAAATTAAACTGTGTGTAAAGTATTTTAATTTTGAGTACCATATTAAAGTATTTTATATTTTCAAAGCAAATACAATATTAAATTACATAAAAAAATTTTGAGTTCAAATTACATAAAAAAACTATTAGATTTTTTCTTATATACTCCTTTGTCGGGATACATTTGCATCAAAGAAAAGGAATAAAGTTTTAAGAAAAGAAGTGAAAGTAAAAAATTGTGTGAATAAAACTAAAGTTAAAATATATAAATGAGACTAAAAGAAAGTGGTGGATCATTATCTAAAAAATAAAAACAATGAAATAAGACAGACTAAAATGACAATTAATATAAAATTATTTTGACAAAGAAAGTACAGCCCCAAAGGACCAAGTTTATATATATCATTCTCCTTAAATTAATTAGTAAAATAGAAAAAGGGTTTGAAATGGGAGGCACAAGTGTTTGATTGGATGATTGTGCCAACAAAAATAGTAGAAAATGTTTTAGTGAAAATTTAATTGGTTTAGCTTTTTATAAATTAATTTTCTTTCCTTTTTTATGTGATGTAAGTGAGTAATATGTATTTGGACATAGAAATAGGCGTACTTCCAAGGATAGTGGCATGAGGTGGAAATTTTGCGGTGGGACCCACCAATGGAATATAAAATCAACAACTTGCATTTTTATTTCTGCTGGCGACGTACGAAGTACTTTTTAGAACTTTTTTTTTCCAAATAATGCCACCTAAATTAGAATTTCTAAAATAATGCCACCTAATTTAGCATTTCTAAATAATGCCACCTAAAATATATAAATAAATAAATAAAATAATGCCACCTAAATCAAGATTTTCTAAATAATGCTACCTAAAATAGAATTCCCAAAATATTGTTGTGAAGTACTTTGTTTAGAATCCACTAATTGTGGATCGGTTTTAGTCTTTTAAATCTAAAATTACAAAATTTTAAACTCTAACTTTTAGTATTAGTGAGTAGGGATTAAAGTCAAAGGAAATGTTAGATTTAAATTCATATCTTTATGAAATGTCTAATAGAGAATAAATTAAACAAAAAAATATAGAGAACTTTAGTTTTTTTTGAATAGTGAGTAGGAATTGAAGTCAAAGGAAGTGTTAGATTAAATTCATGAACTGATTGGCAATTAGTTGTTAGTTGTTGGTCGGTGGCTTTTTTTTGGTTTGTTTGACTAGCTAGAAATGTTGGTTCTAGCTCAATAAGTCAGTTATTTAAATTTAAATATCGGTTATTAGTTGTTTAATAAAGAAAAAGTTGGACAATAAATCAAAAGTCAACCAAAAAAACTAACTGGAGTAGTTATTTTATTTTGACTTAAAAGTCATTTACCAAACATGTTTTTTTGGCTGTTTGACCAACCAACGAGCCAAAAATCAAAAGCTAACCAAAAAGCTAAACAAAAAGTCATAAATCAAACATGCATATATCTTTATGGAATGTCGGCTAAAGAATAAACTAAACAGAAAAAAGAGAATTGTTTTTCGCGAAATTCAGATTTAAGAATAACAATAGAAAATTAAATGGGCAAACGGGTATTTTAATTACTAATTTTTTAGTCAAATGTAGTTTAAGCACACTAATATAATCATATAATAAGATTCCCTCTTGGGTTCACTTATTATCATTAACTAATTCCTATTAATGCCAAGAGTTCAATTACAATAGTTAATTACTTAAACCATTCATTAATTCCCTAATACTAGATCTTTGATGTTCGTCAATATTATTAACCTAGCTTCTAGACATCAATCTTGCATTAAAACTTTAAATAAGAAATTATATCAATCCAATCAATAAAACCCAAGTACATTTTATTTAAAAACTTTCATTAAATATCCTAGCCAAACAAAAAAATAATCACTATTCATAGAATTAATCGTTAAAATAGAAATTATAAACATAGTCATGATACTAACACATGAATAAAATAATCAAAAATATTAAATAAACAAGAATTTAAAGACAACAATAGAAGAAAAACACATAAACTTACTTGAAAATAAATCACAAAAACTCAATTAAAGTGAGCAGAACAAAGAAAAAACGTATAAAATCGAAATCAAAATGAATAAGAAATGGTCACACAATAACAAAATTTAATATCTTAAAAATCTAACAATAGCTTATATGTTAAGATTTTCAAAACAAATAAAACTTGAATGTAGAATGAAAAGTGATTAAAAGATTAACTCTAATTAGGTAATAAAACCTATTTATGTTACCTAAACACGAGGAAAGATATATCAAAGAAACTAACAAAATAAAAATAAGAACATTCGGATAGATACATAGATTAGTCGGCGCCAACGACATTTGCGTCACCCAAGGAGAACTTCTGTTGCCCAAAGTCGCCATTTGTGTCACCCAAGCGTGCATTTGACATAGATTGCATATTTTTAAATTGTCGTCATTTCTCGTTGGTTGTCGGAATTGGACAAATAATAACCATTGGAAATTTGTTGTTGTCTAATTTTTAACTCAATTAGACTTGCATTTATACGATCTTTGTAGCAAATTAGATTAAAAATAGTGTACATATGTCAAATTTCATCTCAGATATATTAAATTTTGAACATTTTTTAACCATTTTGTTTCTCTTCTTAGTTAAACTTCTTCAACCCAACCAAAATCACTCTTCTAAACTTTTTTTGTCTCTTCTTTACCAAACATCTTCGAACACCCTATTTAATTCTAGAAAAATTCCACGTGGTAACCCAAATGTATTGGTTTTTCCATGTGGTAATCAAATTTTTTAAAAAATTCATGCGCTAACCCTAAGGTTTACTCAATTAAACATCTGTGCTCTTTTTACCCAAAAATGTTAGGAAACCATCTATTAGTAAGGGTTGTCATGTTTCTGAGATTCAGACATCAAAAATCATCCAAAGATCACATTTCCCTTAAATTTCTAACGCTAATTTCTCAGTTTCTTTAATTTTCCAACCCCTAATTTCTTAACCCTAATTCCCCAATTTCTCTAAGTTTGACAACAAATTTTCCAAACTTCTTTATTACTCGTATTTATTGCTTGCTAAACCAAACGAATTCATGGATAAACCAAACGAAATTGACTAGTGATCCAAGTAGAAAAAGTGTGTACACTAGATTTACTTGAGACTATTATATTGGCCTTGATTATTTGGGATGACGACCTCCTTATTGAAATAGGTATAGGGGTAAAACCTCGACTTAGTAGAGTTCTTATTCACTCAAATTATAATTAGAATATGTGGTTCTCCATTAATAAATGCCAGATATGTGATGTTATCTTATACTAAACTAGAGGTGCTCATGGACGGATTTGGCTGGATAATTAACCGGACATGTTTATAAAAATTTGTATGTGGACTCGAATTTTAAAAGTCCACCCGCCATAAAACAAGACCAAATTTATGATAAGAAAATTGCTTATGTGAACAACATAAAGAAAGCTTTTTTAAATGATAAATAAAAAATAATTTAGAAAAGTAAATGAGACATTTTTTGTGGAATGGAGGGAGTAGTATATAAGAGGTTGGATTTGTTTTTTTTTTATTTGGATATGCTAGAGAATTACTACTGGTCGAGTCATATTGAGTAAGATCCTATTTAGTTCACCTTAAAAAAATATATATATATCAGTAAAAATCAGTTTTAACCAGCAAAAATCTAATACAATCAATAAAAATTAGTTATAATTAGTAAAAATTCAGTTTCAATACAATCTAGTTATAATTTAGGGAAATTCCATGTGGTAACCCTGAATTTTGGGCTTTTCCACATGATAGACAAATAATTTTTTTAATCCATGAGGCGACCTTTACCTTCCAATTTTTCCATGTGGTAGACAAAAGGGAAGTTTTTTTGTTAACTTTACGCTATTTTTACCCAACGTAATGATATTTTTTTCAAAAAGCAAATGTCGTAATCAACTTAAATGACTACATATTTCAATATTCAGTCGAAATAAGTTCATAATTTAACCAAAAATTAAACATTTTGTCCACCACATGAAAATTAAAAGCTTAAGGTCACCTTGCGAATTTAAAAAAACATTTGTGGAAAATTCAAAGACCCAGGGTCACCATATGAATTTCCTTATAATTTAGTACTTGTTACAATCAATAAAAATCAATTTCAATCAGTAAATACCAATTTCAATCATTTAAAATCATTTTTAATCAATTAAATCAATTTTAATCAATAAAAAATATATAATTAGCTAAATAAGTTAACAAATACTCTTTTCGTTTTCATATATTTTTACTCAATAGAAATTACGAATTTTAATGTCAAACCTTGATTACGATTTCTCATCGATCTATAAGAAAAAATATATTCATATGAGATCTTGTTAGATTTGTCTTAATATATGTTTTCTATATATCAATCTTTTAGATTTCATTGATCTATAAAAAAAATATATTTATATGAGATCTTGTTAAATTCGTCTTAAAAATATGCTTTCTACATATTAATCTTTTAGATTTTTTAAACTCATAATTAAAATTATTTAATTTTAAAATTTACATTGAAATATGTAAAAAACAATTAAATAGAAAGAACATTTGTAAGGAGAGCGAGTAGACGAAGTAAAACATAAACTAAAGAATTTTAGCCGGTAACGAAGAACAAGTTATAGAGTAACGAGTATACGAAAAAAAAATAGAAATATCATATCCCTGACCCAGCATCATATTGACATTTTTTTCTGCAACACAGAAGAAATCCTGTTTCCAGTATTAATCACATCATCATCAACCAACGAATACGTGTAAAATGCAGTGTGTTTAAGGCATTTACAAAGCATGGCTAATTGGATCTCCTCCAAGCTCAAGGTTGCTGAAACTCTCCTTCAACAGGTTAGTTACTATTCTCACTGAACCATTTCCTTTAAATCTCTTGTCAAATTGGGTGGCAATTGATTTCAATTTATGTTTCTTTTGTTTTGATTTTTGGGGTTGGGTTCAGATTGATCAACAAGCTGCTGAATCACTTGGTAAGGGTGAGAGAAAACAATCTGATGGTTTGGATGTCATCACCTCACCTAAATCTAGTGGGACTCTTCCTTTGCGAGATCAATTGAAGAAGAAAAGTTTATCTTATGGTAATGATAGTGAAAACCCTTCTTTGGGGAAATCGATTATTGATAATAAATCAGTTAGTGATGATGTTGTTAGGGTTAACAATAGGAAAATTAAATTGGGTAAGGATGTTGATTTGAGTAGCAAGTCTTCTGTTAAAGATAGTGATTGGACTGAGCTTCTTAATACCCCCAAACAATCAATTTCTAGTAAAGTGAACCGTTCGGCTGTTTATGGTGTACAGAAAGATGGGAGAAAAGTGGGGATGAGTTTGAAGGGGAATGGTAAAGGTTTGGGGAAAACTGTGAGGAAAGTAGGTTATGGGAGAGCTGATAAAGGAAATGACATTGTTGGTGACGGTAAAAAGGTGGGATCTGAGAGGAAGGTTGATTTAGAATCAAGCTTGGGTTTGGGAAAAATGGAAGGCAGTGCTTTTGTGGAGCCGGGACGAGATATGATAGGGAATGGGGATGGGTTATTGGACTCTGGCAAGTCCATAACTAAGGATGATTCGCCTTCTGGTGAGAATAGTGAGGGCGCGTCTGCTTTGGTGTCTCGTGATTGGGAAAGAGATGATCGTCATGATGAAAGAGTTGGTGGTGAGACTTTGGGAGTGAATGATCGCAGTGGAGTTGTTGCAAATAATGTTCTTGAGGGTTCTAAGAGTGGCTCTCAATCTTGTAGTGATCATGAGACAGATTCAGATTCAGGTTCGAGTTCTGACTCTGGTGCTGAACAAGAGCGGGAGGAAAGGAGGCAGAGACGGCGTCAAATTTTAGCTGCTAAAGCTGCTGCAAAGGCTTTAGACGCTATAAAGGAACAAGAGAATGTCGTGGCTCGATTGGAGGGAGAAAAACAAAGCCTGGAGAAGATACTTGAAGAGCAGGCAAATCAAGCTGCACAGGAGGTTAGAATTCTACCGTGTTTTGATTATTTCTCTCTTGTGCATTGAATATATATGCTTCTTTTTCTTGATATTTTTCCTATTGTTAATTGAATTCTAGGTTCCGATTATGTAGCTTGTGGTTTCCACATGTTCTATGCATTCGGTAAGAAGTAAATAGATAAGTTTGGTATATTTAAGTTAAATCACTTAGGAGGGTCAGTTGTGGACGTGGTGAAGATTCCTTACCCTTTCTGATTCCCATGTTTTGGGATGGTAAATAATTCTACTAATTTGATGTTACCAGTTTTGAATTGTTCGATGAAGTCTTAGTTTAGTAAATATGTGCTCTTATATGAATTAGACATTCGTTGATGATTAACATTTTGTCATTGTCCCCAAGAAACAACACCTCTTTTTATTAGGTGATTAGGTCTAATATTATCGAAATTGAAGTGAACTGATGATTATTACGTAACTAGTTTCATGGATGGTACATCTTTGTCCATCAGTGGACAACTTTTTTTGTTAATATATTTTCTATATCAAAAAAGGTATAATATTAATTTGTAGTTGAAGAACAAGAAAAAACACAAGTTGATGGAAGAAATTTGTGGATAAAATGAAGTGAGAGAATAAATTTGTGGATGAGATTAAAAGGAAAGGTGTGAGACCATTGCCAAAAAAAAGAAAAAGGGTGCAAACTGGGATAAACTTAAATAGAAATAAGTGCAAATTCATGGGATAAAGGGAGTATTATGTATTTGACTGTAGCAAAGAATGTTACAAGGACACACAAGAACTAGTTGATCCAAGGTACTTGTTTCGGTAGTTTTCACGTCATGGGAATTTTTTTTCTTTTGAAATTCCTAAGGTAGCTTGATCGTATTTGTTTCACACAAACATTTGTATTTCCTAGCAATTGATATGAGAAGTGTGACTGTCCATGGGCCGGGATATACAAGGCACTTCCCATATCCCATGGGAATTTCAATTTCCTAGGAAGTTGCACTTCACCTATTTTTTCTTCTATATATTTCATGCTAACCAAACAACTTGTGAAATACACAATTTTTAGGAATTGTGACTTCCTCTACTTTGTGGTTGCAAGCACCTAAGCACCAAGTGGACCTCTAATAATAATAGTTAACCCTTAATTATGCATCAAGTCCCACCTTGCTGTGCAATATAAAAATTGGGCCATCCAATGCCCATGCTTGCAATTCTTTGTTTGGCACACACTTTCTTCTTGTTTGGAAAGACAAGTAAAATTCAGCAATGCCAAAGCCTTAATTCTAACTACATTAAGTCGAGCACATGAACCAAACATGAGAGATTGTCACTAAAAAGAGTACACTTCATTCGGCTGTTAATACTAATTTACAGCTAAGGCATCAATTCAAGTAGTTGTCCAAAAATCAATGTGAAAGACAAGTGAAATGCTAATGAAGTAACAATGTTCATAATTTGTTTGTAGTATAAAAAAGCAAATGAAATACTTCAACCTTGATTCAGATCTGCATTAAGCCATTAACTAAGGTGCACCTTCTAGGAAGGGTTTGCACAAGAACATTGATCATGCAAAACCAGAAACCAACTAAGAAGATTACACTCTTGAATACTTTGTCTACTAGCATAAGACAAATCTTTTTTGTCCAAGCATTTAACGTTTGACTAAGTTTGCAATAATTTCATTCTAGACGCGTGAAATGGAAAAGGTTTGTACTGGAGAGTGCAGAATACTCAACCGCTGTAGAAAAATGTCATTGAAAAGATTAAATAAAGGATCACCTTCGAAAAAAGTGATATATCATCTGCAAACTTGATGTGAGTGAGCGAGTCATAGTTTCTCACGCCTGAGATGGAAATTAAAGTCTAAAATGCCCTCAAGCTGCTCCGAACTTCTGGAAAGGTATTCCGTTTATGGGGTGAAACACCAAAAGGTACAATGATGACTAATTTCCTTGCATAAACCTTGCTTTGCTGGTAATGCTGATGCATTCAAAGGTTTACATTAATTATTGTTGAATAAGACATGAAGTCGCATGAGCCATAATCCAATGAATGAAAGGCCTAGTGAAGCCCAATTCTCTCATGCATAGACTCATATGCTGACATGCCTTCACCAAATGAACCTTAACCTTGATAACATTCACACGTCTTGGATACATACTACACGTACTTGTTTACAAAATTTATGGAACCACAATTTCATAATTCTTTGATTTCGGACTTTAATAATTGAATATAATTATAATGACTTATTAATTCAGTTGCACTTGTTATTAGGCTCGTCAAAAGCCCGCCCCACCAGCTAACTTGAACCGAAAAAAACCCTAAATTAGTGGGTTTAGTTGAGATTTTAGACCCAATTAAATAAATGGATCCACTATACTTGATGCGTTTATTAAAAGGTTTAGGTTACAATTAGAATTTATACATGTATATGCCATTTTAAAATTCCATCTTTCTCTCCAGACATTGATATTGAGGAGAAAGAGAATCGATACATATTATCCTCAATACAAACACCCATACCTTCATGGATTTTACCAAAAAAATATTTTTACTCAAATTCAAAATAGCAAGCTGCCTCAAATCTTAAATGCTAGACCGAGGCTCTCCCAAAAGCTAATTTTTACCAATGTTTAATGCAGCAAAATTGCTCACTCTAGTCAATCTATCAACCTTAAAATTATGCAAGTTGCTTAGGGTTTGTGGCCTGTGGGCATGGGTCGAATATGGGCTGGGTATGGTTGATGTAGATCTTATTTTAAAATGGGCAGACCAAAATCCAGACTTGAATCTATTGGTAAACTGAATCCAATGTTAGATCTCTTGGGGCTTGTTGGTCTAGGGTCTAACAATTGGTCGTGAATGCTTGTTCATTTTTAGTTTTTTTTTTGGGTTATAAGAAAGTGAAGGTTATTGTGCTCCCGTTTGTTATTTTGTCAAGTAACAACTACCAGAACAAATTTATTTTTAATTAAGTCCAAATATAATCAACCATAGTTGAAACCTTGAATTATCCTTTATTCTATTTTTTTTATTTTTATGGGCTTTGAGCTTGTGAAATAAATGATTGATGCTCAAATTCCTAATTAGGGTTCTTTAACTAAGTTTATATTAAGTGCATTATTTCTCCCATGTCGAATCTTTTTAGGAGAAAATGGTGCTTATAAAAAAGTTTACAATTTATAAAAAAAATTTATGAACAGATCCATGGCTTGAATGTAGGTCTAGAAAAATCAAATCCAAACCAAACTTGTTTCCAAAGACTAGACCTATATTGATATCGAACTCGTATGTTCTCAAAAATTACAGACCCTAACCCTTAATTATGTGTGGCCGCGTCCAAAAGGGTGTAGGTGGCTCCAATAAGCTTAGGTATGAATTTGGACCCATATCCAAATTTTGTTCCCAATCTTATTTAAGTGAATTAAATTGAACCGTCTTTAGAGTTTAGCGTAGGTTGATCTAAACCATAGTACAAAATATCAGTGTTGTACAAGTTTTTGAGCTTACTGGGACCAAAATATAGTTTAAAAAAGCATGCCTAGGTGCGCCTAAGGTTCAAAGCGTTGGAAGACAATAGCTAAGCCACTTTGATAGGGTTAGGCTAGTTGATTCCTCTCCGTGAGTGTGTGACCAAAATATTCACCTGTTCTGTTGATTTCAATCAATTGAGCCTCTTGCAAGCAATCCGAGTATCCAACAACAGTCCAATCATACAAAAATTTAAGCCGTTCCTTGAATATTAGAACACTACTGGATTCACTTGAAGGAAACTATGATAAGTAATAATACTATGATAGAAACTTCAATTTATGCCGAAGACACCTCTTATCTTCCCCTTTATGAAGCCCATAAATGGCAATTACACTGTTACTCAGACTTGGGTTACTTATGTTCTACTCGGTAAAGTGACCAATTGTTATGGGTATGGTATGACGTCTTTGATTCCTCTGCACACCCTAATCATAGCTTCTATGCGCGTGATATACTGGTATGATGATGGTGATGATGATTGTCTTTTTCATTTCTTATAAGTTTCTATGAACGACATATATTTGTCTTTTATGAGTTTCTATGAAAACTTGTATTTGTATGAGTTTCATATAATTTATTAGCTAGAGTTCTAGTAATGTTTTAGGAATAAAAGTATATGCATGTTGGAGGGTAGCCATGCTGAAGTATCCATAGTGAAAAAACAAGGTCGTTGCATATTGCAAAGGTTTTCAAATACGCTAAACCGATATTACCCTCATTGTAAAGGTGTAAACAACTGCATTTTAGGCCATTCCAAATGATATTTCATGGTTTAGGCCGATATTGACGGTACGGCAACTGCATCATCCCCATTACCGCATCACCATGTCTATTATCGCTACCGTGTCTACTACCGTATTTTTGCTCTATGGAAGTATCATATCTGATGTGCTGAAGTGACTCATGCTAGTCAATCGTTATTTTAGTTATGAAGAACTTATTCCTGTTTTTTCTGTTTGCAGTATTATTTATAGTTCGTATTGATAGCTAATTTTCTTGAACCATTTCCACTATTAGGCCTCGAAACTTCAGTCTATGATGATGGAAATGATGGAAGCTGCGGAGCTGGAGAAGCAGAAGCATAATCATACCCGAATGAAAGTCCTTGCGCGACTAGCTAAATTGGAGGTTCTACCAATATATTTTTTTCTCCCCCTAGTCATGTTCTATTATTTATCTATTAATTAGCACATCTATCTGTTATGGTCCATTGCAAGGTATGGGACTTGTCCCACATTGGTTGTAAAGAGCAATTGGTGTGGGGTTTATAGGCAAATAGGATCTCTCACCTAATAGGCTAGTCTTTTGGGTGAGCTCTCCTGTTTGTCCTATAACACTATCTTTTAGCGTTGTGCTAAAAAGGGAGGTTGTAATGGAAGCCCTGCTCATGAATTGAATACTTAAGAGAAATTTATTAGTGAGCTGTGTGGTAGTGGAGCCATAGAAATATTACATGTGTAGTAGATATTATTGTGAAATTGTCTTTAATTTTGGACATAATGACACATGTTTTAACTCATGAAAAGAGATAATCTTGTTGTAATTATGAGAAATACAGTTTGAAAATATATTACAGCTTTAAAGTATGAAAACAGCACCTTTAAGCACTAGGTGCCTAAAGGGAAGGCCAGCAAACCTCAGGCACAGGAAGTAGAACATAGCAGAAAATATCTGATAATATCAAATGTAACGACTAGAATCTAGCTGGGGCTAAAATTATAGTACCAAAACGTACAATAAGGATAGGTGACTGAGGTTAAGTGGGATTTTATAGTACCAAAACATAAAATAAGAAAAGGTAAAACTATGGCATTAGAGGGTCATATGCTTGGATGTTTTCACGCCAGTGTGTTGCCTTGAATTTGTTTTGAGTATGCCTCTGCTCTTGCATTTATAGGTTGACTTTTTTACATTATATAATAGCATCAATTTCTTCTCTTGATATGCTTGAACCATCACTTGTGAGTTGTGACTGGTTTTGATAAATGTTGCAGACTGCAAATGCTGATCTTGCTAAGTCTCTTGCTACAGCGCAATGGAATCTTGAAGTACAGGTACGGCATTCTGGACTGGTCACATATCATTTCTTTTAAGTTCCCTTGTCCTGTGCAGGTTATTTATTTTGCTGTCAGAATTCCTAGTGGTTTCTTGCATTTGTTTCTTTTGTTTTACTGAAGAGTGGAGAGTTTTTTTGGAAGTTTCCGACTGTTTATAGCAACTTATATTTCATGTTATGCAATCCTCTGCCTCTTCTTTGCTTTTTGCCATACTAACCGGGAAGTTAATTTCTGCAATTTTCCAGAGCAAAAATTAAAAATTTTAAATCAAATATTTGAATTTTTAAATTTCTTTAAATTGAATAGAAGACTTTATGCTCATTGTTGAAAGATAAGGTACTGCAGTCCCACGGGTAATCAATATATACGCTTTCACAGAGTGCATTCCACTTATCCTCCAAAATATTAGTTCTGATTGTTGCTATCTTAGGAGGCCTCTTAAGTCTTGAGTAGAACATTTTATTTCTGTCTTCAATGTGAAGAGTGATATTTTCAGCTCTCACCTTGCTCTTTTTAGTCCCTTTTTTCCCTGCATGAATTTGAGTAAGTGTTGAAGTACTGTCTATGGTTTTTTAGGATTTTTGTGGGAACTAGGTGAGGTGGTCCTTGAATGATGTTACTGATTCATTTAACCTTTTTTTGGAATAGGTAAATCACCTTGCAAAACTTCGGGACCAAGTTGAGTCAAAGGAAGTTGTCCTTGAAGGTACGTAAGGTCTAAGACCTAAGTCAGCATGTCCTGGTTGGATACTTTTGCTCAATCTCTTTGCATTTTGTATCTTGCATCTAATACCCTGTAAATTCTTGCGTGAATCTGATTACAATAATATTAGAATCCTTTAACTTTCAAATGTTTTTGCTATACACGGTAACCTACTTTTTAACTTCAAAATGTTTTCAAGAATCTATACATGTAAATCATGTGTTGAACAATTTGTGAGAAGTCAAGAGGTTCAGATTACATTCAAGTCAGGTCCATGCAAGAATATCTCCTAATACCTCTATAAATTTCTCTTAGTCAGCCAGTTCATTCTGTACTAGTGACAGATATTTGTGTTTTTTTGGATGAACTTCCTAGATGGAAATCTAAATTGAAATCCTTTCTTACTAATCTTACTATGAAAGCTAAAATATTACTCCTAAGTAGCTTGCTGTTCCGCTTTCTGTGTTACTGCCGGATTTCATGGTTGATATTTTTGTTTTGAGTTGATACTCTGTGTTAATTTTTACTATCTTTCTAAGTATTTCACGTATCTATTTTTTAAAGGCTAAACTGAAGCAGCTTTGGTTTATTAGAGTCACCTGGGTCTGGGTGTTCATTGCAGACCATCTTTATTTGATCAACGATTTCATCTTCTTCCTTTACCTTTATCTAATTACTATCGTTAGGGAGGGTGCAGCTGAGTGGGCGGCTCTAGGGTGGGTTGCGTGTGTTTGGGGGCACGCATCTGTGATGGTTGCAATTCAGCAGGATGTGTGTGGATTTGGTTGGACAGTTTTGGTGTAGAGTGCATTTTGGGGCACCTTGTTGTGGTTGGGGTGAGACTATGCTGGTAGTTGTGGACTAGGATGGAGTGTTTGGGGTAATGTCATTTTGGGTAGGATGTAAATGCGGGTGGTGTATCGAATAGTGGTGTTGCGCATTGCTGTTCGTGTGGCACATTAGTTTAATTCTTTTTTAGGTAGAACTTGCACGTCCCCTTCGTTTTTGTAGATAGGCACGGCATTTCTTATCCTCTAATTGATATCCATATTTGTTAAAGAAGCCAGATAACCCATTCAATGCTATTTGCCCTAAACATTTTCAAGACTCAATAAGAATACCATCAGGACCCGCTAACCTTTTTTCATTTTTTTTAAACCTTTTTCCACTTCGAATTTGTTTGAGATTAATTCTCTTTACTTTTCTTGTGATGATGGAGTTTGTTCATAACTGCTGTAAAAATTATGAAACAAGATATCGTGTTCACGGTTGTCTTGTAATAAATCTTTTGTACCTTAAATTCTGCATGTTCAAGTATTGTATAGGCATGTTTAAACAAGTATTGTAATAAATCTTATGTTTTAATTTTGTTATGTAGAGATGAAGAGGAAGATTTATGGTGTTCATCAAACAAGGGCCACTTCAACCAGTGTAAGTTTTATTGACTGTAACATTTGCAGCTATTTAATAATATGGCTTTTTATAGGATATCTCCTCTGTGAATTTACCTATAGATGTGAGTTCTTAAAAATTTTTGTATTTGGGGAAAATGCTCATTTTGCAGCCAATGACATCAAAGGGCTTTGAGATGCAAACAGAAATGCTGGAGGCTGAATGTGCATTCACAACAGATAAAATTGACATACTGAAAGAGAAGGTGAGGTTGATAACCTTTTTTTCATTTACCCCAAATTGCTTTTCGACTCTTTGAACTCTCTAATTTGTTCATTTGGGAAGGTCATTTAGTTTTATGCTTGCATTGGATATTTTCTCAAAAGTTACTTGGATAATTTGAATATAGAATTTTGATGGTGATCCATACGATTTATTTGAAGTCGTCCTAACAAAGCATCCTTGTCTATGCTCTAAATAAATACTTGAGGATTGGATAAAAAGTAGAGAGTATAAGACATTAATGAGCTCATATGGTTAACTGAGCTTGAGTCGGTCTAACCTCGCTTGAGTTTGAGCTCAACTCAAAACATTTATGAGCTTCAGCTGAGCTAGTCCTGGATGACTTGTCAGCTTGATAATCAGCTTGATTATTATAATTCTTATCATAATTGTTATAATAATTACTATTATAATAATTATTTTTATTGTTGTTGTTGTCAAGTATATTATTCCACCCTATTCCCTTATACCTATACCGCTTATTCACTTGTTATTCATAGCTCAGCAATGTGGGACGAAAAACTAAAACCGCTTAACATTGAGCACATTTTGTTTTGTCCCACATAAGTAAGCAAGGAGGAGTTGTTTAAGTGAAAGGAAATGGGATAAAAAAGCGTACTTACTTGGATGGTGTTTATTCTCCGGTTTGGTGCGCTTTGGCACCTAAACCAGTCCAAATGCAAATTACAATTTGTGAAAGTTTCTAGTACATAGTTTATTGTTTTTGTCCTCAAATCCGACCAAATTAAACCATTTTAATATGGTTTGGTTTGATTCGGTTTGCGTTTTTCCAATTTCTCATTAAATTATGTCATGTTCTTACCAAAACATTGAAAACAATCTGCACATTAAGAAACCAAGCTGCACCTATAGACCAAAGTGCACTTTAATGAACCAAATCCTACATTATTGAACCAAACTGGACTTTAATGAACTAAACCCACAGCTACCAGGCATTAACAAACCAAATTGTACCTATAAACCAAACCACCATAAAAATGCGCTTTGCAGTTGTGATTTACAATTCAAAACCGTAAAATTGTATGTTTGTGATTTAGATCTGTTTAAAATTTTAGAAGCCACAACTTTAAACTATAAACCAGACCGAACCCTTAAATTACATTTTTGCCTGGTCCGGCATGCAGTCCATATAAAACTTTGTGCGTGCCTAGGGTCAAATGCCACTGGAATATCAAAAAGACATATGGGCTAGATTGACAGCTTCCATTGCACTTTGTGTATGCCTAAGATCTCTCCTACAATGGAGAGTTAAGCTTTACATTCGAATTGTTAAGCTTGATCAAAACCTTATTGAGCGCAGCCTGAGCTTTGTTTAGTTGAAGCACATTTTCATTGTGAATTATTGCTCTGACTTCTGAGTAGAGATCTTTGTGACTTTTCATCCTTTTTGCTGAGAGTTTTTGAACTTCCAGTACCAAAGTGATAATCTTCAAAGATGATGCTGACATTACCTAACTGATCATTGTTATAGGAGAGGAAGCTGGAGGCCAACATTGACATGACGCTGAAGGAGATGGAGAATTCAACTGAAGTTGAAGTAGAACTTGAGCGAAGGCTTTGTCAGATGACAGATCATCTAATTCAGAAACAATCCCAGGTACATTTTATCGTCAATCATGTAATCTGAATTCTTGTAAGAATAATTTTGATGTGTTTCAATGGATCTTTGTGATGTCCGTTTCTGAGTGAGCCTGAAGCTTCAGTCATTTTTAGATGATGTGCGAGCAGTGAGCTTTTATTATTTTGTGAAAATATTGTATAAGTGTTTACTGGTGACTCGTGTTGCTCATAGAAAATAACTCGGTTCATATTAAGTCGTTTATGTCACGTTATTGCACAGTTTCACAAAAATTAAAGCTCCTAATGTTGATCCCACCCCCACCCCCCTCTACACCATTCAGCTCCTAATGTTGAATGGTCTAGTTCTGGTTAACGGTTCTAATTGGTGGTAATGGGAATGATTTGTAATTTAATTTTCATGATATGTATCATTTCATTCCTATGGTAATGAAAGTTCAATCATAAAAAAGTTTTTTTGTTCATAATTTTTCACTACCACCTAATACCACATGTTCAATTGGTAATGCAATGGAATGAATTTTATGAAGAAAATAAGATTGTTAAAGGAGAATAAGCATGACCATTAAGTTTGTCAAGATATATTCCCACCAAAATGAGACTGATTTTCCCATTTAATACTAACTACCAAACAACCCCTTAGTGTTACTAGTAGTTTAGGCCATTCTATCGCACAGTTTCACGAAATTAAAGCCGCTTTGACCTATTTAATGCCTAAAGTTTCTAGAATTACATTGTTTCCGGTAATCAATTTTCTTTTCGCTGCTCTCAGGTTGAAACACTTTCTTCAGACAAGGCCACTCTTCTCTTTAGAATGGAGGTAACATTTCGCATAAAAGTAAACATATATCTATACGAGCGATCAATTTTTGATAGAATTCAATACTTAATTACAGGCCGTATCAAGGTTACTCAACGAAAACAAATCTCTAACGAACGAAAGCGACATTCATGGAAGCCCCAGTGAAGACATAGAAGCCGCTACACGGAAGTCCACCAGTCCTAATCTGTGGCCAATGTTAGAAGGTAAAATACAGTCGGGTAGGCAGCACATAGGCTCAATGCTGAGGCAGCTTGATTCGATATTTTCAGCAGGCACCTTATTTTTGGCTCGCAATCCAACTGCAAAGATCTGTTCATTGGTTTATCTTGTGTCTTTACATTTATGGGTTTTGTATATTCTTTTCTCTCATTCAAAATCTACTGAAGATTCTACCTCCAGTTCTGTATTATCCTTGGCTAATATTAATGGTAGTACTTCTGTCTGATACACAGTTTTGCCTGAATATTGTAATTTCTTGATTGTTGGATGGATTGGGCTCTACTTATATGTTGTGATCTCTTTACCAATAAATATGATAGGAACAATGAATAAAATAAGTTTTTTTTTTCATATAAAAAATTCCCAGATAAGCTTCGGAAAATTTTAATTTCCATAATAATTCAAAAGTAAGATTATTCACGGCGGGTGAATAAAATGTTGAATTATTAATATCAATATTTTCTAATAATAATTTAGCAAATTAGTTTTAATTTACTTTTTTATTAAAAAAAAAAGTAGCACAACAATAACGAACAACATCTAAAAGAAACAAAACAATGAGAAGGACATGTTTAGTTTTGGATTACTCCTTTAATCCACTCAATTTGCCCCAATTTTTATTTTTAATAATCCAGTAAATTTAATGTCTATTTTTTCAATATGATATTACAACTTTTACTCTCTATTTTCTCTTTTTCAAGGAAAAATTAATATCAATAATTTAACGTTTTACTTATTCGCTGTAAATAATTTCATATTTAAATTACTCCTATCTTTTAATATTCCAACCATTACTCTTAGTTTGCTGATAGTATACTAATAGGATATAATTATAGCAAACTAAGGGTAAATTAAAAGTTGAATTATTAAAAAAACAATCCAAAAAATTATTCTACTGAATAGGTAAAATGTTCAATTATTAATATCAATTTCTCCCCATATTTATAATATATCATTACTTTAACTAATTATACCCAATTTTTTTAACTTTCACGCCAAAAGCAAATAAAGCTAATAACCGAAACATAATAGTACTAAACCACACAAATAAATTTACACAAATTATATAAGACAATCTCACCGTGAAATGCACCTTATACATAAATTAAATAGTCTAATAATCAAACCTCTTACGAAAGTACATCATAAATTTAATAAAATAATCACCAAACACGTATCAAACGTCCCTTTGGTTCGGCTCAAATTTTTCACATAATTCAGTGTGACTCACACTGACTAATTTGTTAGTTTCCCAAAACACCACAAATATATAAAGTAGTCGGCCCCTCCAACAACCAATGATACATGACCGCTTCCAACACACTCCAAAAATCTGGACCACACTCTCTCTCCATTAATGCCTATAAATTCAGAACTCCATTGATGCATTTTTCTTCACCTTCACCAAACCAGTAACAATACAAATCACTGTACAACTGTCTACTGCTATCGCTATTGCCTAGTTGTTGTAGGTTCGGTAGTATTTCCAGTACTACCATACTGTTAATGCGTCAAAAAGGGAAAGCATTTAATCGTAGATCTAGGACTTTTTCTCGTTCTCGTCTTGCTATTGAGGGTTGTTAAATTTCATATTACTATTTTCACTCTCATCGCTTCTTTTCTTCTACGCTTAATCGCATTTCCTTGTTTTTCTCATCTCGTTTTCTTATTATGGCTATGGCGGCTTCAGGTGATCCATTTTTTCCTCTTTTTTGTGTATTTTTATACTATTCAGGTTTTTTTTAGTTGTGTTGTGTTTTTTTCTGGATCGTAGAATTTGTAATGTTTTGTGCGACAATTTGATTTGCAGCTATGGGAGTTAAGCAAGAGAGAGAAGTGTTCAAGAAGTATTGGACGGAACACTCTGCTGATTTAACGGTTGAGGCTATGATGCTTGATTCTAAGGCTTCTGATCTTGATAAAGAAGAACGTCCTGAGGTATTTTTAAATTTTTTGAGAAAATTGTCTTCGTCATTCTAGTTGCTTTTTACTTTTTAATAGATTGATATAATTATGAAATCGTTTGTAGAAAAAGAAAACAGAGAATTGGACTGGACTTTTTTCCTAATGGAACAGAGAGTTGATGATTAATTTATGTTAAAAAATTAATAATAATAATAATAATAATAATAATAATAATAATAATAATAATAATAATAATAATAATAAAATTAATTTAGATACTCTTGATACCGGGGAAATGACAAAAATGATTGATTGACAATAGACAAAGGCGGGTAATAATTGACAAATTGTAAGATCTCATGCACTTTTATATTTGAAGCCTAAATGAAGACTCTCATTAATGTTCGATCAAAGCACTTGTTCAGAATCTTTTATTCAACCTAAAACACTGAAATAAAAAGTTGGATTGACTGGATCTCAAACGGAATCTCACCCGGACATACTTTTGCTACCGTGGCTGGATGAATTTTTAACTTTCTTACTCTTTAATGCAATCTATGAATCAGTTAACTAGTCAAATATTCAAAGCCAAATCTTATATGTGCAAATCCTTTAATTGAGAAGAAACCAGAAGATAGGATTATTATCTCCTAGCAATGAATTTTTTTTTTCTAAGTTCACTTTAGGTACTGTTTTGTAAGTGTGATTTTATAAAATAATTAAAGTTTACTTGCTCAGTACTGAACATTTCAGAATTAAACTATTTTTTGGTCTAATATAATGGGAAAAAGATGGAACATACCAATTACTAACACTAATTAAGTACTAATGAAATGAGTATACTAATAGAATCAAATCTAGTATGAATCACAGTATATACTGTTTTTCTCTTATAAGGTTTTGCTAGAGTATATAAGGGTTATGGAGTTTCAACCATCAGCTTAAGTTTTTGATTGAGTTGGTTTCTTGACATAGTAGCGAAAGCCAACGTGACAAGAGGTCACAGATTCAAATTTCAACCATCTCTCATTTAAAGTGAAATATATATTTACCGTTAGATATGAGGAGGGCATGTGCTGCATCTAGCCCAAAGGTACTCGTGTAAAGAGACGTGTTAGAGTATATAACAGATTATGATGCCCCAACCATCAGCTTAAGCTTTTAGAGAGTTAGTTGCTTGACAGTTTTGAGTAAGATTCTTGTTGTCGCCTTCAAATAAGTTACTCTTAGGAGGAGGTGTTTGAATAGGTCATCAAATCGATTTTGGGTCGAGTCAAAATAGAGTCTTTGTATCCACGTTAATTTTTACATCCTTGTAAGTTGTAAATTCATTTTTTTTGTCGGTTTAATAACAATTCATTATACAAAATTGGTGAAATCGGGTCAGATCTATATTACTTCAACCTCTCTCTTTGTCTCACCACATTTTTCCCACATTTGGTATGGAAAAGTATGAGAAATACCTTTTTCGTTTCTTTTTTTCTTCCCATTCACTTTTTGCATAGTTTTCAATACAAATTTTAAATCTTAATATCTCTAAATATATATAATAAAAAATTATAAAAAATACATAATAAAAAGTATACATTACGATGAATCTAACGAGATCTCACATTGATATATTTTATCTTCTAAATATGTGTCAAAAACATTAATTAAATTTCTCTCTCCTTAAGATGAAATATTTCAAATAAGAAGAACATTAGAAAATGAAGAGGGTATATAAATAAGATAAAAAATAAATTATATACGTAGATGAAAATTAAAAAAGTGTACTCCATAAAATGATGAAGAATATATAGAAATGAAATAAATGTGAAGAGATGAACAAATAAGAAAAGAAAATTAGAATAATTTTGTGGGACAAATAGAGTCATTGATTGGAGTATAAATTTAATTAAAACAAGTGGGTCTATAACCTAATCTCTTACTCTCTGACTTATCCTTGTGATCTGATTCCATTCGTTCTCATAGGGATCCCGAATCTGACTCTTGAGTGCAATCCAATTATACATGCGTCTTGCGACGTACATCACGTGGTGTTGTTATTGAGCTACCTAAATATCTTTGGATTAACAAAATATTCCTAAGTGTACTCTCCATCGCTAGTTTCTTAATCATAGTAACACTAAGAATTATATATATGTAATGTACGTAGTTTACCATGAAGATATAGGTAAATAAAATTTTTAAAGAATAATGTAAGAAAAATATATTTTTTATTTAAGAAAAGTATATAAATACTACATATTTTAATAAAATAATTATTTTTAATAACAATTCAACTTATGAAAATATTTAATGTAATTTAACTTTAAAAATTATACTAAAATATATTTTTGATGGTCATTTTTATTAAATAAAATAAACTAACTATTCATGAATAATTAAGCTTATTTTCAGTCAATTCAAATTAATTTATTTGGTTTTAATTTTAACGTAATTTAAACATCATTCAATAATCTAAATTAATATTTTTTAAAAATAATTCCTTACATATAAAATGTTATTTTGAAACAATTAAACTCTTCAACATTCTTATTCAATTAATTAACTGTAATACATAATTTTTTTCCTTTAATGCAGATTAATTATAATTATTGATTTTTTAATCTTTAAATACACAAAAAAAAATTGTAATTGAAAAAGAGATTCAATAATTGCATATGTAAAAGAAATAGTCATACTTATGGGAGTTGATACATTGTGATAGACTGATTTTAGAAATTTATTTATTTTCATATGATTAAATTATGTAAATGTTTAATTGATTTCATCAAATATTTCCTTGATTATAGAATTAATTTAAACATTTTAAATCTAATCGAAAAATGATTAATGACACAATCATCCTAAATTTGCCACTTGTTATTATACATTAAAATTAATGGATTTTATGATTCTCACTTACACAAAGGATATAAATAATTTTTTTTGATTTTTGATTTTTGGCTTTTAATTTAGTCGAATAATTAAAAATGTGTTTGATAATGACTTTTAAATCAACTAAAAACCTCGCTTTTAAGCTATAATAAAAAATACTATAAGTAATTTTTCATTGATTTTTTGCTTTTTGACCCATTTTTTTAAAACACATAATTAATAACCAATATAAATTTTCACCAAACATCTTTATAATAATTTTTATGATAATGTTATTGGATTGTACACACAAACCAAGAAAAAGGAAAAAAATTCACCAATATAAATTTTTTTTTGAATTTTTTTTGTATTTATTGTACATCACTTAGTTTGAGACTTTGAATTTTGAATCTTCCATTGTTTACACACAAACCAAGAAAAAGGAAAAAAAAGTATTTAAGTGAGATATATAGGTGAAGTCATGTCTTTTAATGGAATAATCATAACATTTATTTTAGGAGAGAATTAAACCGTAGATTTTAGTTGAGTATTGTAAATTTGATCACCTCCAAGGCTCCAAGCTCCAATAGATATAATAATGTAAGCATAATATGTGAGACAATTACGGACTAAAATTGTATATATGTAGCAACATCAAGAGTACGAGCACGAGGCAGTAAAGCATTAACTTGGACCCTTACAAACTCAAGGAGACCTAGGGACGAGGACGAGTATTTATTAAGGACCTGAATATATTGATTATAGTAGAGTATTAATTTCGCTGGTATTTTTTTTGGCACCTTACAGTTATAAGCATTACCCGTGCTGAAAAGCGACAACGGATCATTCAAAGTGTGAAGGAAATTATTTCCACCAACAGTGCTTAATAATAATAGTGATAAAGAATTTTCCACTAGAGCGCACTTCTAAAAGTAATCTTCTTTTTCAATGTTTTATAGAGTGTACTTGTGACTTTAAACAAGTTGCTAAAAGGCAAACAAGTAACACTTAAGTTAATCGTTGATATACCCATTCAGTTTTAATGAAAACGAGAGATAAGTAGCCTAGTACTAAACTTCATTGTTTAACTTTGAACATTTTAATATTTTATCATAGCATATAACCTATTTTTTGGGCATGCTAGCTAGCCGTAATCGTATAATGTCATGAAAATACTATTAATATTATATTATTAGTACAAATTCATGTTATTCCTTCAAAGATCTTTAAAGTCATTTCCAGTTCTTCTCATTATTTGCCATATGTATCACCAAGTGATATTGGCTGGTAATACAATATTAAAGTCTTTTAGATAACCATTTTTGAGTTGCAATTTAGTTAATGGAATTGACATGAGAAGACACAATTATCTATTTGACAATGATTAGAATTTTTTGTAAAAATAATTTTGGGCCATGAACAAATTGATCATTCATATTATATAACTATATTGCTATGGAGAATAATGTGTTAGCCTAGTGGTTGAGGGCTTTAATTTTCAACCTTGTGATATACATTCTTTTTTCATCCTACAAGAAGGATTTCTCCGTAGAGATTCTCTAATCTGTCCTTGAATTATTTTTAAAAAAGTTGTATTGCATTAGTCCAATATAAATCATTTTTTGTATCAACTTATTTGAATTATTTTGATCGTAGTAGCACATAAACACAAAGCCACTTTTCCCTACTCTTAACTTATCAAAATTTGTTGTAGCTATGAATTAAGTTTGCACAACCCTTATTTGAATTAATCTTAACTTATTTGACCTTAAATGACCTTTATTTAAACTAATCAGCCCTTAGCTAAACTAATACTTCCGCCATATCTTAATACTTCCACCATGTACCTACCATTCTCTCTTAAAATGGAGAATCCATGGTGCAAATATTAAGATACGGAGGGAGTATGAAGATATTGACCTGAAATAAACAATATATGGAACAGAAACCCTTAGAAAACATCAGTGTTCTTGATATTTATCATTGTTTCAACGTATACAGGTGTGTTTCTATAAGCACCTTATTTCATGAACACTCAATACATACATATGTGGTCTGTTAGCATCTCTTTTTTGATCTTTTTTCCTGTCTGTGTGTGCATAAGTGTTGTATCCCAGGGTATATTTCTACTGGATGAGTGAATGTTTATGCTTTTTTTCTTTTACCACAATATATTAGCAAATTGTATGAGACTTACATTTTACCTTGGATACAGATACTTTCTTTGCTCCCTCCTTATGAAGGAAAGTCAGTCTTGGAACTTGGTGCAGGCATTGGTCGTTTTACTTGTGAATTTGCAAAGAAAGCTGACCAGGTTATAGCTCTGGATTTTATTGAGAGTGTCATAAAGAAGGTGATATGAAAACCTTGCTCCTTTCTGTCTGAAATCTCTTTGTGTTGTAGGGAAATAGTTCTTTATGATGGTAAATACAATTTGTGTGGTGCCGCTTTAATTATTGTATTGATTTTGTTCGGTTGCAGAATGAAAACTTAAATGGACATTTCAAAAATGTAAAATTCATGTGCGCTGATGTTACGTCTCCCAGTCTCAATATTTCACCAAATTCAGTGGACTTGATATTTTCCAATTGGTTACTCATGTATCTTTCTGACAAAGAGGTATGCATACAGTTGTGTCTTATCTTTTGATATTGTTGCAATTTGGGATTGATTCAATAGTTTCATTTATATAGGCCTCAAGTGACATATTTTCAAATAGCACCCATTATTTCATCTGAACATTGATTTTTTTTTTCACTCTTAGTTTTATTGGGGTAATGGAATATTGTTGTATTCATCAAACATCATTTAAAGATTTCTTTATTTTCTTGCTTCTGCTATTTTAGATTGAGAATTTGGTTGGAAGAATGTTGAAATGGTTGAAGCCAGGAGGATACATTTTCTTCAGAGAATCATGTTTCCATCAATCTGGTGATCACAAGCGCAAAAGCAACCCAACTCACTACCGTGAACCTAGGTTCTACACTAAGGTTGTAATTTTCTTTAAGTTATCATCATATTTTTATTTGAATCATTTTCACCATGTTTTTCTTGCACCACAAAATTCTGTTCCCTCCTCCAAAATTTGACCTAAATGAATCTCGTACTTGTTAAGAACATTATTTCCTTCACGTAGAGTGTTTTTAATCTTGTGAGTTTTCATTGGTGATTACTGATCTGTTGGAAGTTCTTAGCATAATGTGTGCTCCCTCCGTCACTCTCAATTTGTCCATTTTCTGTTTTAGTCGTCTCATTTGTTTTGCCCTATTTCTATTTTGAGACATAACTTCTCCTCTTACAAGTCTTAATATTCTCTTATTTCTAAATGACCTCACAACTTTACCCCAATATATACAACTTCTTAACCTGTATGTCATTTCCAATTAGGACTAAAGGTCAGGGACCGAGGAGTATGTGGTGAACTGGTGATATTGGGTATTTTCTTTGTTATCAAACTCCATTTTACCTCAAGTACCCTTGTCAGATCCTTGACACCTGAACATGGGTACGACACTTGAACACTTCATTTGGACCAAAAATATTTTACTTTTCATAATCAGTCTAGTCGGGTACCCGTGTCGGATGAGTTCTTGAGGCTAGGTAACATGGGGAATTAGTAAATTACATAATTTTGAGTGTTGTTGATCAAACTAAGATAGTTTATATGCATCTTGTTTAATATCAGACAGTGGCCCAACGTCTCTGAATTCTGAAGGGTTCCTGCCTGCTAAGCCTTCTCTTTTCAAAGAACTTGCTTTGACTACATTATATGCAACCTTAATTTTAAGTGAGTTTAATTCGGTTAACTTAGTTTCAGAAATCATAGAAATAGCAAGCTTCCTTGCTATAGCTTACTGCAAAGGCCAGTAAAACTTTATGAAAGCATAACTTTGGCTTGTAATATTCTGATTAAAAGTTACAATCCATTAAAGTTAAGAGGAGGGGAGAAGAGGGTTTGAAAGATTTTTTTCTCCATTAAATTTAGACGACAGGTGCCACCCTAGTGCTCACGTTTCACTGATAATAATTGAGTAGAAATATTATGTCACCCGCATCTTTCATCAAGTTGGATGTCAATTTTTCTATTTACATGTGAAAGTACCGTATTGAATATTTCTAGCCTTCAGAATCGCTTCACTTTTCTAATCTTTTGTTTGATACAGATTTTCAAAGAATGTCATATGCGAGATGAATCTGGGAACTCCTATGAGCTTTCCCTAATTGGCTGCAAATGTATTGGAGCTTATGTCAGAAACAAAAAGAATCAGAATCAGGTCTTCATTTCTGTGCCAGTTTCTGTTGATTTACAGGGGATTATAACTGGAGAGCCACACATACTAACAAGTTGTTTTTGACTGCAGATAAGCTGGTTGTGGAAGAAAGTAGATTCTGAGGATGATAAAGGATTTCAAAGATTTCTGGATACTAGCCAGTACAAGTGCAATAGCATTCTGCGATATGAGCGTGTATTTGGTCCTGGTTATGTTAGTACTGGAGGAATCGGTAAGTTTTTGTTCTAACCATTGCTGCTACATTTTGTGTGTTCTATAACCAAGCACATTATAAAAAACTGTAAAAACTGGTAGAAGTGTAGAACAGAAACTTTCTGTCACTAAGTTGGTTGTATGGCTCTCCCTCTTACATTAGACCATTTTTTCTCTCCTTTTAAATATACATTTCTGGAGTCTTTCATGCTTTGTCTGTTTCATATTATTGCCTTGGCTCTGACTTATTTGTTCTAACTTCTAAACAGAGACAACCAAAGAGTTTGTGTCAAAGCTTGACTTGAAGCCGGGACAGAAGGTCCTGGATGTGGGTTGTGGCATTGGTGGAGGTGATTTTTACATGGCAGAGAACTTCGATGTTGAAGTTGTTGGAATTGATCTCTCTGTTAATATGATTTCTTTTGCCTTGGAGCGTTCTATTGGGCTCAAATGCGCTGTTGAATTTGAGGTGGCAGATTGTACCAAGAAAAATTACCCTGAACACAGTTTTGATGTTATCTACAGCCGTGACACCATTCTTCATATTCAGGTAAAATGCTTGCTCTACTTCGGTTCAGTCTAATATTCCACGACAGTTGCTAAATAGAATGGGAATGTCTTGTTTTAGAATCAAATGTTCAATTCACTATTATACTCTTGGTATAATACTAATATGATAGTATACCCTTAAGATTGAGACTATATACCAAAATACTTCTTTAAATATATCGATTAGCATAATTTGAAGCGTATTCATTGCCAGATAGCATTGTTAACATATCCACGATCAATATATGTATTTCTGCATCCCCTCGTACTAAGGAATATGTTACTGCATAGTTTGCTACTTTCAACATATACTCCCTTTGGAATCAAAAACTATCAAGATTTTTTTTGTTATGCGCAGTTGTAGTTTGATATTTTAACACTTGAGTTTCTAATATTTATTCGATTTCAGAAACAATAGCGACTTTCATTTTCAAAACTTTCTTCATTATTGTACCTAATTAGGGACTGACAGGAACTTAAGACGGGAATCTAATTCATAAACCACTCATTTTATTTTAGGACAAACCTGCCTTATTTAGATCCTTCTACAAATGGTTGAAGCCTGGCGGGAAGGTTCTAATCAGTGACTACTGCAAGCGTGCTGGTCCACCTTCACCCGAATTTGCAATGTACATAAAGCAGAGGGGATATGATCTCCATGATGTGGAAGCATATGGGCAGGCAAGTTTATATGAATTTCCTTCACATTTTGAGTTCAATCATTGAACTTGTATATATATTAACAATCTTGTAACTCTCATTTCAGATGCTTAAAGATGCTGGATTTGATGAAGTTGTTGCAGAGGATCGGACTGATCAGGTTTTGCCCCATTCCATTGTTTGTTCATGTACATTGTTTATTGTACTTGACCAAGGAAGCCAAAACTAATGTCTAATTTTTTTTCTATTTAAATCTAGTTCATCAAAGTTCTGCAGAAGGAACTAAATTCTCTTGAGGTGGAGAAGGAAGAATTCATTCATGATTTCTCCGTGGTATGCACATATTGTTGCTTTTGATACATATATAACATATCTTAAGACTTTAACTATTAGCCTATGTTTTTGGTTGAGTTTGTTCCTTGACATCATATCAAAATCCAATGTGACATTAAGGGGTCACGGGTTTAAATCTCATCCATCCCTTGTCTGTAGTAGAATATTTAGCACCATGTATGATGAAGGCTCTGTGTAAAGGAGCGTGATAAAGTATATATTATATCTTGAGGCTTCAACCATCGGCTTAAGCTTTTGGTTACTTTTTATCCTCTCCTCGCATTATTGGTTTTGCAGATCAAAAATTAATATGCTTTATAGCATTGTTAGGTAATGATTCGGTATTTGTTGTTGGATTTTCAGGAAGATTACAATGACATAGTTGACGGTTGGAACGCTAAGCTGGTGAGGAGCACCATGGGTGAGCAACGATGGGGTTTGTTCATCGCCCAGAAAAAGTAAAATATCAGCTGCTGCACTGCACCGTGCCTTATTTACTAGTATTAGCTTTCAATGTATTGTAAGTTATGGACATCTGCCAATAATAAGCGAGACGCAAACTGAGGGATAAACCGTTTTAGTTGTGCAAAATGCAGTTAAATTGTAAGACGAACTCAATGGAAGTTTAGGTTAGCTACTCAGCTTTCAGTAGCTTCAAGAGCTTGCATTGTTTCTGCATGAATGCTCTTATGATCATGTTATGTTATGTTATGTTGTATTTTCCGTTCTCTTTAGACTCTGAGAGTCTAAATTGAGGTGACTATGAAGTTGAGTGTTAGTATAACATTGTCTATTTTCACTTTATCACCTGGAGGCTGTAATTATGTTGTCGTTTTCAATTTCTTATTAGTGTTTTGGTCTGAATGATTAAGTTTTCGTTTTTTGAATATCTTATTAGTGTTTGAGTTCGGATGATTATGTCTAATAATTAAACCATAACTTCATCAAATTCGTCAATGAAATCGCTAATAAAATAGTGGAATTGACTAAAATCACGACCCATAAACTACAACCTTACCTTGTGCTGCTTTTCTTTTAAAGACGGTACTCTTGCAAAAGAATTGACGCAAAGAATGAATTTAATGGGTAGTTCAGGTAGATGAGTGACATCATGCACCAAATTAAGGGGTGGATTGCACGTCTTAATTTGCTCCCAAGTACTGATTATGTAATGGAATGGAATAGACACGAACAGAACTCAAATGTAGCACAAAAATCAGCCTCAAGAAATCAATTCTTGATTTTAGGCTGACGGATTACACTCTAATGGCTTCACTCACCACCTTCGTGTATTTGATAATGCAACCCAAGGATTGATTACCTTGTGGAATGCAAAATAAACTTTGAAATTGTATGACTAACAATTCAAAGGTTTGAGTGTATGACTAACACTCAGAGACTCAAACAAACAATGTTTGATAGAAAAACAAAATGTTGTTATTTCTGAAAAATCTGAAAACTCCTTTTACAAAAGCTAAGGTCTCCTATTTATAAGACAAAGAGACATCATAAAATTAGTTAAGACTATTAACAACACAGCCAAACTCAGAATATCGGCTAAAAACATCACGTGACAAACATGTGGACGTTTTAAGTACTTAAAAACAGAAAACTACAACACTGATTATTTTGTCAGGTTATCAGCTGACCACCCGACCTTCAACTCCATTTCTTGGGAGCTTCCCGTGATGGCTAAGAGGAATATTGGACCCTGAAAGCAAGTTCCATGTACAAAGATTCCATCCCTTGGGTTTTCCTGGTCCTTGGTGCACAGGTTTGGTCTCCAAGTGTCGTGCAAGGTAGGCTGGCAGGCTGCTTCTTCCGGATTCTGTTTCTGTGGCTTGCTTCAACATTCTGCTGCTGCTGTACTATTTGTGCACGATATTCTGCTGCTGCACTTGCTGAATAGTCATGCACACAAACCATTTTTTTGCTTGCACACGCTATTGTTGATGAAAACTACTCCCAAGTATATGGTCTTGAATGCGTAACAAACCTGCACCATGTCAAACATGGTGCACATCACTTAAAAAGTGTTAAAAATCTAACAGTGCTATAGAGGGTAAAAAATGAACTTGATTGAATTGATTGTGTATTTACCTTCCACATATGGTGCTTGGGATTAAACCCTTGTTAACAAGAATTTGCATCTTAGGGATTCAACAATTGACAAACTAAATACTATAAGTATATAAAATTAGTTTAAAAAACATCAAATTATCAATAAGAAATTAAGCATTTCTCCAGCAAAAAGCATATCTATGCATGAGAATATGAAATTTTATTACAAACCTAATAAATTTATGGTATATTATTTCACATCTTTTTTTCGAAAATAAGAATTGTACTATAAGTTGAACAAGTGAAATTAACTTATGCCTAAAACTTATTACTCTAAGATTTTGTGGTCCAAAATTCATCTACAAGCATTGTCATTTAACACCATGATCAAACATATTTACCAAACTCAAGTCAAGTCACACACTCCTTTCACAAATAACCAACTTAGTTTATTTGATGATGCTGATGGACTAGTGATTCATGGAGGTTTATGCAAAAACGAAGTTTTCTTCATGTACTTCTATGTTTCTTTGAATTTGCTCCTCAAAGTGACATTTGTTTTCACAATATGTCACTTTCAATAGCAAACTCAAAGAGATAGAGGAGTATCTGTTTTATGGGAATTGGGATATGGGCAAGTTTTTGCAAGGTTTATTGTTAAATGGATTGGAAAGCAGTAGACATCAATGCATAATGAATACTTAAAAGAGGGTTTTCATGCTTTTGCATCTTCTTTATTCACTTAAATTTCTGGTTTGCTTCTCCACTTTGATGATGATCTCCTTTTTCACAAACAATTCCCAATTTGGTTTTGATTACTAATGTTTATTGTTTAGTGTTTGATTTTGGGTTATTATAGCTACTCATCATCATCAACCCAAAGAGTGAATGATAGCACATCCGATGGCCCTCATTAATGACTCTTGCAACTTCTATAATTACTTATTTAAAAAAAAAAACTCAAAAATTAGATTTTGAAAATCATGAGATTTTACTAAAAACGGTACTCGTTCTGTTATATTTAGATTGCTAGGTGTCTCCAAAAAAAGCTCTCTTATAGAGCTTAAATCATGCAAACTTTATCGGTGTTGTAAGCTTAGGTCTACGACTTGACAACTCGTCGTGTCCAAATCCTGCCATCAAATCTTATCAGAGCCTTAGATGAGTGCAAGACATCGACTTAGATGATGCCAGTACCTATATCTTCAGTTTTGATACACTTATTAGTGAGTCAGAAATGTTTACTCATACTACTATAAAATGCCCCAAGAAAATAATATACATGATTCCTTGATCTCAAAAGAAAATTTTCAAAAATGCAAGTACATATAAACTTCTACATATTTAAATATAAAATTAAAAGAAGAATAAATAACTGCTCTGCAGATAATGTTCTCAAAGACTTTTGGATGTGAATTGTTGATGATACAACAAATGGTGAAAAGTGAAACTAGCATGTCTTTCTACTTGGAGCCCAAAGGGATCCTTAAACTTTATGACAACAATGTATTCCAGACGGATTTTCATTCGGAAAGTCGAGAGGTCTGAAATTTCCGCAGTGAACAGCAACCGACCCTGGTGTTGTCCACCAGCATATTTAGGTATGGAAAACTGTGCCGTTATTGGCGCGCCCTTTATCGCCTACGTCGTTCTATTCTTGTATTGGTTCTTCCTGAAAATAGTTTGAAAAATTGGTATTCCAAGTTCTCTAATAGAATATACTTGCAACAACAAGAGCGATAAAGCAGAATGAAAAACATTAAAATGTTAAGGAAGACACATTAATGATGGTACCTCAGGTTCTCTTCTGGATTGCACCCCAATACATTTGGAACCACTTATACTGGCACTCTTTAATAAGCTGCGAGCACTATAATTTGATTTATTTACACCATTTTGTGGCAATTCATTTTCGGATCCCTCGGCTGGAGGGCTTTCAACAACAGGCCGAGGGTTTTCCAACTCATTGTTTTCAGTTGCATCATCTTTAGGTGCAGGAACTCGCTCCCTGATATATTTGTTGCAAACAAATTTGCATAGATATCAGCACACAGGATATCTATTTAGAACTGCAAAACAAAACATGAGGCATAATTATCACCAAATTTACCAAGTTTACCTTGGCAAGGAGGCATGTTGCCTCTGGAGTGGCGAACCTCTTTCACCTTTACCCACGTGTTCCTCAAGGTGGGCGAACTGTCTCTTAAATCGATCAACTCCGCTGCATAATCGAAACACATGTACAGATCAGAAAAATCTAATGTCAACTGCATAGGCAAAGTAACAAAAATGACCATAGAACTTTTTTTTCCCAGGGTTAGAAAATGATCTTATCAAAAAAGGTTGCAAGGTTGTTATAAATTGATAAAGATATAATGAGAATACATCAAGATGAATTAGAACTTAAATGGTCCAGTGTCAAATTTAGAAGGGGAAAGGCTCTTAGAGTCTGTTCAAGTAGGCCATGTAAAATTATGAAATAAAAGATAAAAGGAAAACTACCCAGAATAATCCCACATTTCATCAATTTTCCTACAATAATCCAATCTTTTGTTTAATATTTGAATAAACTCAACTGTGGGGGTGTTCTGCCTAGAACATACCTACCCACAATTGACTTGCTATAGCAAGTAATTTCCATTTAAAAAGAGAAATTAAATATAGATGAAATCACGCCATTGCTTAATTCTAAATTCAAGCTCACAAAAGAAAAAAAGGTAAAGGGAAAAATGGAAGAAAAACATAGATGAAATCACGCCATTGCTGGCTTGCTGCTACTATCCTCACGGTGCCCCAAAATCTGTTATCAACAAGAAGCTAAATCTCTTCACTCCATAATTAATATTCCATCACACCAATCATTTTTCTTTGGATCAACCTTAAAAACCCTCCAAATTCATTTTCTTTTTCATAGTTCTTCACACAATTAAAAGACTTGTGATTGGAAAAAGAGGGATAGTGAGAGTAGTAAGATTATTAATATTAATGAAATATATTTCTGGAAATTTTGAGGTAATTTGAATCAATGGATACTAATGAAGGTCATTCAATAGATAATGAGTGATAAGACATAAGATTTTGACTTTAATTTGATGCTAAATATTTAAGAATTCCGAGTTTTATAATAGATTATGAGAAAGCTTCTATTTTTTGAGTGTTCACACGATAGGTATTTAAAAGAAGTATTCAAATGTGTCCAAGACTCAAATGAGACTTTGTATTTTTATTGTGTAGCATGACATAACTTTATTTGACATAATATTTGCGCTCTCTTGACGAGCCTGGGTCTACTGAGACTACGAGCCTGGGTCAACTGAGACTGAGAGTAGAACATTGCTACACATTTCACTTGGACTTTGAGTTTAAGAAGTAGAAAGGGGAGAGCCTTTTAACTTGCTCCATATTTCCATTGTCTCTTTAATTTGCTATAGTGATTTTCTATAGGAGAGCCTTTTAACCACAATGTAGCATATTCAAAGGGCAAAGGAGTACAGTCAAAAGTACTTCACACTTTAGTTACAAAACTACCATGAAATAATGCAATTTTACCTAGGATACATGAAGCTAGTCTGATCTTGGCCACGAAGATATTCCTGAAGCATCTGCGGATGGTACTCCAGTATCTGTTTACTTCATAGAAAATAAATTGTAGCAGTTACTACCAAGTTAAGCTAATTACTCAGACTATACATAGATGCCCAACTTACAAGTCATACCTCTCTATAAATTAGCTCTCTAACATCATCTTTCGTCAATTTCCTTCTTTCAAATTCAAATTCCAGTTTTGAAATGGGAATAGTGGTAGGCTCACGCTCCACATTTGACAAGCCATAAAAGTATGGATCAGCTAATGCCTGAAATCATGGAAGCCAAGCGATTTCTATAAATTAACAATAGTTAATCAAAAGGTCGGGCAGTGTCATGTGTGCGATTTCGATATAGCAAAAAGTTTCAAATAACATACCTCTTCAGCAGTTGGGCGGTCTTTGGGATCAAATGCTAGAAGGCGCTCTAACAGGCGGAGAGCAAGTGGATCAACAGTGGGAAATTTTTGGGAGAATGGAATTGGTGGCTTTTTCCTCATGCTAGCCAAATATCTTCTTGCCTTCTCGTTTCTTATCTATCAATAACAGAAAACATCAAGTCTCCAAAACAAAAAATAATGTACGTCACATCAAAAAAAAACCTAAAATTACAAAAGAAGCTTCACTTTTTGAAAAATACGGAACTTATACATAGGTAAGTTTTTACTTTTTTGTTTTGGTGACAAAATAATTGAATTATATCTAAGTTTAAGAATACCATTACTTTATTAAAAAAAAGATTTATTGTTTTACAATAACTCTATTTCCACTCTCCAACTAACAAGCATGCAACTTTTTTTGCCTCAACCCCCCCCCCCCCTACCCCTTTGCCTCCTTAAAGAGCCCCCCTAGCCAGTAGCGGACAAAAAGCCACTCTTCCTACTGCTTTAGTTTTGCTTTAACAACAGGCGCCAACTCTAACAGAGCTCTCTCTATATTTCTTTTATAAAAATTCTAATTGCTTCAGCACTCAAAAAGTTCTTCTTTACCACAGTAAAAGACAATAGAACAACAAGCCATCGTCCCAATCCCAAGTAACTCCAGGCTAGGTATTTGCCTTCTCCTTGTAATATGAACCTATTCGCATAGATGCATGGAAATAGGAAGAAGACAAAGTATTTGGTTTGTATCCACAATTTATGGGTGTGGACAACTGAGTGCTTGAAAGGAGTTACAAGGTGAGCTTGCATGGGAAAGATGGACATGTACACAGCCGTTTGTGAGAGAGGAGGATAATGCTAATGAGGGTGTTCGCAAAAACTACTCTAAGTGCAAAGTGAGGAAGAACAAGTATTTAGTTCGTCTAACGACAAGTTTTTCTTACAAAATTTGAGGTTGAATTTTCTCCATGCACGAGTTCTGCCCCAATTTGCAAGGTTGCATGGAAAGAGGGTGGAGACGAAATGTTTGATACGTCGCTACAACGCAGTTATAGCCAAATGTGCATTTAAAATGGGTTGTGGTCTTGTGGAATCTTGGTTAATGGTACACTTAAGTGCAGAAGAGGTACACTTGCATGGGAAAGATGCACATACATAGCTGTATTCTAGAGGAGGAATATTTTGACGAGGTCATGCACCTCTACCGATGAGTCAATGCCAAGCAGCACCTGATTCTTGCTTCTGTGTATGCATCAGAATTTTTTGCGTAGCGGCAACTCATCATACAAGAAGCATAACTTTGTTTGATTAATAAAACATAGTATATTGCTTGTGTTTTCAGGATGTTAGAATCATGCTTAAGCTATAAATTCATGTTCTAAAATTATGTTACAACTTTTTCTATTGTCCCGAGAGTTATGCTTGGCTTAGATTTATTGAGTCTTTATATATCCATGCATTGCATGAATGAGAATACAGATTTCGGAGTTAAAAAAACAGAGCTGATATTCTGAGCTGTGAGTCGCATTAAATCATTGTTCAAGTGTGATTAATTTTGCTTGTGTATGATCGGTGAACGAATTGAAAACCTCTCTAGGGGAGTAAATTAATTACAATTGTTTAAATAGTTGAAAGTTGACAAGAGAATAGCTAAAACTAAAGTAAAGCTGTTTGAGAAGCGAGTGTTTGTCTTTTTACACAACCAGTTTACTTTTATCCAATTTTTGCTAGTGAGACTTAAATTGGAAAAATCATATCTCATTGTCGATTGATCTTCAATTGTTTAATTCATACCTGGTTCCACTACGGTGCATAAGATCAAAGAGTTTGATTATAATTGACCATTTTATGTTAACATCATCTTCAACTTCACATGAAGAGAATGCGCAAAATGAGTCATTGATTCATTTTAATAGTGATCATAATTTGAAACCTACAATTCTGTATATATACAACTCTGTGCATAGACATATTTACCACATTAAAACATGTCATTACCCCAATGTCAGAGGATTTCGTGTGTGGGGATTAAATATGTGCAACATTGTAAAAACAAAGAGGTGGTTTTTGATTGAAACTTGATTACAAACGACAAGTACAAATTTACATAAATAAGAAGAACAAGCTATTTAAAGAGTCAATTTCCTCTAACCCATTACAATCCAAACCAAACTATAAATCTCTAGCTCCAAATATTTTACTGAATTAGAAGAATACCCAAAATCAAAACTCAAAGAACCAAGAATCAATTCTTTGAACACATTGTGTGCACTTTCAAAATCAAGTGATTTCATGACTTCTCTCTTTTCACAGTGGTCCGGTTTTAGATAAAAAAATCTAAGAAATTTTATGGTGCATAATGGTCTCTTCTAATACCATATAACAAACTAGAGATTGAGTTAGGGCTAAGTAAGAGATGTGGAGGCAAATTGGCATTCTGGCAAACGTTAAGATTACAAGGGTCAAGGATTTACACTGAAATTGATGTAAGACAAAGAGTGTCGGGAATTTATGATCATAACAAATGTGTATTAAAGTAAGATACTACGGAGCTCCTTCAAAGTAAGTATTTCGAGTACTTTGGATCAATTTTTAACCAAAACTTAAAAATTGGATATGTTAATCAAGATTTAAAGCATTATATTCATCCTTAAATGAAGAGTTAAGACTGAAATATTATACAACCAAATGATATGTGAAACTAAAGCTAAAGAAATAAGAATATTAAACTTACAAAAATGATCACTAAAAAAGATGTGGCTAGCTAAGATGCGTAAATTGCATACCATAACATGAATAAACAAACATACCTTTAAAGACAGAATTTGAAATGAAGACATAAGAAAGGGTCATGGAGTCGCATTCGCACATATTGTAGATAATAGAGAAAAATAATTATGTTGGTTTAGTCATATACAGAGAAAACCGAAGGATACACCATCTAGAAATGTGAAAGGTTAGAATTTGAGAAGCTTGAAATGGAGTAAAGAATGACATGTGAATTTGAGATTTAAGGGAGCATATAACATAAGGAGAATATGTGGCTATTGGATACCATTGAGCAAATATGTGGTTTTGATTGTGGCTACAAAACAGTTTTTGCTCAATGCGCAGTCAATGCAACTAGTTTCGTAGATGTCCCACTCTATATTTTGGTCGCATTAAGCTCAGGAACCTTAGTATGCAGTCATAATACGGGTGGTGCAAACGATGTCTTACACTATGTTGGATACAAGAACGCTAAAGCCTTAATCCCAATAATAATCAAGTTCATGGACAAAAACAAAACAACATGAGAGATTGTCGCAAACAAAGAGGAAAACTATGTGAATGACCATTGGAATTTATTTTCTTAGTTGTAATTTGTAAATTAATATTAGATAGGATCAAATAAAGTATAATTTCTATTACTGACACTCATGTTTTGGTTTGCTTCATGAAATGACCCCCATTTGTTAGGATTAATTATTAAAACATTCAATTTGTTGTGGTCTCTATTCTTCTTTACTTGAGATTCAATATGTTTTTTCATCTCTTGGTAGACTCGCAAAGAAAAGCTCTTCTTTATCCTTGGCCTTTACTTTTCTTAACAATGGGTTTCAATTTAATCAATCTTCTCAACATATAAATTTCAACAAAGTTCTAGCTAGTTCAAATTCAATGATCTTGGTTGAAAAGTTTTATGTATTTCCATAATGTCTTCCTTAACCTCATGTACAGCTTTTGGTGAAGTATTTAATTATCCATGATCATAAAAGGAAAAATGGAAGTACCTAAAGAGAATTTGGAAGTATTGCTATTGAAGTTCAAGAATCAAAACTTCGATTTTAAAGAGAACAAGCGAAAGAAGAGAGAGAAGGAATGGAAAAAGAACATAATTCCCAACAATTTGATCCCAAAATGAATGCTCCTGTAAAAAAATTTTACTAATTTCATGTGGATTAATAGAAAACAATGATAATTAATCTATATCCACTAGATTTTCGTTGAATTAAAAGAAGAATAGGGTAATATATGTAGAAAGAAGGATAGAGATGGAGACAAGGAATTTATACAGCGCAAAAATATAAGTTTACACCCTTCAAATCTCCTCTTCTATATTGAAGGGAACAGGGAAGTCATTTTGGCCCTTTCCGTATGCTCTGCCTCTGGCTGGTGGTACACAAACAGATGACAGGGAAAAGGTGGTGGCTTAGCTGATAGAGGTGGTTGTGTGCTCACAGTTGTGCAATGATTTTGCAATAATAAATATTTTCTTTTTCCTTTTCTCTTTAAAGTAACAGATTTTTTTTTTGTATTAATGGTCATGGAATTCTTAAGAGTAGGGTTATTCTGTACTATACAATTTTTTACCATGTGGAAAACAACATAGTTGAGAGTCACCACTTAGAAAATTTGTTTAGAAATCAAAGGAAGATCATGTGAGTAAATATTATGCATGTACAGTTAGTTCTACAGTATTTACAATTGGATCCACAGTACTTGATTTATACAAGGAGCTGATGAATTCAGTAAAAAGGGAATAATTGCAGAAATACTAACCCTTGCAATGGCTTCAGGTGCAGGGGTACCCAGAAGATCTGTCATGAGGTCCAACTGATGCACCACATTTTTCCCAGGAAATAATGGTTTTCCAGTGAGCATTTCTGCAAATATACATCCTATGCTCCACATATCTATTGCCGGTGTATACTGCACACGATTGGCACAATGTTAAATTTAAATAGTGCAAAATGCTTACACTATGAAATCCAGTCTTTTTAATATATGACAATCGACACTGCAAAAAATGAGATACAGAATAGCAAGTGTTGCAGAAAGTACTTGCACGTGAACTTATTGCAGTAACAGCTGCTTTCACACCCTATAAAATGCAGCAAAATTGAAGCTGTGTCTAATGGGAAACCTTCAGCTGTTACTAAACAGTTTGATACTACTTTATTTGAGGTCACAAATGAAACAAATTGGAAGCTCAATCAAATAATTTTCAGCAACAGTTAACTTTTAAGCAGAATACATAGTAAAAAAGAAGAAATTTGAAATAAAATTACGGAATACATTGGAAGACGAAAAGAAAGGTAGTGAAAGATGATGAGAGAAGAAGGGAGATTTGATAAAAGAACTCTTTCTCAAGCTAAAAACTGAAACAAAAATGATCTCATATATATAGCATGACTCTAAATCCTCTATCAGCCCAATTAATTACAATTACATTGCACAAGCCATAATGAGAGCTTGTGTCATCAATAACAAAATTGAAGTAACTTCCCTATTCTGCCATTCCCATCCCATTATTGCAAGATGTTAACATAATGGGTGGCCTCACATGATTTGTGAGGTTATCAAACTATCCTCCAAATCAAGATCCTAACAGAAACAATAATCTTGCAATTCGAAAGAGATATGGGTAAATTACTTGATAACAGTTATCGGTTAGCTCTATTAAGATGGCATTCAAGTAACACTCTATCTTATTACCCTTGTGGACTGTAGAGGGCAATTAGCATAAAGAATTAACTAATCTATTCATAGAAAAGGCACTAGGCGATAATTATCATTTAGCTCTATTAAATGGCATACAAGTATAAAAATTAACTTCATTTTATTACCTTTGTAGAGGGTGACTAGCATGAAAATTAATTTATTCAATTCATAGAAATACAAATGTGAAAGAAAAATTATCTTCAAATAATTTTAAAATAAAATTAGCAACAAATCCATCTGTTATTGATTAAGAAATGGATCTCACAAACAGTTCAAATAAGTTGACCTAGTGCAACTGAAAGCAGAAGACAAGATGGCAAAGCAATAACAAACATTAATGCACTGCTTTCTATTCCCTTTAACATATTCCTAATGAAAGAATACTAAACAGCCTCTACAAGTTTAAAATATAAAAACTTGCCTTGGAGAAAAAGGAGCCACAGAGTTCTGGAGCGCGATACCATCTTGTTGCAACATAGTCCTACACATAATCAGAAAGAAATGTTAGCAAGAGAGAAAATTCCACAAAAAGTATAGGAAGGGGGAGAAACTCAAAAAAAAAAGCTTTATTAATCATATACCGTCCAGAAAATAGCAGATGGAGCATCATTAAATGAGACACGAGCAAGGCCAAAGTCGCATATCTTCAGCTTGCAGTCCGCATTAGCAAGGATATTTTTAGGCTTTAGATCTCGATGAAAAACATTTGCTGGAGGACAGAAACAGAAAGACTGATCATCAGTTGTCAAAATTAACAAAACAAAGAATTGGTTTCTTAAAAAAGAAGCAGCCAGACCTGTATGTATATATTTGAGCCCACGTAAAAGCTGATACAAGAAAAATTGATAGTGTTCAGGAGTCAGATCATCATTCGCTTTTATGACTTGATGCAGATCAGATTCCATCAGCTCGAAAACTACATATATGTCTTTAAATTCTCTTCTTGAAGGGGGGAGCATAATGTGCTTTATCTCTACAATGTCTGGATGACGAAGTAACCTTAGGAGCTTAATTTCTCTCAGTATTCTGGTGGCATCTGAGACATGCTCGAAAACATCATTGATCTTCTTAATAGCTACCTTCTCTCCTGTATGAGTATCAACTGCTGACCCAACAACACCGTAACTTCCTTTCCCAATAATCTCCTGAACTTGGTATCGACTTGCCTCTCCATACTCTGTGAAGAACTCATTTTCCAATGCAGTCTAAACAAACATTCAAGGGAACTTTTCAGAATCGTGAAATTTATGAAGATAAAAACAGAAGATTGGATGAATGTATAACTTCCTACTGCAGGCATGTCAATACAATGTCTCACTACCTGAAACAACAAAGGTAAATATTGTACCTTTTTCCGTAGAATCAATCATGATAAGCCAGTGTACAATTTAACGAAACATGTCTATCTTTCCGCTAAGAAAGTCACAAAGACCCTTTTATCAAAAATTTTTGTAAAAAAAAAGTCACAAAGACCAAACAGATCTAGACTATCTCATTTTCGATTCAAAACTTAAAGCATCACTCTCTTTTTAATGACAATAAGAACAAAAACAGAAATACTCAGCAACCATATACTTCCATTCCCACCAACACAGGTTTTGGCAGTGCTACATAAGTCTAGTCTGACTATAAAGAGAAAAGGCTAAATTTTGTTGGCTTCATCTCGGGGAGGGGTGGTGGGAGAAATACCATTCATATACACATGGAACAAAATAAAAGCATTATGTTTTACAGATACCTTACTAAACAATGATAAAATGCTACATCATTAAATGAAAGATCCACAGATTATAAGATAGTACAAATTCGAGTCAAGTTGAGTTCAGCATGCAAATAGAGCTCAACAGTTAAAAAATGTAGCAATCAAAGTGCAGAACCATAACAAGTCAATAGTCAAGGTAGAATAAAACTCTTTTTTTCCACAAATAAAGTTATAGCAACTTTACAAGACCAATCCACATTATTGAAATCCTTTCCCTGACTCCCTCTATCCACCCTCCCCTCCTTATCCATGTGATGTGGATAATCAAAAGGTTATGTATGGCATCAGGCATCAGCTGTACTATACAGGATGAAGATGATCACAATTCAAAAGCCTAACCAAAACAAAAAAGTTACTAAAAAAAGTTGCAAATAGCAAATCCAGCATTAATCGTTGATGATGAACCTTTCACCTAAATCAATTAAGAACGATATACAATCAACATCCCACTGTTCATCAATCCAAGTAGGTAGGTGGAATCAAAGCTTCCAAACAAGATCTAAAAGAACCCTAAAGAATGCAAAACATCATGATTCTTGAAATTATAAGCTCATTATAAGGTCAAAATAAAATCAATCAAAGTCAAGAAAATCCAAATAAAAGCACAAAGATTAATATAAAAAATAATAAAATGAAACCTTCTTGTGAGAATCCATTGGAGGAAGAAAACGAGAAAAATGAATACGCTTAGGAACTTTGATAAGCTTCAATCCAGAAATGTCAAAATCAGTTTGAATATTGAAATCTTGTTGATGATTAGAATCATTAGAAGCGGAAAAATCGGAATTAATAGACAGTTGTCCGAATTGATTAGAATGAGAATCATCTAATTTGGAACTATTGTTAGAACGACGTTGAAACCATCGACGAACACCATCCACCAAAGTTCCATTCCCCATATATTCTCTCACTCAATTCCTTTTATTAGGGTTTATTTTAATCTAATCAAATAGAGATATTCCCATCCAACCAATTTTACTTTCGTGTTGAATTATGCAGCGACGTAGTAGGAGATGATGAATGAATGCAGGCAGGCAGCTTGATTTTGGAGAATTAGTCGCCGCGTTGTGCTCACAACTCACATTTGGTCCTAAATATACTCCATTATTTATTTGCCTAGGTTGACGGTAACTCGGTAAGCCTAGAGAAAGAGATGACTGCGACAGTAGACAATTGAATTTAGAAATATTATCGAGATAAGTCATATAAATTTCAACAGAGATAATATCTAATTTTTAACTATTTTTTTATTTTATTTATTCATCTAAGTAGAGGGTAATCTGAGTGAAAAAAGATAATAGAGACAATCGAATACATAAACGTAACTGAGAGAAGTCATACACGTTCCAACCGAGATAATATCTAAGTAGAGAGTAAGCCAAGTGAAAGATATGACAATCGAATACATAAACGTAACTGAGATAAGTCATACAGTTTTATTTTATTTTATTTATTTGTCTAAGTAGAGGATAAGTCGAGTGAAAGATATGACAATCGAATTCACAAACATTATTGAGACAAGTCATACAAGTTTCAATCGAGACAGTATTTCCAAAGTTAAACTACTCTTGTATTTTATTTTATTTATTATTCGTCTAGGTAGATGTAAGTCGAGTGAAGAGATGAAAGCGACAATCAAATACACAAAGTTGATTGAGAGAAGTCATACAAGATTAGCCGAAACAATATCGATCCTCAACTACTCTTTCATTTTATTCATATTTATTTGTCTAAGTAGAGAGTAAGTCGAGTAAAAGAGATGACAACGACAATCTAATTCATAAACTTAAAAAAGAAGTCATACAAGTTTCAAGTGAGACAATATTCGATAATCAACTAATCTTTTAATTTATGTTCTTATTTTTACATTGCCTCTGGTTATAATCAGTTGTTGCACTTGTATAGTAAAGAGTAGCGAAATTTTTTAATTATGGGGTAGGTCAAATAAATGAGAGGATTAGGTGAAAAATTAAATGTTATACTTCAATTGAGACAATATTTGATGTTCAACTACTCTTTTATTTTATTTTATTAATTTTTATACTATCTTCGGTTATCATTACTTGCTACTTATATATATATATATATATATATATATATATATATATATATGAGGGATCCATTGAGAAGGGGTTGAAAATAAGAAGGGTAAGAATGACTCTACACCCTTAATTTCACTAAAATAAAAAAAAATCTATGGTCACGATTGAGCCAAAAATACATAATTGTAAAAGTAACTATATTACACAAAAAGGTAACTATGAAATAATTTTTTAAATGTTCTTAATTTATAACATAGTATCGTTTTTTGTATATATAGTAACCAAACAAAAATCCTTCTCAACCTTTTTATTTTAAAATCATTCTTATTTGATCATATATATATATATGGGTGAGAAAGTCTTTTAAACATCATGCCAAACATGATTCTCAACAATTGATATTGTTTCACTTTTAATTTAAGAAAAAATATAGAAAAAAATTTAGCAACTAATTTTCAATAGAAAGAATTATTTATTTGTACTACCTTAGAACACAAGACTAAATATAGCAATAATTGTCATTTTTATACTTACAACTTACTCTTGTAATTAAATTATTTTGTTTTTAGTTTGAAATAAGCATTTCTCAAACGTGGATGACTCGACTTGTGTATTGTTTGTTTATTTTGTTGACCTCTAATTCCAAATTATTGGTAAGAAGAAAGAACCGTGTGTCCTTCCTCCCTATAGGCTATTACTCCTTTCTAGCAAATTTTCAAATAAGATATATTTTCAAGACTAAATATATGTGATATGTTTTTTATCGAGCTGATCTAATGTACATTTACCTTTTAATAGCGATTATTTATAATTCTAAATTGATCACTTTATATTTTAAAGTTCTCATTTTTTATAATTTTAAAGTTATCATTCATAATCTTACGGCCCCTTTGGTGATCGGTACTAAATGGTGGAAATGAAAATGATTTGTAGTCTAAATTTTCATAATATTTATCTTGTCATTCCCTTGGTAATGAAAGTTTGATAAAAAAAAAATTGTCTTACCACATTAGAATTTATTTTGTGAAGAAAATGAAATTGTTGGAGTATAAGCATGACCATTAAATTTGTCAAGAGATTTTTGTACTAAAATTACACTAATTTCCCATTACCATTCCCACCATTTAATACCGGTAACCAAACAGACTGTTAAAGTAATCGTTTACAATTTTTAAGTGATTGATTAAAAAATAAACTAATTATCTGATGCCGATAAAATGATGTTATACAAGACGAGTTATAAATTTTTTTTTCCTTAAACATTAATTTCTGTAATCCACTTTTTTTTTTTCTTTTTTTTTTTTTTTTTTTTTTTTTCTTGATCTCCGTTTTTCCTTCTTCACTAATTTCCCCATAAAACAAGTGTTATTTTAAAGGAATTAGAAGAGTGCTTGCATACTTTTCTGTAATTCTATGATCTATCAAGTATATATTGACCGTGTTAGAATTTTCATTTAGATAGACACTATTGTTATACATGAACATATTAGCTGAACTAACATTACAAATTTATTTTAAATTTAATTATATTAGTAACCAACCATCTAAATATGTACTATTGAGTCCGTAATTACTTTTTATATAATTAAGTCATAATAGGGTTTTTAACAAGTCATTGGATCAATATTTTTAAATATCGATAAAATTAAAAAAATGAATCTGGACTATTTAAATTAGTAGTTAGTCTTCAAGTTTATAAGGTGATTATTTTATTTTTTCTCTTTCTCAAATAGGATAACTCACACGGTCATACGTGGATGATAAATGATACTTTATCAATTACAAGCAATTGCGAGTTTCGAGTTTTGTATCATTTGCTAAGCATTTTGCATTTGTGTAACTCTGGACTAATTGATTTGTTCACTACCCTTCCTGTAATACAAGACTGTAGACTGGCTCCACAGACCAACATAAGTCTTTTCAGCACACTTTGATCTCACTCGTGCGCACCCGGGAAAACTTCCTAGGAGATCACCCATCCTAAAATTGCTCCCCACCAAGCATGCTTAACTGTGTAGTTCTTAGCAAATGAGCTCACATTAAAAAAATACAACTTGTTAATATGAGTAGTCTATCAAACCCTTTTCAAATTAAATCTGGAATATTACACTTCCTCTTTCTAAACTCTAATTTGTGCGAAATCCTTAATTGATGATTTCGACTCTAATTCTACTACTAACTCACAATTCATATCCTCATTGTCTAATATAGTCAATTGATGGTACAAAATTGAAAAATTTGTAATCCAAAGTGCTTAAATACATGAATCATTTACAAAAATAGCCGAATTCATACAAGTCTACCCAAACCTAACAATGTTGAATAATCAATTCAAAAGCCTAATCGATTCGACAATTATTGTAAAACGAGTTAAATTGTAATTATTTTCCTAATCATAGATATTTTGATCCAACATGGACCAAATTGACCAGCACTCGACCGACTAACAATCAAACGATCAACTAACAACTAAATTTGATATTGATCCACTCGATGGCTACTTTAATCAATTTATACTCGAAAAATGTGACCTATAAGCAATGTCATCCATTTATTTATTTACCATAGTTTTTCTATTTTTTATTGTTTTTTGAAATATAGAATTTGTTCTCAATATCATGGGACGATTAAGGCTACCTACAATCTGATTTGGTGCAAATTGATCTTTAAATTTATTTGAATCTCAAATTATGAGTATTCACTAGTCACTTGAATTGATGCAATGAAAAAACAATGGTTAAAACTTATATTAAATATGATAATTAAATTATAATAATTTCTATTCTGTGTACTAGTCTTTGATCACTATTCAATTATCACTCATAATTTATATATTATTCTTAATCTATAAATTAAAATATAGTCAAGTGAAATCTTATTTGATTCGTCTTAATGTTTATTAATATTCACTTTTTATAAATTTTAACTATATATAATTAGATATATTAAGAATTAAAATATTATCTCGATAAGTGTAAAAAAGGTAAATAAGACTAATAAACTAAATAGGAACAAAGAAGTACATAATTAAATTAGAGTATACTCTCTCTCTTCCTTATATTTCGTACCACCTTTTATTTTAATTTATCCCACTGATTTTGCATCATTTTCTTTTTTGGCAATTGTCCCACTATCATCTTTTGAATCTAATCCATAAACTTATGTACTCTTTTCATTTTAACCACTCAATTCTATCATCCATTTGTTTTTGTTTCATTTTTCAACCTAATTTTCTTTCTACTAAATTTCACCTATTTTGCACTACTGAGAGATAAAAAGAATCATCATCATCATCCTACCCAGTATATCACGTTCATAGAAAAACTATGGATAGGGTATGGGGAGGGAAGGACGGCGGCAACTTATACCCATAAAGGAGAGCGCGGACAAAGGAGTCCCTCGGCTCGAGAGAGATACGGAGACATAACTACACGGGAAAGATAAATTAAAGGCCTATAAATAAAAAAATAAGTAGACCCACGTACAAAATAAAAGGGGACAAAAAACTAATAAAAGAAACGAGAGGAGTAAGATGGCAAGAACACAAAGAAGTAATCTATGAGGACATCAGTAATCTAAAACATAGATATGACGCTTCTAACTACCCCTATGTCTAGTCAGGCCCTCGGAGAAGTTTAACTCACGCAAGTCAACTTTTATTTGTTCATCCCAAGTTCTCCTAAGTCTTTCTCGACTCCTCTTGCCCTCTACTACCATGCTTTCTACTCTCCTCACAGGGGCGGCAAGAGAAATAAATAGAATATCAAATTAAAATAAATTGATTTGAACTAAATTGAATAAACTAAATTAATATTTTAAAATAAAACAAAAATGAAGTTAAAGTAAATAGAACTTGGTGACTAGAGACTAGAGTATAGAGAAGCACACATGACACACCTAGAAATTAGAGAAAACAAAAAAAAAAAAAAAAGAAAAAAGCGCGGGTTTGTTTTAGGAATACAATTTCAAATTATTTTCCCGGCAAATTTAACCTAACTATCTTGTTCTTCCTCTTTTCTCTCTTCTTCTTCCGTATACTAGTTTCGATTCCCAGTTCTTCCAACTAAAGAACAGAGCAGATCAAATGGGCATCAAAGATCTACTGAGATTCTTGAAACCTTACGCGGAACCAATTCACATTCACAAATTTGCTGGCAAGCGTGTAATTTCCCATCCCCTTTTCCCCGATTTACTATTATTTTTGACTTCTGGGCATCAATCATGTAATGGATTCAAATTTTGCAGGTTGGAATTGATGCTTATTCATGGCTTCACAAAGGAGGTACCCACTGTCTACTTTAACATTTTTGTCGTTGGAGTATTTTTCTAAGAAATGGATAGGAAATTGGGAATTCATTGATTTTTGTGGAAAATGTATATATGCAGCATACTCATGTAGCATGGAGCTGTGCTTAAACTCAGAGGGTGACAAGAAATTGCAGTATATCAATTATTTTATGCACAGAATTAATTTATTGAGGTTCCATGAGATTACCCCAGTTGTGGTTTTTGATGGGGGAAACATCCCTTGCAAGGCTGCCACCGAGCATGATCGATACAGGCATGCACCATCATCAATTCGATTTAGTGGTGTATTCTCTTCGAGATTAATTAATGGAATTTCATAGTAAATGTTTGGTTCAGGAGGAGAAAAGCTAACAAAGAATTGGCTATGGAGAAACTTGAACAAGGAAATGTTAATGCTGCCATTGAGCTTTTTCAGGTATAGTTTACTTCTTGATTTTTACTTGTATATTGAAATGCATTCATAATTGTTATTCCAAGTGCGAAGAAACATCCCAAGCAAGTAATGCCAAAGACAATGAGTGGTGGTTGTGAGGGTTGCTCAAGCGAGCAACTACCAAGATGTTTGATATTGGAAATTGATCAAGCATAACTCCGTTTTGGATGTGCCTCGTGTTGTTGACGCGAGCAAGAAGAGGAGCTTCTTGCTTGGGCTTTCTCGAACAAGTTAAAAAGACAATATTTGCTCAGACGAGGAAATGTCATTAAGACCTTGTTTTAGTAAAACCATGCATTCTAAAATTTTAGGAACTTGAGGAGTAATTTCCTTGAGCTATGGAAGTCTTTAAAAAGGATATTGATTAAATTCTAAGTGTAATGAAGCTAGTGAAGCTTGTTGATGACCAACCTTCTTGAGAAACTGTTAAGATTTAGAGTGAGAATGGAGAGCCACCTTTAAGGGGGAGTGACTTGTCAAGAGTTTTCTGTTGTAGTTGGTTGAGGATAGCTCATGTTGCCAGCTTGTTGAAGCTATTTTTGAATGCCCAAAGACATGTGAGGAACTACATACACAAGAGACTTAGAGAGAGCTTGAGAGTGTAAATACTATATGTAAGCGAGCAAACACCATCGAAGGTTTTGTATTGAGTTGTATTCTATACTCCTCCCCTCAATAAATTAGCCCCATTTACTTTTGTCACGAAGATTAAAGAGTTGGCTTTGTTGGGTTAAAATAGTGCGATATTAGAAATAAAAGAGAGAATATTGAAAGTAAAGAAATGGGGCTTATTTATTGGGATTTGGGACAGAATAAAATGAAAAATTGGTCAAATCTATTGGAACGGAGTATGCAATTGTGTTTATTATTTAGTAAAATAGACTTGATGGTTTTAGTGGTATACTATGATAACCAAAATGCTTGTCTTCCTCTTTATTTCTCTAATTTAGTTGCTTGCTCAAAACCTTGACCATTGTCCTTGTTCTTTGAAGTTTTCTCCTCTCAATTGTTCTTGCTTTTGTGTCTTCAATTCACAACTATCTATCTTTTTCACATGCTTGCTTAGCTCAAAATCACTAAGCTAATCCATTGATTTATGTAGCTTACACCAATCTTTTAGGATTAATGCTTTGATATCGTTGTTATCATGCAATTTATGACCTTGTATCTGGGAACTACAATTATGGATTTAGTAAACAATGTCAATTTCTGATTCATAGTTACTTCCAAGTTGAATTCAATGGATACAATTATGTAGCGCAAATTCTGGATTGTACCAAATTTGCAAGCATGTACATCGTTTAGTTCTAGAGATAGTTTGTCATTTGACTCCCCTAAACACAAACATGCTTCTTGCCAGGTATAGTTCCATAACTCTTCCAGCAGTTCTAACATCTTCCACTTTCCCAAAGTGAATGACTTTGTTCCTTAAACATACTGAAGGATGAGAGCTCCAGATTTGCTATCATGTTACACTTAGATCAATACAAATGGAAAACTGTGGCGTAAAGGTGTAAAATTAAGAAACTGTTCAAAATCAAGGTTCATCTTTGGCTTCGAAACAACATTCAAAATCAAGGATAGGATGCACACGTTTCCATTGCAACTGTTATGTGGAGGAACAAATGCAAATTTCAAGTCATCTTGTAGTTCTACAAAATTGTTCCATGGTGTAAACCTCATAATTCGATCTATAAAAACACAAGAAACAAAATTTCCAACCAGCCCATTGTGAAAATAAATTGAAAATTGCAATGTTCATTTACTTCTACAAATATTGGATCTTGAGTTACTTTAGGAACTTACAAAAGTGGTTGCATTATAGTTTGTTTTAAATTTCTTGAATTTCTTCACATATATCAGTAGTATTATTTCAAAAGAGATGGTGAAACCATCAAAATAATTTCTTGTTAGTATTATTCAAGCTTTATTCTATAACTAAAGTTTCCTTTGCCAAGTTAAATTAAGAAAGGAACTTTACAAGTTACCTTGTTTTATTAATTGGAGCACCCTCTACCACTTTGTTTTGTCTAGAGCAGAAAGGAAGCATCGTGTCGAGTTGTCGACCACTGACTAGTCTTTTTCTTTTTTCGTAGAGAGCAATCAGCATCACTCCATCTATGGCTCACCTTTTGATACAGGTATGTCATTGACTCAAGCAACTTGTTTCTAACCGCATCCATAACAAATTAGCATTGGGCCTCTTATTACAACAATTGTTGGTTCACTTGTGCTTCAGAGTCTAAAATCGGAAAATGTTGAGTTTATTGTCGCCCCATATGAAGCTGATGCACAATTGGCTTACATGTCGAGCCTTGGAGAAGAACATGGTGGTATTGCAGCTGTAATCAGTGAAGACAGTGACCTTCTGGCATATGGTTGCCCATCAGTAAGCATGAATTAGCTAACACTTTTGTTCTGGATGATGGGATATCTTCTGCCGTCTGACAAGTTACGTACATCCTAAGCCTCTTTCCATTATTTGCTTTCTCAGTTTTATCGTTGGTGAACAGGTCGTTTTCAAGATGGATAAATTTGGTAATGGCGAAGAGATTGTTCTAGAAAATGTTCTCAAATCAACAAACTGTAAGCCATCATTTCGAAAATTCACCACCTCCTTATTCACAGGTAAAATTTCCTAATGGCAGATCTTTTTATTTTCTTAGAAAAACACTGTAACGGATCAATATTTGGTGTTTGTGTTTCTGTCCACAGATATGTGTGTCTTGGCAGGCTGCGACTTTCTTCCGTCTATTCCTGGTATCGGCATCTCTAAAGCTCATGCATTGGTTTCAAAGTACCAAAATATTAATCGTGTAAGCTCCTACGTTCAGTAAAGCATAAAAGAATCACAATTATTCCTCTCACGAAATCAAAATCAGAAGTTGTAAACTGTTCAACCGTTCAACCTATTGGTCTATTATTGCAGGTGATATCAGTTCTAAAGATTGATAAGGGTAAACAAGTGCCAGAAGATTATGCAAGATCTTTCAAGGAAGCAGTTTCAGTATTTCAGCATGCAACAATGTAAGCAAGCAATATACTAACTCAAAGGAGAGTCTTGCCTTTATAGCAAATTTGATTATTCATGCTTTGTATTGAGACAGTTTATTCTGTACTTTGTATAGATATAATAGACATATGAAGTGCGTTGAGCATATGAAAGAACTACCGGAGAAGCTTTTGGAGTCACTAGGAGAACTCAATTTCTTGGGACCGTATCCATCTCATCTCTGCCCTTCTTTTAGGCTTATTGTTGCATTTATGCTATATTGTTATATAAACTTTGTTCAATAGGGTGGTTCAACTTGCATCTAATTTTTGATTCTTAACCAGTATGAATAAAAGGCACAAACTTGACAATTATCAAGGGATCAAGAATGGGGTCTTCTTAGAGGAATTTTAATCCCTTCTTTAGGTCCATATCATCTGATCCTGCTGTCATTCTAATATTGCCCTCTTCTTAAGCCAGAAAAATCCTAAACACCCTGATACAACAAGAACATAAAGTTGCTTTCTATGTTACCCGGACTCTTCATTTTGCTTCACGTATCCGTATCCGTTCCTTAATCCTCGGACATTGGTATACACTTAGACACTCCATTTTAGGCGTAATATTGAATATTTAAATGTATCCGACACTTTGACACGTACCAATATCCAACATCAGTACCCGAGTCCAAGTAACATAGGTTGCTTTATTAGTTTTGTTGTTTGGTTTTAGGTAGAATAAGACAATATATTTTAAATGTGTGAACGTGAATATATGGTAAAATGATAAGTTAAATGTATGGATGAATATAAAAGATAATGTATGCGATTATAACACAAATTAGAAATATAGCAAATTGCGAGACAAATATTTAGCAAGAAATTCATTTTAGCCAACAAGTATTATTTGTAAATAAATTTCTTACAAAAGCTTGCATAAAAGATGTGGTCAGGTATGTTCCCTTTTGGCTTAACAAAAAAAATTAGTTGAATTAAAAACTAAATTGAAATAGAGCCAAATTTATATTTTTGCATACCAATCAACATGGATGAAAATTAATGTTATATAGAAAGTATGATGTCTTCTGTATTTCATTGCTATTATAGTGAAAAAATGAGGCCGTATCACCGTATCTCAATCATATTTTAAAGGTTTTTGAGTTTATAGTGATCAAAATATAGGCTGCATTGATCACAAAACCCTCTGTATTAGTCATGAAATCCGTTTTGCGTGCATTACTGCGACTGTGACCGAAGTCGTATTTTTCATGACTGTTTCTATTAAATAGAAGGGGATATTTGGCTTTCTTTGACAATGGTGAAACCAATCAGATACATTCCCCCAACTATAGCTACTGCAATTGCAGAAGGAAAGTTAGACCCATGTACAATGGAAGCTTATGACTGTTCACTTAGCCACCAAACTTCTCATTCTGCCCAAACTTTTGCTTCAGTTCAGCAGATCAGGAAATGCCATATGACAGGTAAGTTATTTTTTTACCCACAAAAGAACCATTAATATATCCCTTATCTTGATGGGCCAAAGCTCTTTGATTCCGAATTATAATGGAGTATAATGTCAAGGAATGAATTCAACCAAAAGCTTAACTCATGATTGTAGTTTTAAGATATGTTATATATACTCTATCATATAGTAAAGCGGCTCGACTCAATAATCATGTGAACTTCTGTGTTTGATCTTTGTCATCACTTACAAAAATAAGGTTGCGTATAACTTTAAATTTCACCGTAAATGAGAGTCACTTACACATTGTGCTTGGATAGAGAGAAATGGAAGGAAAGAAAAGAAAGAAATTTGTAGTGATGGATTATTTTTTGTTTAGAGGATTCATTCCTTTCCTTTTCCTTCTCTTTCTTTCTTTTCTTTTTAAATTTAATATTCAAACGTGATATTAATGATATTGGGGTAATGAATATTGTAGTATTATTGAAAAGGACCATTGATATTCATCTTAAAAGGTTTGCACCTATTATTTCAAACAGGAGAAGTAGAAGAGATAGTTCAAACTTTTAACAGAAAGAATTACAAAGTTCAAGGGGACAAGGAGAAGCAAACAAATAGCTGTTTTACACTTTATTCTCCCGGAAGTATGACAGACATTAAGGTTTCAAGTGAGTCACTTTTCTCATTATATTCTGTAAGACAAAATGTTATTTGTCTTATAACTGTTTCTATAATATAAGTTACACTATCGGGTATAAGACTGTCTCACTATGAAATAAATCCATATTATTAAGTTATTTTTCTACTTAATCACTTTAAAATTGTAAGTAATCACTCTAAGACTATAAATAATCACCGTAAGATCGTCTTATTTGATGATTTGTACAGAGCCTTCTTGTTCAGTTTTGGATTCAGAGCGAAAGATAGAAAGACCCTTAAAAACTTAAGACGCAATAAATTATATAATACTCCTTTTGTTTTATATTGTCGTTATTTTAACTATTTTATAAAAAAATCATAATAAATCATATAGCAAAAATATAAATTATACTACTATGTAATTTTGGGCTCTAAAAAATTTAGAACTCTAGGCGATAATCCACTTTACCCTTGTTAATCGGCAGTCATGAATTTGCTTCATAGTATCAAGCCTACTCTAACTTGGTTTTCCACGGTCGTATTCTGATAAGGATTTTTAACACTTCTATATAAACTCCTCTTATCCAATGGATTGTATTTATTAAAGTCTCATCACATATTGATAAAATTTGTTTTCTTTTAGCATGCGGACGTAGGTAGTAGTATATTACTTCTATTAAATAGTAAATCACCCTAAATCTGTGTGCAATCTTTATGATTTTCTGTTTATGTTCATGATAGCAATAACAATTATGACTTTATTACATTTGCTTCATAGACAAAAGTACAACCATAGTAGAGAGGCAAGTTTTGAAGGAAAGGAATTTCAATTTCTCAAATGAAGCTACAAATCTTTCAAAATTAGTCAATTCTTCGGAGATTCACTACAAGGAAGAAAACTCAACGGCTTCGGAGGATTTTCCGGTGAAAACACCAGACAATAATCCATTTCGAAAACGCAAACATCATTCAGAGAACACTGAATCTACAGCTACGTCAAAGTTAGTCTCTTCTTCTGAGACTCCGATTCACTTTAATGATGCATGTTCTACTGTTTCCGATGAGTTTCCTGTGAAAACGCCAGTCAACAACCCGTTCCAGAAACGTAAACATCAATCAGACAACGCGGAATTTACACCTACCGCAACAAAATCTTCAGTGACTGACGATGATCATCTCAATGTGAAGAGCCAGAATGATAATTCTCGGGAAAGTGTGAACTCTAAGCTTCGGAAGCCTCAGCGACTTACAGATCAGGTTAAAGTTATGACGAAACGAAATTCAAAAAACTCGAAAATTTCTGCAAATAAAAATGGTAAAAGTACTATACTGAATTTCTTTAGTCGAATATAATTAATCTTGTATTCTTTTATGTATGAATTATGGATCAAACAACTTCTAATCATCTCAATGTACTATGAAAAATTGTGTTTTGTCAAACGAGAGAAAAAATTATCATTCTATTATTCATATAGGAGTACTTCATCGTTCATAGTATATTTTTCCAGCATCGTTCTTGCGGCATGTGAGGGAGAAGGTCAGGAAGAGTATGTATCGATTAGTGTGATGATTACCTAATATTCTTTGGAAAAATTACCTAAAATAATTCAATTTATTCGTGATTTTTCTATAATAATCCTACCTATTGATTAACCATGAATAATCCCAACTTTGAGGAATATTTTCCTAGAGTAAAACCGGTGACCGGATGACTTGCTATAGTAAGTTTTATTTTTTTTAAAAAAGGGATAATTTAAAATAAAATATCAAAAAAAATGTTAAAAAAAATTATGAATTTTTTTTATTATTTAGCATTTTTTTATGTAAACTTTCAAAAATTTTCTCTAATTTTAAATTAATTTTTAGTTTACTTTTTTGGTGAATTACTTATTATAGCAGGTTATCGGGTTACCCAAGTTTACTCTAGGCAAATACACCTTAAAGTTGGGATTATTCATGGTTAATTAATAGGTAGAATTATTGTAGAAAAATCACAAATAAGTTGGATTATTCGAGATAAATTTTCCATATTCTTTTAAATTACGAATAAAAAGTGAATTATGATCTGATTTGATCGTGAATAATACAAACTTTCACTAATTACTATACATGATACTAATTTTTAATTAACCATTACTAATACCATAAGGACATGTTTGCTCATAATAATACCAATATTTGTTTATAGTTATTTGAAAGAAACAAAAAAAATGTAAATTAATGGTTAAATAAAAGTTGTTATTATTCATGATTAATCAAAAGTTAGTATTATTGTAGAATAAATAACAAAAATATGTACTATTAGTGATAATATTTTGTTATTTTAGATTGTTTTGAGCGAATTGCGATTTTAAAAGGCAATAAATAGCATAGTTTTACATTAATATATCAATATAATGGCTCTTTGAGGGCTTTCCATTTTCTTAAGAAGAACAAGAAAAAGCTAAAGTCCAAGTGTAATTAAGAATATGAAATAGAGCGAGTATTTATTTTTAAGTGTGAATAGTTATCAATTATAATCATTTTACATTCTACTTATTATAGGAGTATCATTATAAATTATAGGAGTAACAATATCCGATATTCATAATTCAACTTACTTAATTTTGTCTTGTTTTTTTAGTGTTCTATAGTAAATAAAATTAAATTTTTTACCAATATTTTCTTTTTGAAAGTCGTATAATTCAAGTAGCTATTGTTGTTGTTAGTTACTCCCTCCGTTCTTTTAGTTTGTCCACCTCACTATAACGGGTAGTTTCAAAAGTTTGTTCACTTTAAAATACTTTTCATTTTTGGAAATTCTTTTTCCCTAATATACCCTCATAACCCCTCCCATTTTTTCCATTATACCGGTATATTCATTCTCTCACTCCCTTATTTCTCTCGTATGACTCGCCCCTTCATTATGACCCCCTTAATTGTTGTGTCTCTTTGATCTCTCTTTTCCTCACTCTTTGTCTTCAAACTTGTCATTTTCGTGGCTTCTTTGAACCATTGCCCGCTGTTAATCCCTTAACTTTAGTTTATTTTTATTGAACTAAAATAAAGATCGACTTTTTCTCTACATTTTGAGGTAAGTTTCATAATTTTTGGCCTTAATCTCCAAAATCAACCCCCTGTTCTTCAACTGCTATTAACATTTCTTCAATGCTTTGTTTTAATTTGATCTTTCTTCCTTGTTTTTTTGGTTTAAATTAAAAAAAAAACTAACCTAGATCATATTTTGATTTTTGAGTATGGAAAACAAGAGATCTACTAGTTCTTCAACAATTCCTAGTTATCTTTATGATGACCTTTGTGATTATGGAGATTTATGTTCGTGTTCCTTGCATGGCCGGCCATACTCATACTCAAATGAGATTTTAAGGTGGTCTAAGAAAGAACTTGAGGCCTATCAAAAGTCTATTGAAGATGACGCATGCTTACAGTATCGCGAGACTATTTCTTCTCCTCTTTCTTATTCATACCTTAATGGAAAAGATCCCCTTTTGAAGATTGTTAATTTTGTGTATGATTCTATTACTAAAATGACTCCTTCAAGTCCTTCTGTTGAAGAAGACCCAAATTTGATGGTTCCTGATTCTCCTGAAGAAGTACTTGTTGCTAGGGCAAAAAAAATCCCCTAAGAAACATTGTTGATGATTGTAAGGCATTTATGTTTATATTTTTTAATTTCGTAGCTGAGAACAATCGGAAATTTGGGCTTTAGGATGTCATTTGATCTATGGGTGATTCTGGATATTGTTTGTTGTTGGACGAATTTTGGGTTTTCTGATTTTTGGCTTGTTCTTGTTTGATGTTCATAATTGTTTCTATTTTTTGTTTGATGATGTTAGGCACTGACTTATGTACATTGGTTATATTTTCTGTTCGGTGTTAAACATTTTGATTTTTTGATGATTTGTTTCTGTTTGCTCTTCATCTTTGTCTAAATTTTGTGTTTGATGTTGATCACGCTGTATGTTTATTTTGATGTTGAAGCCCCAATGATGATTTGTTTTCATGAGTTCCTATAAATTTCATAATCTGAAAAAATGACTTTAAATTCCTAGTTGAGTAGCTTTTGTTAAACTTCTAAAGTCACTATGTTATATGCATGTTCAGTGGCATTCATTCTTTTTTTATGATTGTTTATAGTCTGAGAGGTTTAACAACCTCTATGATGAAACAGGGGGCTTTTTTGTTACTGATAACACTAATAAAATGAAGCCATTAACAAACATGTACATTAGCCATTGATTTCAGATTTATTTGCAAAGTGTTGCTCCTAAGATTGTTAAGAAACATTTTTAATGATGATTTTTCATAACATAAACTGAGGGGCTTTGTTCAAAAATTTCATCCTTGTGTCTCCTTGATTGCTTGATCATAGGCTTCTTGCATTGCATTGGATAATTATGTCACATCTTCATTCTCTGCTACTGTTTGTGATGCTTGCTGATTTCTGTTTTGATCAACAAAAGCAACAGCTTTCCTAATTAGCTGTGTCGGAATTCGAACTTGAATTATAAGCCTCCCATTATCTTCAACTTTTTTACCAAAATGAGGTTGGACGTAGTCATTACATCCCTTAACCTTCAATATCTCATTTAAGTGGTGCTGCAATGAAATCTAGACATTTGTTAATGTCTTTGGATGAAGTTCCGCATATGCATCTTCAACTGCACTAATCAACTTTGTCATATTCTTTGGCATTTTCTTATGCATCAATGATTGAATGCTTCTAAAGAATTTCAAGTCCAAGATGTGACAATTTGGACTATTAGGAGGTTGTTGTGTAAGAATAAAGGTTAACCCACCTTGCTTGTTGTGTTGTCGCCATATTGGATCATCATTTGTAATGTGCACTTTTGCATTGTCTTATTGAATGAAAATGATTGAAGGTCCTTCATTTGGCCACTTTCTTAGTATTGCCGGAATGAGATTTTGGACGAGCATGTTTCTATAAACTTCTTGAGTGACTCATTCTGTTGGCTTAATTTCAATTGACCCCCTTGGCCTATTCTTCGAGTCCCTCACGGCTACAACCCTATTAATGAAGGGAAAAATTCCTATTTTCCCATCAAACGTGCATTGACCATGTCAACTCCATCTTGGCCTAGCAACCGCCCCTAGGAACATGGCCTTCGGTATGAACTTAGATGACTTTGCTGCCCTATACGGGATCTTCTCTTTGTGTGCAAGGTAAACTCTTTGAGTTTTTTTGGTTAGATAAAACCATTTCTCATCGTAACATTCCCTTGTATATTAGATGTCTTTGAATGTTATCTTCTTGGATGAGACTCAAAATTGACTCCACCCTTCTCACTTTATTGGCATCGGTTAAAGCCGAGTGATGAGGATTTGAATGTGCCTTAATTTCACCTCTTTTGATTAACCTCCAAACGGTCGATGGTGCCAAGTCTAAACAACTTGCAACATCTTTTACACATGTACGTTCCCCCATTGGTCTGGTGTAACACCCTAAAAATAGGTCGAACTTTTGAAAACACCTTTAATAAAAAACATGAGCCAAAACCTACTCATGAGAGTGTTACCGCCACATCTATTTCTAATAAAATAAATGTAAGGTTTAACGACTAAGAAATAACTTAATAACTTTAAATCCAACAAAGGGTCTTACAACATAAGAAAAGACTGAAACGCAATCTATGTTTATATAAAATTTAAACAACTTAAGGTAAAATTTAAACTGAAATACGACTCTAATAAAAGCTATGTTTCTAGGTGATCCTCACTCCACGATTCCCACGCAATCAATAACCTGCAACATAAGAGTGCAAGAAAAACAAGGAAAAAACTCTCAAAATCAGGAAATTGAGTAATTTCAACTCCATCCCATAAAACGATTAAGTTTGAAAATGATTTAAGAAAATAAAATATAATCAAATTGAATATAATTTTAGAAAATAATATATAGCTGAGTTTAAAAAAAAACAATTTGTAAAAACAATATATATAATATCACATAAACCAATTTATTAATTTGATATTTAATAAAGACAAACACATAATCAATTTTTAATTTGAGGGAACGAGAACGCCAGTAGGCCGAGGCTTTACCCCTATACCTACTTCATCAAGAGGTCGTCACCCCAAATAATCCAAGGCCAGCAGAGTAGTCTCAGGGAACCCTAGTGTGCACACCCCTTCTACTTGGATCACAACAAATAGAAGGAAGACCAAACATCGTATCAAGTATCAGAAATAATGATACCTGTCGGCAGCTATACTAACCAAACAGGACAACTTGTTCATCACCCTTATACTTGGATCACAACAAATATAATAGCTTCATTTCCCTCGTGTTACACTTTACGTGATTTAATATATTTTAATAATTAGTCGCGTGCACACAAACATGTAATCAAACATACATTATACATTTTATTTTATGATCATAGGTTTTCCCAAGAAAAATATATCTCAAGAATATTCAATTGCAATATTAATATCATAATATTTTTCTCCCAAATTCAATCGCATTTAAAATCATTATTAAAATAATAATATAACTTTCATCAAAATAATAATATTATAAGTATTTCTCTTTCAAATTAAACCGTATCTAATTTCGTTATCAAAATAATAATATAAATTTCATCAAAATAGTAATTATATATTCAAGTTTGACAAAAATAATAGTAGATATAATTTGAGAATATATAAAACATAATATCATACAAAATAATGTCATATAAAATTATACATTCTATTTAAACACATTAATTATCACTTAGCACATAATATTAATGGGATAGTCCTAATTAGATGGACATTGAGAATTACCTTGTCACGCGATCCTAGACAAACGTACGCTCCTAATAATCTTTGTCTACGAATTCGCTGTCTACACGATAAAATAATATATCTCAAATTAATACCCCGATCAACCCAATCAAAATAAATAAATTAAAAGACTCTCGACTTATATTTTATAATTTATTTAAAATGACAAATTTTAAAATGTAGTTAAAATTTTAAAGATTAGTCGTCATAGTTTTAAAAGAAAAGGACAAAGTTTAAATAATAAAAAGGATTATAAAAAAGAAAATATATATAAAGGTGCTTTAGAAAACTTAGGAAATTTGGTACTGGTTACCAATACCCACGAAAAGAAACAGGGGAAAGAAGAGAAAGGAGGAGAAAGGGAGAGTGAGAGAAAGAGGGAGAAGGAAGAAGGTGTCGGTCGGCGGTGGCTCCGGTGGCCGCCATCGCACGCCGGTGGTATCCCGGTGACCGTCGTATCGCCGGAAAACTAAGGTCAGAAATAATTTTTTTTTTCCTTTTTTCAAATAAAAGATAGGTGTTTTTCAATTAATAGCATAAATTTTTTGGGTTTTGAATAAAAAAAATTTCTAACAAATAGATGAAATTCATACCTTTAATATCAAAATTTTGCCTTTTCTTGATTAAATTTTAAGCAATTGGAAGATGGAGGAAGTAGTTTGTAGGAGAAAAAAAAAGTGTGAGTAATAATAATGTGAATAAACTAAGGGTAATTGGTTTAATACTATAAATGAGGTTAGTTATAAGATTTAGAGGGAGAAGTGGGAAGTTTTTTGTTAATAAGGTGCTTTTTTTTTTTATATAATTTCTGAATTTTTTTTATAGATTTATTATTACTATTTTATTTATTTATTTATTATTATTATTTTTTTTTTTAAAAAAAAAAAACGGATGTTACATCTGGACTCTAGAACGCTTGTAGACACCACAACTCTCTTCCTTCCACAGTTTTTGTATTTTGAATCAACAATGTATGGTTTGTTTGCTTCTTTTGATTGTATTGCCCTTTTCCATAAATTTCTCATGGTTATATGATGATAACCATATTTTTCAGCAATTCTTTGGAATGCTCCATGAGGTAATGTGTCGGTTGTTTGCATTGAGAGCATCTCTTGAAATATTAAATGCCTCATCTCACTACTGAGCCTTAGCTTATGATGATTGTCGTGTCGTTCTCCTTGCTGCTCAAACATTTCTTTCGGTTCTTGTTCTGATTCTGAGTTTGATTGAGGATCATATTGGCTTGAACCAAAATACCATGCCCCCTCAATTTCATCCTCACTTCCTGAAGCCATGAATAAGGCTGTGATGCAGTGTGCAACTGGATTTTTTTGTGGGTGATTGGTTACTGTTTTCAGCACAGCAGCTGCTGTACTTGGGGTTTATGGACTGATTCAGTTAATTGTTGAATTTTTTTGGGATGAATGGCTACTATTATCTTCAATTAAGGTGCTGTGTTGAGAATTGTGGTGATGATGTACTGTTCATTTGTACCTGCTGCCTATATAGCCCCTTGCAGAATTTGGAAAGTCATCTTTGCTTCCATTTTTGGTTCTCAATCATTATGCTAAATTAAGAAAGTGATCCATCTATAGTCGAATTAGCCAATGAAATGGATGTGTATATATTTAAGTATTTAGAATTTTCCTTCAAAAACTTTCCAAAAAAGGAAAGAGTTGTAACCAAAAACATAATTCTGTTTTGGCCCTTTGTAAGTTGCTCTACGGTTTTCCCTTCATTAATGACAATCCTATTTTATTTTTTTTTTGTTTTATTTTATCTTTAATTAAAATACATTTTCTTTCTCATAATACCAATACAATTATTACTTCACACTACTATTCAATTAAAATAATACCCACTTACTACAAAGATTTCACTTATCTTAATATGTATGAAAAACCCAAATAGGACAAACTTAAAAGAACGGAGAAGTAGTTAAAAGTTTGATTTATAATTTAGGTATTTTTGCTCTTATTTATTATTAGTCTAAATTCAATTGTCATTTAGTTCCAATCCAAACCAAACAAAATCAACTTTTCAAATAAGAGAGTTCAAATGCAAAGCCTACATCAGAAAAACTGAATTAGTTAACTCAAACATTGAATTTACAAAAAAAGAAATTTTTACTCAGTAATAAGTCTGAAAAATGCCCCTTAAAAATCAAAACCGCATCAATACTGTATACAAGTGGTGCTCAACTCTCTTATCTTATTTTAGCTTTATTTTCTTTTTTAGTTTGTTTATAAGATTTGCCATATTTTATTTGGAAAATTTTACATGGTAATACTGAGGTTTTGGATTTTTCACGTAGTAACCAAAATTTTTAAAAAATTCACGCGGTAACCTTGAAGTTTATCAAATTGTTTCATCGTAACCTTTTTGAATATAAAACGTTAGCAAACGTTAATTTCAAAGCTTTAAGGCTTTTGTATGCCTATTTATGCGACTCACCATTTCAAATGCCATCAATCTCAACCTTTTCACGCGAAACATAAACCCTAACTCTACCATCTTTGTATTTGGGGGAAAAATATGATTTGGATGAAAGATGGTAGAATTAGGATTTATGTTTTGGAGAAAAAGGTTGAAATTGATGATATTTGAAATGGTGAGTCGCATAAATAGGCGTACAACAGCCTTAAAGCTTTAAAATTAACATTTGCTAACGTTTTATGTCCAAAAAGGTCACGGTGGAACAATTTGGTAAAACTCAGGGTTACCACGTGAATTTTTTAAATGTTTTGGTTACCACGTAGAAAACCCAAAACCTCAGAATTATCACTTGAAATTTCCCATTTTATCTTATTGACATGGCCTATCATTCTTTTTAATTGTCATTTATATATTAATTTATACCGTATACAATTGCTTTTATTTTTCATTAAAATTTTTTTTTTCATACGCATCTCATACGTACTTGTAGCAAATATGCAAACGGAGTGTAATTTAAAATAAAAAATGTATATAATTGCTTTAAACCGGTTATGAACCTAGCTATAATCCGTAGTATTCCATAACTGAACCCCGTAACCCCAAAGTCTATTTGAGTCGGCACATAGGCAGAGAATCGTTGATTAGAAATGGGAAGCAAAAGCGGGAATGGCGATATCTTGATGCTGGAGGCGCCCATTGATGCAGCACGACCTTGGGCCAGTGCTTCCAATGCTGAGACCATTGATGCTTTGCCTTACATCGACGACGACTATGCTAATCCTGCGGTTAAGCAAGAAGTGGATCGCCTTGTCGAGGAAGAGATGCGCCGAAGTTCCAAAAAACCCTCTGATTTCCTCAAAGATCTTCCTCCTCTTCCCAAACTTAATTTTCAGGTTTCTTTTCCATTATTTCTTTTTACGAATTTGTGAATTTTCTATATTAGTGATGCAATTTTTGTTTGTTTCCTTAGATTATCTTTATTTTTGAGTTTCTTAGTTTGAATTAGGATTCAGAATAATTGCCTTGTTGTTGAATATAGGTTTAGCTCTTAAATTGAATTGCTTTACCTTTAAAAGAATAAAAGTGTCAAGTAGGCTAAATGACCTAATACAACTTAAAAAATGAATAGCATTATTAAGAGAAATTTCTAACTAGTTTCACTAGGGACTCAAATCAAATGTGATTACATTAGAACATTCCTGCGTTTACCTTACCTCAACTCTTTTGTATATTTGCGTTGGAGCATTTGTTGCTGTACCATAAGAGAACGGAAGGAAATGTTTGCTCCATAATGCCAAGTAGCTGTGAAGATTGTGAAAAATCTGGGATGCGGTGCGGTTGCTAAATTACTTGTTTGTCAATACTGGGGCAGATCCAAAAAATGATGTTGATGAATAAAAAAGCATTATATTCAATAATGTTTGATTATGATAATTGTCCACATTAAGTTTTCACAATTTGAAAGCGATACATAATATCTTCATTTAACAAATATTGAAACCAATTGCGTTCAAAATAAGTTACAACTTACAACAATATCATAGTCCAATTTATATATGTTTTGCCATTATGTTGAGTCACCTAATTCTCAAACCAATTGCACCCAACCTACAGTTATTCAAAAGATCATGTAGTTAACTAAGTAATCCATCTAGTTCAAATTACAAATAGCAATTACTAATCATTTCAAACACAAGCAATAATAGAAAGTTTAACTTCAAAACAGAAAAATTAATCACATTCAGTGTTTGTTAGTTATGGTATGTATAAGTTCATGATGGTTGTCAAAGTGCATAAGGTTATTGTAGTAATGGAGAGGCTATAAGGACCATTTAATAGTTTAGTACTTGTGTTCTTGTAGATGGTTACACATGTATAAAAATAAGGATGATTATAGAAGGAAGATGGATGTTTGTTTTAGTTGGGATGAGAGTTCTGTCATTTAAGTTGATTAAGAGGCCACTTGTTGGATCTTATATCTCTTAGAATCTAGTGTTGTACATTGTGTTTTGTATATCTCTTTGAAGCCTGTATGGTTTAAGTTAGATTTTTCTTGATGAATTGGATTGTCGAGGAATTTAGGTCAATTCAATTGTTGGTCATAGTTCCAATTGGCATAAGAGCCTTGCTGCTGATCTGCTACAAAATCAGTCAAACACAATTTGTCCCTGTAAAATATGAAAGAAATTAACCCAATACGTGTTTGCAATATATTTAGTGCAATTTTTGATAAAATGAGGAAGATCCATGTGTTTGTTTCAGGATCACCCGATGCTTGCTAGAGAATATGAACGAGTTAGGGCTGGGAAGCCACCAGTGCCACTAGATACTTCTCGCTATATACCAGATGCACCATCTATGAATAAACATAATGATGAAACAGCTTGGAAGCAAGCCCTTCAAAAAGCTCAGCGCTTGCTACAGCACCAAGAGATAAGGTGAATAAATATGTTTATTGCATTGTGATTTGTGCAGATTCCGTACAATGTCAAGGAAAAATTTGTCCTCTATTAATTTGAATAAAATGTTCTTGGTGTTGGATGTCTTTTTACTTTTCCTGATTGCATATCATATCTAAATTCAACATAATTGCTTGTAGTGTGCTTTGAATCTTTCATAAGTTGGGCTACAGTGAAATAATAAATATTTTCCTCTGGTGACTTTTCTGATCTATTGATTTGTACGTTTCAGACTTTCTTTATGATGCCTTGTGATCCAATTTCGTTTCTCTTTTCCTAAGCTAATAAGATTAAACATAGCATTTCGTCTTTTAGTTTAAGAGGGGTTAGGGTTTTTTTGGTTGTGTTATGCTTCTTGATTTATTGCAATGCGATCCTGTCTGTACTTGTAACTCAGTAAGTCATGATGGTGCTGCTGAATTTATGAAGGCTAACATGTATTTGTCTCTCTAGTGTCCTTTTTAGTTGGTTTTTTTTGCATGCATACTAGTCAAAAACTATAGTTATCTTCTTTTCTTTCTTGAAAATCAAACTTTCTTGGTCCATTTTCCCTTGTCTCTATCAACTTTTATGTGCATAAAAGTTCTTACTTCCTATTTATTGTTTAACACATTTGTCTTACGAAAACTATTGTTTCTAGGCTGGAAAATTTGGACTTAATTTCGAAGTACGGCCCTGAAGTTTGGAAACAATACAACCAACGACTTGAGGCTTCATTAACAAGGTTGGTTCAACTTGTAATGTTGTGGTTCTTCTGAATTCTACCACGAAAAGCAATAATCCAAGCTATATTAAGTCAGATATGCACCCCCTCACGGCCTCACCCTCTTACCTAGGGCATTGAAGAAAGGAAATGTAAAGCATTAATTGAGTTCCTTGTAAAGAAAAAGAGGGGGGAATTTTCTCATCTAACTTGTCTCTTTTTACTAAGAAGCATCTTTGCCTTGGATTAACTCATTTTAGTGATACGTGTGTCAAATGGGATGCTTCATGCATTTATCTAATTAGAAACATAAGCTTTACTTTATCTAGATTCTAGGTAAACCTTGGGGAAGGATATCTCGGGAAATAGTGATGGGTGTTACACAAACATGACAACAACTAAGGAAAGTCTTGGTTAACTTCAGTATAACTTAGTACTTAAGGGTTGTTTGGTATGAAGATCGGAAAGGGAAAGGAAAATCAAGAAAGGACTTTGCATTTTAAGCTAACATCTTTTAATTATTCATGTGCTACCTAGATTGCAAGCTATGGCGACCGAACACAGTGAGAAGATTGAAACGGTTAACAGGGAAAGAAAATATCATCAGGTACCCTATTTTGTTCTTTGCTTCTCTTAAATCAATCACATCATTGCATTATTATTGCATTTCAATTTCTGTAACTATATTTGTTCTTACATTATAGTTGTGTTCTTAATTTTATTATTTATACTTTCATTCATCAGCAAAATGCTGGCAACGAGTTAAACGTTTTATCTGCACAATGGAGAGAGCTTTGTCTAAAGAATATTGAAATTCAAGAAGCTTGTGCTAAAAATGAAAGTCAACTTGAAGAATACAGAAATGAAGCTGTTGAGAGGTAGCATATTAAGCCACTAAAGTTCCCTTACGTTTTATGAAGCCTCTGGTTTATCTGTGGCTTAACTTTATTGTACTGGTGACTTTGTCTACAGAGGCTGGAACCTGGACGTTAGCATGGAGAATGGTTCCTCAGTTCATGTGTCATACTGAGGTATGTTATCTTGTGTCATACAGTTATATCCAGTTACTGTGTTCTGCGTGGTTGAGTTGTATTCTTGTGGTTCAGTTATTGTAAAAACCTATGTTTGAAATCTGCCAGACACCTTAATTAGGACTCCTCTTCATTAATTTTTAAGTTGCCAAACATTGGCATCACTAGATTCCTACCATACCTGGACACACAAGGCTATACTATGCTAATGCCTAAGCCCTAACGCAGGGGCAATTAGCCGGAAGTATATGCAGCATTACTTTTACTGTTATGAGGTTCTTTTATCTTTATTTCTGCTCTTACCAAAGGTGGTTTACAGTAGATACACTGGAGGTGAAAGGTAACTGACTAATTACAGTCAGATAAAGTAGTTTACTTAGAAGTGAACTTTGGTATAGTTTAGTGAGGTGAATGACCTACCATGTGCTAAATTCTTCCGATGATTGGAGGGAATGCTTAATTCCAAACTATTCTAGATGACAAGAACAGTTTAATACCTATTTGATTTTTGTCAATAAATGTTTTAGTAGTAAAATAAGGAAAACGGTGGGAGGATATTGGTTGCTAATATGTAAACTGGTGATTGTGTACATTAGTTGTCAACACTGTTTATTATGCTAATTTCCTACGTCTGAAAGTAATTTTTTTTAACATGTGTATGTTCAAAATTTATTTATTTTAAATAGTAGATGAGATGTAAATGGGTGCAGAGTGAGGTTAAAATAAGGTCTGATTAGGTACAAGTTAAACCTTGTGAAATTGAAAAGCATAGTCTACAGAAGGGGTGGGAAGGCAGATGCCAAAATGGCTGTACCACTTGTTTTTATGAACTTGAGATGATATATCACGAGTCAAAATGTACAGATGATATGGAGTCAATTATGATGAATCAAGTCTCTTCTATATAATTAGGGAATAAGGGATCTTTGTAAGAACAACAAATGAATTTTGGCTGAATGACTTAGATAGTTTGATTCTCTTATGTGCGGGTTTTTCTTTGTCTCCTTTATGCCAAACAAATAATGAATCGATAGAGATAAATTTGATCATTTCGAGTATTACAACTTTGAAATGACCTATCGCACGATCCTATTGCTTGTTGCGCGCTACTTGATTAACTAGTGAAGAAATTATACATGAGGTGTACTGGTTAACAAATCAGTGAATCATGGGGTGTGCTCTCTGCTTCTCTGTCATTGATTCACGTACAATTATACATGAAGAATTGGTATTCTATTTAGCTAATCTTTAATTTATACCGGATGTATTTGAAAAATAACTTTTTACTTGACTTTTGGCTTTTAAGTTGAAAAGTTGACTTTTATATTAAAATAAAAAAGCTTTATGGTGTAACTTTTTCATTGATTTTTTTGTTTTTTGACTTAATTTTCTTTGTTAAACAGCCAATAGCCAAGAAACAAATTTTACCTAACATCTCCATTAAAGCTTACTCAAACAAATGACTTACAAATCAATTTTTCCAGCTGATCAAGCTCCAGCTAACAATTATTTGTTTTGATCAATTATATTGTTAGAATGATTTGCAAGTCCTATATTCTGATGTGTGATTGTATAGTTTTTGCTACACAGCTAAATGCTAATTGCGAATTTAGCTGCCCATTAGAAGTATTCATGATTCACACGAATTGCTTGCTTTAAAGGGTGTTGTTGCTGTTGTTGTTTCAGCCAGCTGAAGGCGGGTAACTGTTGGACTACCAACTCAATCAAGTTTGGGAAATTTCTCCTTTGAGCTGCAACCGGGCTTTGCTTTGATGTTTTTTGAATGCTTTACTGTATCGTCGTAGAGAAGTGATGCTTCACAATGTTCTTTCTAGCTGTGGTGTCATGTGTAAAAACAGGGCTGTTAAGTTTAATAGGGCACAAACATGTAATATTTTTGTCTCATTAAACAGTTGTAAGTTAACCTTAAAGAAAGCTTATTAGTACATTTTTATTTTGTTTTTGAGAAGGTATACCATATACTATACAAGAACTTAAAATCTCGTATTATAATTTAACAACAATATCCAAGCCTTAACTTCGAGATATGTGGTCTACTAAAAGATCATCCCAAAGCTTTGTCCAGATTCAACAATCAAAACAAACGAGTTAAAAATGAGGAGATAAAAGTTAGAAAAATGTATAAATATGAAAAGATTAAATGTGCAATAGAATTTCACAATTTTCTTACTATTAATCTCTATCTTGGCATCAACCTTTCTCTACTTAAATAAAAGAATACCACAAACTCAACCTAGTTTACTAAATACAACCATAAAATATGACATTGGTTGTGTTAATGACTCCTTTACATTTGTGACAATCAACCACTAATTGCATAATTCTCCCTTAAATTGGATTTGCTACACTTACCTTTTTATCGTACTATTTCGTGTTATAGGTCTTTGTTATTATTAGTAGACATTTCTCAAGCCGAGCCAAATATGCACAAATTCTTGTATGAGATGCTCTCACCGTAAGACGCACCTTATATATGGGTTAAATAGCTCAATTATACAAATTATCAACATATGTAATTTTTATTTTAGGTTCGTCTTATCAATTGATGATCTCTCGCAAGAATAGCTCAATATGAAATATCTCACTGGTCGTAACTTTATGTCTTTTAAAAGGGTATAACACATCGTCCTACAATCCTCCACAAACCTTATTCCTTCTATAAGCTAAATATACCAATACTAGATATGATGATAATAATGATGTATCTTCAATATAAGAGTCTTTACATTAGCCACACCTATCTGTTTTGATAAGGGTAAATCAGGTTGTCCTCCACAAAACCTTTAACCTTCCATATGATGATCCATTTTCAATATCAAAATATTTTCATAATAAATATAGCAAATTTAATAAGACAAGACTTTTTAAATTCGCACAAAAAAAATAGACAACTCAGGTCCATTACGAGTAGCATTAGTATTCCCATAAGGACAAAGCATATACAAAGTCTCAGAATCCTTGGACCCCACAAAATGTTGAAAATGTCCTCTCATATAGGCCATTTCACCATCAACACCTTCAATACAAGAAATTCCAGGTAAAACCCCAGCCCCCATTGACATATTCTTAAGAAGCTCCATTACATTCAAATCTTCATCATTTGCTTCTCTTTTTACACCGTAACCAATCTTATTTCCATTACAAAACACACTCCAAATCGGTTCTTCTAGAAGCTTCCTCTTATCTTTTTCTACCCTTTTCTCACATTCAAAGGCTATTCTTACAGTCCCTATACTCATTTCCTTTTTAAGTGCATTAAATTGCATATCTAATTCAACTACTAATGAAGGAAGAAAACCTGGATTCTCTTGTAATGCGAGACTTACTCGACCTTTTCTGTACCCGAATAATGTACCTGTGACCCGAATACCCGTATGAGTTGATCCATTTGTAGTGTCGGGTAATACGTCATTAGGGAATTTGCAAATTGGGGATATTATAGGGATGGATCTCCAGATGTTCTGGAAGGTTCGAAATGGTTTGCTTCGATGCTTTTTGTGCTTTTTTGGGGGTTCGATTAGAGAGATTGAAAGTTTAGGGGGTTGTGGTTTGTCTAATATTTCTTCGGTTGAGGTTGCTCCCATTGATGGAGTTTTTGTTTGTTTATCAAGAACACCAACAATGGGAGATCACCATTAACAATCAAGTTTTTTGATTGAGAAAGATGGAAATCTAAGGAAAATTGGTGTGAGGAGATTAGTTGTTCAAAAGAGGGATAAATGATAAAATCTTAATTTTGTGGTGATGCTAAATTTGTGGAAATAATCTATCTAAACAAAAGAAAAATATAAGATAATTTTTTTTTTTTTTTTAAAAATTTCTATAGGCAGGAGGAAAGTAAAATTATTATTTTTTTCGATAGACGGTGGGAATAATATCCATGTTATACGATTGAAATTTAAAATGACTTGCTATTAAAAAATTTGTTAACCTATAATTCTCAAATATGAAACAAGAAATTGAAGTTATTTACAATCATCAAAAGATAAATAATTATAAAGAAAATTGTAAAAACTAAACTAATTTTTGCTCGATCCACTGAAAATAAATTTAATTATTGTTACTTTTTAAATAAACCTATTTATTTAGTATAATTGTTGAAAATAAACTCGACTATCGTTTATTGACTTACAAAGAATTTTAGATTATTATAAACAATAAGTCGATTTAGTTTAGCAAATATAACTAAAAGGTGGGTTTATTTAACAATAAATAATAAATTAGTTTATTTTCAGCTAATTAAATAAAAATTGGTTTATTAACAATTTATCGGTAATTTTTTAATCATGTTTACAATTTTCTCTATTCCCTAATGTGTGATAATCATATCAACTGTTTAAAAATCATTAATGTAGTAATAAACAATCTTGAAATGAAAACTAATAAACTAAACGAAGTCTAAATAAACTTCTAAAGAGAACATACATTGAAGTAAAATCAATTATTAATCATTTGGCTTTGTTCACATTTGGTTCATATCAATTCGGCTTGATTACAAATATTTTAAAAATAAATCAGTTTTCTTTTCGATTTTGATTGATTTCCAAGTTAGTTTGTTTAAATATGGATCGATATTCGTTAACATCAATTCAAGTTGGTCTAACGAGTCAAGCCGGGTTTAAACCCTTCTATTATATAAGCGGCCATTTTTTAAAGTTGGACATCATCATCACATTTATTGTATTCCGCTCAAAATAACTATAATTAGGTTTTGGGGAGGAAAGAAAGATGACAACCCATATCCATAAAGAAGGAAGTGGGCAAAGAATCCCTTGGCTCAAGAAAGATCCTCTGAAGAGTAATTCATACAACTACCCACAATTCTACATCTTACAACACAAACTTGACCTTTAACAATAATTTAAAAATAAATATATATAGAAATACATATAAATAAAAGTAACAATAATAGGTAAAAGATAAAAAAATGAGTAAAAGAACACTATATAAAAGGTAAGAAACAAGAACAACAGATAAGTGGGAAAATATTAGTAATCTAAGACATGGATGTCGTATGAGATCTTTTCACAATGGCACAAGTTTATATAATTAACTTATTTCTCTAATTGATCATTATAATGTAAGATTATAAATAATTTTTTTAAGGTTATTTGTGTCATTTTAAATCTTTGAAAAATTATTACTCTCAAACAATAAAAAGTGATCACTACAAATGTAACGTATCACCTTAAGATTGTAAATAATCATTATAAGATAGTAACAGCAAATTGAGACATCTCAATGAAAATGATACCTTCATAAAAACGTCTCATTTGATTTTTACTTACAACATTTGATTTTTCACATCTTTCAATGTACACATTCAATCGTTAATATCTCTGGTTATGCATATCAAAAAATATGAAACTTAGAAATTAATAAAGGTTGAATCGAGACGATTATAAAATCTCATATAAGTGTATTTTAATTATAAATTATCGATAATATAAATGTTAATTTGCTCAATAAATAGTATTGAAGTCAACAATTTTACAAGTAAAAAATAACTACATTTTGGTGACATTTCTTAGATTCAATTTGACTTAGCAGTAAGACCAGCAGTAAAGATAAAACATCCGAAAATATATAGACTATAGAGAGAAAGTGAAATTGTTTTGGTCACTGAAATTAGGGTTTGTTGCTGAAAACATCTCGCAAAACGTGGTCGATTAGTGAGTAATTGGTTCCAAAATTGCACCGGAGTAGAGCATGGAAAGTTCGAGCAATGGAGGAATGCTGTACCACGAAGTTCAAGAAGCAAAATTGTGTGCAGTGCATTGCGTGAATACAGTATTACAAGGACCTTTCTTTTCAGAGTTCGATTTGGCTGCATTGGCTTCCGATCTTGATCGCAGAGAGAGACAGATGATGATTCAAGGTAATGTTGGTGATGCTTCAGGTGATTTTGCTTCTCAAGAGTCCCATAATGTTTCATTGGGTGGCGATTTTAGTATTCAGGTATTGAGCTTATTATATGGAATTAAATTTAAGTTGTTTTTCTCTATTTATTGATGTTATTTGCTAAGATTAAGTTGGATAATGGCTAAGAAACTAAGGATTTATTTCCCTTTTTAAGATGAGTTGTTTTTATCATCTCTTGTTGAGTCACAAACTCACAACCATGGATTCCATAATGACCTTACAGATCTCATTCTTTTCATTTTAATCTATATCGTTTTTGCATTCCTAGTAGTTGTGTACTGCATTGACCTTCTTGTTTGATGAACCACAACTATGGCTTCCTTATTGACCTTGAGGAAACTTTCAAACACATTCATAAATCATGTTGGCTGAAATTAGAATCCTGAGTCCAATAATACTGTCTGTGACTCTTTGCATTTTTTCAATTTTGCCTAGTTACTCTTATATGTCTGTTTTCAGCGCTCACTATCTCCAACAATGTATTTGAAAATTGGAGAAAATGTAAATATGTAATAGAATCTTTGGTTGAACGACGATTTTGATCGGTTTTTCACTAGGTCAAAATGAAAGATATTTGTGAGCTCAAGAGATCCTAGCATTCAACGTATTGTGTAAAATAATGAGCTGCTTACGCAAAAGGGCTCAAGTATTTCAAATTTTATGTATTGTGGAAGAGCATGGTTTGGCTGAAACATGGTGTCAATAATTTAGGATGTTGCAAAAATTATGTATATCCCTCTTGTACCATAGCCAATTAGCCATAGGACATCCATTTGAAGGTGTAGGTTGAAAATTTTGAACTCCTTATCTTTGTTTCCTTCAAAGAATAGAAAAAAAATTGCAGATGTCGTCGCGATTGCAGTATGATCGAGACTAACATTAAAAAAAGATAATAATGGTTAATATGTTAGAATAACATGCTATAATAGCTTGAGAATTTGGTGAGTATTAATGTATGAATGCCATTTTTAGTATTGGTGATTTTGTAGAAAAGCATGGGCCTTTTTTTCGTTTATCACTTGCTTTGTCAGTTGGCGAAAACTCATCTGTGTCTTCTATGGCAACTATTTATTAACCATAAAAAATTTGCATGATTGCGAATGGAAAAGAAACTTCATATTCAAAATAAAGGATTGTAATTAATATTTACACTTTAAGCTAAAGCATCATCTAGATCCCAAGATTATCAGTTAAAATTAAAAACATCATCTACATCTTCCAAGTGGACTTTACCTAAGCATTATCTTCAGAACTCAGAATTAAAATTAGTGCTTCTTAATCTTCTTCTTTGACAAGTCACTAGAAGCCTAGAAGCCGCTGTTACCTGAATTATTATTCAAGTATTCAACCAAATTGGTAGCCAATTGTGGATTTAAGCATAACGCTAATAAACTTTATTCTAATATACATGCACTTAAAAATTAGGTAATGCTGAAAACAACAAATTTTTAGTTTATCCATTATCTTGCACTCATCATCCTCTTCTTTGTTTTGATTTTTCTGTCAAGACGATCTATTATTGTTTGAGGACATGATTATCAAAGAATCTGCTCTTATACAAGGCTTTTAGACCGTGGCTTTACCTGATTGTGGAATGCAGTAACCAATTGCATTCACATGTAACTGAAAACAAGGAATTTGAACGATAAGCAATGCAAGAAATATTTGGTAATTCTGGACATAAAAGAAAATTCAGAAAAATCGATGCCTAGGTGTTAGAGACGGTGTGTAGTTTTTAGGTGGTGACGTGATGTTTATTGGTGTCTAAGACTTTCTTTTCTCACTGTTGTTGCTAGGGATCTTCACTCTATAAAGATCTACTAACGAATACTCCAAAAGAAAATTAGCCCTTGACCAAAGCGAGGCTAGACCTTGACTCTCTCCCAAACTACATCTAATGGATTTGATTTCTCTCGATCAAATGGTTTGACTCTCTCCCAAACTTCATCAAATGGAAGACATTTATCCTTATAACGTTCTTCTATATCTCTCTATCCAAATGGCTCAAATAATAGCCTCTCCTAAGACTCTAAACAATTTGCTCCAAATATCTCTAGCTCTGTTGCAGTTGTGGAGAAATAGGTGATAGTTATCTTCACATAGTGCACCATTTTGGATTAATATATCATTACTATTACTCAATAACACTATTAGGAAGCAACTTCAATGCTTAAATCCTTCTTCAATATAGCTAAAATATTATATTAGTGAAGCAAATTTACCGCAGTCCCTATTTTTAGTATCCAGGGCATGAAATTCTTTTTGTTTCTATATAGAATGACTTACTGTTGTAATCCTGACATTCTGTGCCACAGGCCCGCAAGTAATCTTCCTCAATTGCGTAGTAAACTTAATAAACCACAAAGGGCCTAGAGCTCATGCTATGAGATTGATTTATACATTTTGTCACTTCCAGTTGATAGCAATTCTTGTGGTGTAATGTAGGTCTTGCAAAAAGCCTTGGAGGTTTGGGATTTGCAGGTTATTCCATTAGATTCACCTGTGGCAGAACCAGCTCAAGTTGATCCTGAGCTAGAAAAAGCTTTTATATGCCATTTGCAGGATCACTGGTTTTCCATACGAAAGATAAATGGGGAGTGGTACAATTTTGATAGCCTATATCCAGCTCCAGAGCACCTTTCCAAGTTCTACCTCTCCGCTTATCTTGACTCACTAAAAGGTGCGGGTTGGAGTATTTTCCTTGTGAGAGGAAACTTCCCCACGGAATGTCCACTTTCATCTTCCGAAGCTTCAAATGGATACGGTCAATGGCTGACTCCAGAAGATTGTGTGCGGATATTAAAAGCCTGCAACTCAAAGGGTGAATCTTCACATACTGTTGCTCCTACCAGGAGGCAACCTTCCGATCAGTTTGCATCATTATCCGAGGCAGAACTTCTTGCTATGGAAGATGAAGATCTAAAAGCTGCTATAGCTGCCAGCTTGATGGATTCCACTCCGACAAATCCCAATTCAGAATCTCAAATCCCTTCTACCGAGAAAACAAGTTAAGCTCCGATCACTGTTTTAGCACCCTACCGCCCTGTCCCAAAATTTGTGCACGGTACAGTTTTGGATAATATGACTGAACTCTTCCATGGCTGCAAGGCCTACCGACAATCATTTCCATTCGAGAAGGGAATAAATCTTCCCATTTTTTATACTACAGGGTGTTCACAGTATCACTGTATCAGTATGTAATGTGTGATGCGCATAATAATCATTTGCTTGTTTTCAAAATTGAGACCACTGTGTAAATTGTGATTCTCTTCTTGCTAACTACTCCTACTTGAGGAATTTTATTACATTTTTTTTATAGAATATTTTCGTTCAAACCAGATGAGTAATGATTAGACCGGACTAGATTAGACATCAATGTTGTATTACAAATGTTTATTTGTACTACCGATAAAAGTGGAGGAAAACTCTTTGTACATGTTCCTGATTCCCTTGCTTCAATTGCGAATCTTTGGCTTGGCCAATCTTTAATTTTGGTTTATATTGGATTTTGAACATATCATCCTCAGTGTCCCCAAATAAAAATAACATTTTCTTGATTCACAAAACACGAAAAATGCAATGGACGAAACTAGGGCTTCATTCGTGTAGACTGAAATTGATTAGCTTAAGAAGAGGTTTTGAAAATTGTAAAATGGATAACAAATGGTGAGACAGCCTCAATAAAGAATTAATATAATTTATAATGGAGCTAGTAGTAAAACTTACCTACCTTAATTACAATAATCCTCATACTTAAGCAACTACTTTCCATAGAATAATTAAGACACAAGAACAAGTGGAAGGAAGTCATAGAAATCATTTACTCAATCTATTTCTGTTTAATGTTTTCATGAGAGAAAAACTTGTATATGATTATTTTTGGATATCTAGAAGTTGAAATATATTTATGTTAAATCTTGTTAGATTCATTTTGATGTATAAAATTTTATTATGTATTATTATAATTTTTTATAAAATGTATTTATAGATATTAAAATTTGATTACATGCTTTGAAAGCTATAAAAAAAAACAAATAAGAACAAGAAACATGAATGGATGGAGTAGAATTTTGGACTCCTACAAGTACAAGGAATCCTATTTCCATTTATCAATTTAAGTGGTTGTCTTATCTAAGTTGTATTGTGCAAGGGAAAAAAACCCTATTTGGGCAACGTCCTTTTATGTTGATGGTGGTACATAATAAGACTTACAACTAATAGAATTACACAATTTTAGGTGTAGTTTATAGGCTATAGCTATTGTAACCGTATTTAGCATGTTAATTGAGTGAGGCTATTTTTGGTGTTTCGTAAAAGAGTTTTAACAAATAATTTTTTGTATCAATCTTGAGAAGATACACAATGGTAATGTTTTCAATATTGTTAAGCTTGACATAACAAAGACGTATCTACTCTTATCAAAATATAAATATTACATCAATTTTCATAGATACTTCAACTGTTAATTTTAAAAGTTAATTTCACCAAACATCATAAAAAATGCTAAATTATAAGGATTTTACGTTAGTGATAATTAGACGAACGAAAATTTTCATTTAAAGGTCGAGTTGGCCCAAATACCCATATGTTATTTTTAATGATTTTTTAAAGGTGAGGCGTGAACAACCTTGAAAGATCAATAAAATATGTTTTTTAGAAAAAATTCTCAAAATAAACTTAGGAAAATTTAAATTTCCAAAATAAGCATGTTGATATATGAGCCAAAGGTTAGCTTTGTTCACTGTTAGTTACTAACAACGAACAAGAGAAAAAAGTTTGCCATGACTCTATTCGCTATTATAAATAGCGAACAAATGGGAGACGATATCATAGCGTTTGAAGGACCAAAAAAATTTTGTTTGCTCGCGAACAAATGTTTTTTTCCCTTCAAACGCTATGATATTGTCCCTTTTTTGTTAATAACATCGAATAAAGAATTTGACCTTTTTTTACCAATTTCTTTGTTCGCTATTAGAACCAGCATACAATACCTAACCTCAGCTTTGAAACGAAGACGCTTATTTTACATATTAAAATTTTCCGAAGCTTATTTTAAAATTTATTTTTTAAATAAGTTTTTTTTTTGTTTCAAAATTTCAACAATCTTTCCCCACTAATAGCTCTTCAACTGAATGTCTTTGATGTCTATCTCACTGTTAGTTTGCACCTAGTGCACTATAAAATAGAGGGCAAAAGTACGGTAGTGGACATGATAATGACACAATGATCCAATGATAGGAGTGACAACTATTCTAATGCAAAATATTAGCTGAAGGCTGAAGGCATAAGACATCCTCGAAAGTCTAAACGGTCTAAAACAGTTTTTTACACCCTTACAATAAAGGAGAATTACAGAATTGTGTTTGTAAAAACCTTTATAATGTGACTCTTGCGATGCAATGAAGCCTTAGTTTTTAAACTATGCAACAAAGTACAAAATTACAAATGAGAGAAGGCTGATAATTTGCAAAGGAGAAGGGAAAGCCAAGAAATACTCCCATATCCTTTGCAGCAGTGATCGAGCTTAGATGTGAAGAGGTCAATCCAGGCCATATCATACTTGAAGTTTAGGTAACTAAGACAATTTCTCCGCAAAACAAAATGCAAAACATTAAAAATCAAACATGGCCCCTGCCCATATGAAACATATAAACCTGTCATTACAAATTTCGATTCTATTTCCCGCTAAGTTGGATGACCCCATCTTGAAAGGTAAAGTAAAAGAAAGGAAAGCAATCAAAGTAATTCAAGCTAATTTCATAAAGAACAAATCGACTGCTTGATAGAATCAAGTATTAATATATCCTGATTTCAAAAAGGTGATAATAGATCGCTTATGCAACTGACTGAGCAGCCCTCTCGAAATTTTCTTCTGCAGATGATAAACGATTCACAAACATGTGCTCTGGATGTGTTACCTTCAATTGACTGCAGAAGATGAACAGATTCACCATAAGACAACTTGCCAAACATGGACTTGAAAAAAGGATTTTTAATGTTTCAAAACAGAATCACTCTCCAGACTCCCCACAGGTGAACAAAGAGAATTGACATCACTTTCAGAAACGTTAGCATTTAGCAATGAATGACTCTGAGAAGTGAACAATTTTAGAGATTTATTACTGCCATGTCGAACAATGGTTGTTACACAAACGAAAACATCGTATGGTTCTTTCATGTGTGTCATGCAAAAGCATGCACGTGTTATGCTTTGCTCTCAGAGTAAAATGAGATAAGTTAGGACCAAACCAAAACCAAATTACAGAGAACCTTACAACAGTCGATGCAATTCACGGACTTAGTACCATATTACAAACTCGAAAAGCATTTTCCAGTAAGCAATTCCACAAAGAAGCATTGCTGACTAGTTGAACAATCTCACAATGGCAATAACAAATAACATGCAGAAGAAATATGTAAAAACTATTCACAGTAAATTTACAAAGTACAACTAAAATAAAAAAATTGATTGGATATATTTAGAGTACAGGACAGGGACCGACATTTTATGAAAAAAATAAATTGTTAAACAACCAGTATAAAATAAACTTGTGCACGTAACCTTTAACCTGGAAGGTGTCATTGCCAGTGATGCTTCTTACCAACCCAGTTATGACAGCGTAACCTCTGTCTGATAATGAACAGAAGATAATCTACTTATTTTATACAAGAGACCCAAATTGATACAACTGCAGAGGGCAGAAGTGTGTACTAAGAGGCAGAAAGAACTGACATTGTATCAAACGGAAAAGGTGTGGAATTTGCAGTGGTGGTTAAAACTGTAGGTATGAGTATTGTTGTCTTCTAAATTCAAAATTTTAAGGATTACAGAAGTTCACTTTCTGCTTCTTTAAGCAGTCACGACTAAAAATAACAGTGCAAGTGATCAGGATCATTCAAAATACTAAATCAAACTTTGAAGGATCTATAGGGTGTTTGTTTAAATGAATTGGGGAGAGCCTGGGAGGAATGGACAAGGAGGTAAAAGACTAAAATTCCTTCATTTGTTAAGAGGAAGGGTGATGGAACTTGTAGTCTCACACACCCAAGTCCCACAATTTCATGACCAGGGGAGGTAGAGCATAGAATTGGGACTTGGGATCTAGGGAGGAAACCCATATAATCCCCTAATCCTCTTGCTTTCGCATCTTCACTGCTTTGATTTCATCTCTGCTAGTTTCATCGTTTTTGTAAAATGATTTTCTTTAGTGAAGGTTAATGAAAGATTGTACTTTGGGTGATTTTTTTAAACAAGAAATTTCTTGTTGTGTACTGGTGTTAGTTAAACAATTTTAGGAAATTCAGGCGGTGGTGGATGAACTCACCCCCTGGATGTTGGTGAAAGGACGAGAACAAGGAGAAATTCAGTGAGGTTGACCGTTGATGTTGATGACTTGATGTTGAAGAGGGTGAGAGATGAGTGTAGAGAGTGACTTAGATGGGGTAAAATAGCAAATGCATAATTATATCATGTAATATTCAACTTTTTCATAAATTCCAACCATCAAGCCCCAATCCCAATTCCACTTTCTAATTTCCAAATATCTAATCCTGCATACCAAACAAGCCCTAAGATCCTCACCCACACAAGCAGAAGATTAGGTTTGAACTTTATTCTGCTTGCGTCTCTCTAAGTCAATCTAAAACAGATGGTTTTTTTGGGAAATAGAATAGGAACAATACATGGCGGAAGAAGTTCTCCAGGCAATGAAATGAAATAAAATGAACAAAATTACAATAAAAAAAGTTAAGTATTAAAATAAATACACTAGACTACACTCATAATTACCTCAAGTATCGAGTTGTTGGTTTGTTCAGGTGAAGACAGCATACAACCAAATTTGACAGTGTTTCAGCATCCTTCGCATCCTGTAACACCCACCAAGTTAAATTGTCTGTCATCCACTTTCCGCATAAAATCGGATCAGTTACAAATTTACATCATTTTAAACTCATTCGTGTTGCTAACAACTCAGTTGGGAAGCCCTTTACAATGAAAACCTAACTAAAGGAGCAAGCTATGCACAACGATTTCAAAATTCTTCGAAATTCACCAGCTTACCAGTTTATTTTTACTTATATAAAAAAACATGCAACAATTACATGACAGCATTTTTCCTTGATTTATCATATTTTGAGGGGGTGTTCATATATGAGTTATTTTGGTTGCATGGAATTCAAAAATGGACAATAGATGGATACGGGATATGTCAAATAGAAAATGGGCATAGATATGCTAATGAAAATTATACCATACAACAATATCAATTTATTCTAAAGCCATTAAGTTGCTGCTCCCACCATATAAGTGTCATGCATGTCATCCCTCAAATAAGGTTTGCATGCACACTTAGTAAGAAGGTGTAATACTTTTTATGGATTGTGTAAAAGAATAAAAGAAACTTATTAAGAAAGACTTGAGATATCCCGTCACTCGCATCATATGATATGACGAAAGGAGCCTGAGGAAATTTAGTAGAAGGGTACACATTCTATTGATTGGGTAGAGTAAATTTAACTTTTTACATAAACAATAGTTTATTTGTGGACTAATGGGCAAAGAGGGTACAATATGTATAAAACAAATTCTATGAAATTTTTTAAATAGAAGGCAAAACCAAAGAACAAACAAAAATAGAGGGGTTAGAACACATTATCCATCAAGTATTTCAAAGGTACCCCAAACATAATACACCAGTCTCTTACCAAGTGTTGAACGTGCATATAAGTATAAATATATTACAAAAATTCAAAATACTAAAAATGGCAAACAAAGATCACATCCTAGTTTTAAGAGGCGCGAGGCGCACCGAGGCACAAAAGGTCTTTTTTTCCAAGGCGCAAGGCAAAATTATCACTTTAATCGTCATTGATGGAAGCATAAACCAACAAAACAATTCATCTTCTTCCTCTTATTTTTTTAATTGCACACCTTTTTCTCCAATTGGAGATTTTCAAAAAAACCAAATCCTTTGATGGACATTCTTTATATGAAATCAATTCGTTTATGCATATCTGCACTACTCATCCACTTGTCCACATGAAGGACCACTCTGTCACTCACTCCCTTCTATATAATACGGGCATGATGGTATAAGTTTACCATCTCACATCAATCATCATTCCTTATATTGGTCACAGTAGTGAAATAACCAAAACACATTAGAAAAACACTTTTTGTCTTTTCAAATCAAGTTTGGCAATAAAAGAAAATCACTTTAGTCATCAAGAGTTTTGTCTCCATATATTATCTATTATGAGTTAGTAAATACTAAGCACATGTTGAACTATGTAAAAGGGAAAATTACACAAATAGACTCAAATTGGCCCATTCTACCCTAAAAATCCCAGCTATAATGACTAATGATCAAAACTTACAAGGTGTAGCTACATGATAGGTTCCCTAAAGCAACAATTTACTCATCAGAATATTCTTTTCCTTTTTCTAAAAACCTTCTTTTTCTCTCCTTTACTTCACTTCTTCCCACTAGCCTCATCTTTACCACTTTACTTGCACACATTGCTATCCACACATCGCTGCCAACACCACCATTTCCCACTTTTACCAACACATTATCTCCAATAATAAAACATTCTCAAAGTTGAACAATATGGGAACAAATACTAAAAATTAAATGATAAATGAACTCTAAATACAGCTTTGAGAAATAAATACTAAACTAAAACCTATAAAAAGATTGGGTTATAAATCAAAAATTAGGGTATGGGCTCAATATCAAGAAATGGGTATGAATTTCTTCATTTCCTCTCTCCCCTCCACATCACTTAAATCCTACTCTTGTGTCCACTAATTTTGCTACAATGTGGGTTTGGTGCTTTTTGTCAATTAAAAGTGAGAAAATACAAAACACATTGGATATGTGAAGACAATCTGAACGGAGAAATAGCTGGAATTAGGAAAGATGTTGTGGGACAATAGACATAAATAGAAATGTAGAAAAATTAAAGGAAAAGTCTAAAATAAAACTTGTAGCAAGTACAACAGAAGAGTATATACTTTTTCAAGCAGCGGATAACGTAAATGCTTTCTTTATGGCTTCTTTTGAGGCAGCATCAAAGAGAGAGGAGGGAGGGAGTGTGGAGTTGTCTAGAATCTAGATACGATGTGGATTAGAGGTGATAGGAGGTACAATGCACTTTAGTTCTTTGATAACGACGCTCAGTAATGAGGTCTAAGATGTGCGGCAAGAGGCTGAGTAAGGAGAGAGGATCAATGATGATGTCTATTATATAGGGCAAGGAGAAAATGAGGAGGAGCTTTAAAAAGTAAAAGGAAAAAAATGGAATACCAACCAACAAGGCAAAATAGCTTTTTGATCTAATATATACAACAATCATTTTCCGGTAAGAACCCTTTTAGAAGTACTCCTATAACTTAGGACCATAGTGATGGTGTGACTATTGTCAATTTCCCATAAAAAAATGGCTTGCACGCTGAAGATAGATTTCACCAAAATCTTTAAAAGTTTCTCACTTCCATTAGTGTTCGGCCAATGGTGTTATAGTATTCTTAACCTTTGTTGTAGACTTGGATCCCAGAGAGCAATTAGCATAAATCCTTATTATCTGAAACTTTTAGAAAGTATTGAGGTGAAGGTGAATTCTGAGTTCACTAAGTTCATACGCAATTTGTCGATCAATTTTTCACAGTTTCAAACCTGATTTCACATATATAGTCTTAGTTTATGTATTAAATAATATTTACATTTCTTTTGAGTCGAAAAAGCTCATGTCACCATTCATATGTATCTTCATTCTTCAGCACAAATTCTATCAGCGAGCAATGGTCGATTTCTTAGTTTTTGTTTTCTATGTATTTAAATTTCAGAACAGGTCGTACTTTTATACAAGTATACAACTTAATTTTTTAAACCTTAAAGATCTAAGTGCACTGGCGCAAAGTAATACTTAAATTATGTATGAATAAGTAAAGCCTTAGCCAAAGTTTACCCTTGGGTTGCAAAACACAGCATGGTACAAACAAATCGAAATTATAGGCACACTATTCAAACTTAATTGAATGAAAAAAAAAAACAAAACCTTGTTGAGAGCTTCAAGTAAGAATGATTCAGCTTCATCAAAGTTACCCATGTGCATGCAACAAACAGCCTTGCCATTGAGGATCAATCCAGTCATCGGAAATCTCTCAGAGAAATCCTGGAAGATGAGATAAGCTTCCTGAACTTTGGAACCTCCCTGTCACAAAAACCAACAATAGCAAAACCATATCTATAGCATCAGGGGTCAAATCGGGAATTGGGATGGACAATTCGTTTAAGATAACAAGAAATAATAAAAGTACCACAGCTAAGTTAAGCCAAGCATTAGCAAGTTGAGTCAATGTATGATCCTCATCAATCTGTTGCATAATCTTAAGTTGTTTCTCAGCATGATCTACTCTACACATCTTGAGATATATTTGAACGTTCAATGCATGTCTGTAACAGTATTAATTACTCAAATTAAAACCTAGTTTCAGAAAAAAAATATCCCATAATAATATCAGAAGAAAAGAGAGAAAACAGCAGTACTAACAATTCCATGGTTCCTCCAGCATTGGTATGCTTCAAAGCTTCAGAATACTCTTGGTGATGCAAAAATATGATGCCGGCAACAAGGCGCAAAGTAGGGATATTCCCCATGGCAGGATCTGCTAACCACTCCTTCAAGCTCGCAATTGCCGAATCCTGTAATTAACATTAATCAAATTCAAGCAAGAAACAGCTGAAATTGAAAACCCTAAATCTAGATCTGAGAAAATTAACCTTGTTTTCAGGCCCAGAAAGATAAAGTGCAAGCAATTTGACGGCTTGAAGAGGAGTGGCAGCAGATGAATCGATTTCATTGATGACAAGTTGATGACTACCAAGAGCAATGTAAGATCTGTATACGAAACAATCTCTTTCAATTGATTCTTCTTCCGATAGATTAGATATATCGCTGTTGTTAATGGCGGCTTGGAAAGCTCCCAAGTAGAAATTGTTACGAAGACTAAACAATGCATCTGGAGCAGCCATTGATCCAAGATCTGTAGATCAAACGTAGGTTCCTACTCGATTACCTTACAACTCTAGATGTTTGGTGTGATTGAATTATGGAATTGTGCAGATCAAATTAAGATTGGGAACCGGGTTTCGAAATTGGGAATGGCTTCGTAGAATTTCTTTGAATAAATACACTCCCTGTCCCTAAATAGTACTACTCGGAGCCTGGGAAGGGTTGGTTGGATGATGGGAGTAAAATTTGAGAGATTTAGATGAAATTTTGGTTGATAATTTAGAAATTAATGTTTTTTTTTGTTTGGTAAATAAATAATGACCATCAATATATAAAGTGAAGTTAGAAATTTGTTCTTAGTTTCTCCAATTTTTTTAAAGTTTTAATTAAATTGATTTTTAAATATAGTCAAATCTTTAATTTATGTGATTGTGTTTTTACTTCTCAAAAGTACCATTTATATAGGCTCGTTATATGATTCTTTTTCTTATTGTAAACGCATTGATAAATCAACAATTCATTGGAATGAAAAGAAATTTTTTAAATATAGTCAAGTTAGAAGTTTGTTTTCCCTTTTCTTGTGTTTATTAATAGTTGTTACACTTTTGTTTTTCACGCTATCCAATGCATGATTCTAATTTTAAATATCCTTTAATTTCATATGATAAAAATTTTTAAAAGGTCAATATATGAAAATACGTATTAAGACGAATCAAACAATATCCTACGTGACTATATTTTACGTTATACATTAAAAAACATATACCAAATAAGATCAATTGATAAACAATAATTAATACAGAATCTTAACCAACTAATTAAAATTCAGAAAAAATATTTATTTCATACTTTTACTTGCATTGTATGTTTAGAGTTTTGTTTGGTTGTATTTTGATACATCATATGTCGTAGGTATTTGTATTTTTTGTCATTTTAGAAGTGTTAAAGATTAATCATGATATTTCGAATGTTTTCCACTCAGTATTAACTACTCCCTACCCCCTACGTTTTCATATGTTTTTTATCAAATAGAATTTACAAATTTTAATGTCAAACTTTGACCACAATTTCTAATTGATCTATAAGAAAAAACACATTCATGTTGAATCTTGTTAAATTCATCTCAATTATAATTTCTAAATCACAACTTCTTAGAATTTTTAAAAACTCAATTAAAATTATTTAATTTTAAAGTTTGCAATGAAATCTAAAAAAAAAAGAATGAAAAGAACATTTAAAAACAGAGAGAGTATTATATATGTCTCTAAAATTTAATCTTTCCAATGATTTTTGCAAATAATTGAGCTAAAAAGTAACTAAAACTAGTTAATTGAAGTCATGAAGGAGCTACAAAAGATGGTGAATTGATAGACCGAGGAAAGAAGACAAAAAAGACGCAAGTCATGAAATACATGGGCGGGTATTCACTCACTACTAAACCAAATTTACGTGAAGAAAATCAATCAATCAATCAAACACTCGGTCGCATATTCAAATATACGATTGGGCGTCCAAATACTCAAGCATATATCTCACCAACACTTATTCAATTTTTGAGGTATTTCTAGTTCTCAATTAGGTGTTATTCCAATGGTCGAGCAAAGGGGCACCTTGTCAGTTTGTATTTCGCAGAATACAAGGCATTCAGCTGCAAAGCAAGAGTACAAGGCAGTGAAATGGGCAACCAAAGGAAAGTAAATACAGTTGATGAATTTTGTAGCATTCTTGATGAATATTGTAGCAGATTGCTACGAAGAATACAAAGCAGTACAAGATAGGCAAAGCGGGTGACAGAAAACGGAAAAGAATAAAAGACATTTTGAAAGGGGAAGAGAATCACATAAATCATAATCCTCGTCAAATTCCCAACCACCTTGTCCGCAGAACTTAAAAGCTCTTTGCCACATATACTCTTCTGTCCCGCTAAGATTGCTACATTACGCTTGTCAAAGTGAGCTTTGACTTATTTGTAACAATCTCAGTGGGACGGGGTAGTATTACCTTGCAATATCAAGATTATAATGTACGTCATAATCGTAAAAAAAATAGCAGTCAAGTCAATCAAATAAAAATAGACAGCAAGGCTTTATTTTTCTCAAATAGGAATGCAGTATAGAAGTGTTGTTAGTATCTTCAACTCAAGAAGACTCTAGACTGCTCACAACCTTCTTTGCCTGCAAAAAAAGAAGCACATCATTACAAGCTCGAAAGCAAGAGCAGGAGAGGAACCATCCTAAGCTATACTACTAGACAGAAACCAACAGCAATCACCAACCTTCAAACGTTCTGTATTTGTTTACTAATAATCTAATATTACTAATACCATTTAAACCCCGGACAGCCTTGTACTCTAGGTGGTCATTGGCAAAAGTACCCATAATGTTGCATTCGTCTTTTTTGTCCGATCATTGTTTTAGCATACCTGGTACTCTGGTAGGTACGCATCCAGATTAATTTTCTTTACAAATTTGGAACGTGTTGATGCCTTGTCTTCAACCCAATGAAAGAAAAATATGGTTTTATAATTTTCTTTAAGGACTTCAATAAATCTAATCTTATCCCGTGTCTCACTAGCCTAATTAAGAATGATCATTATATTTAGTTCATGCTGAAGGAAGTAAGAATAGCAGTTCAAAACCAAACCTGTTCCAAAGTCAAAAACATAATGACATTCCATGACCCAAGGCGTCCAAAATTTGGTATAAATCCCTTATAAAATGCAAGAGGACCCTGCAAAATAAAGAAAGAAATATTGTAACTTGAACAAAATATTATGAACCTTCGGCATCTCTCATTTTTTATGTAAAAGCATTAATTTCACAGGTAAGTGAGCAGGGACACTTTTCTTTTATGTATGTATTTAATCCGGCTGAACGGGAAAGAGATGGGGAGAGGAAGGCCTAAACCCATATGTATTTCTCACGTCGTAAGGAAAAGAAGGGACAAATGGATTTGAAATGCTATGGAAGAATTGGCCGGTTAATAAATTAAACCAAAGGAACAAGTTGTATAAATTAGGTCTTAAACAAGCATAATTCACCCTCAACTTCCCATGTTGATGATTTTTAAAACAAGCTTAGTTTACTCTCAAGGCTCAACTGGTAATAAACAAGCTATGAAGTAAGAGAACCATTTCAAACTAGCTGAAAAAGATATTTTCTGGAATTGGTGAGAAGGAGAAATAAGATCACATGTTCACAATAATGATCGCAGTCTCGCAAGGTTACAAGAGCAACAACAAGCAGATCATCTTAAACAAATTGCTTCCGGTGAAATGTGAATTTACTTTTAAAAATTATAAGTGGTATCACTCAGGGTATCATTTTTATTTTGGAACGGATTCAACAGAAGAAGATTGAAAGAAGGAGAAGAGAATAAGAAGCAACATACATCATTCTTCAAGGTCTTGATAAAACAATCCACTGTACTCTTGTATTGAGAATCTCCCATCATTCTGGATTTAACCTGCAATCGATGAACAAACATTAAACTCGAACTATGGCAATTTGTAACATCATAAAGGCTCTTTTCCAGGCAAAGATAGAATCAAATTGGCTCTACAAAGTAAGTTTATCTCAACCTTAAAAAAAACAAAACATTAGTAAGTAGCACTAATGTCTTTTATTGAAATAAAATAAAATAAAACAAAGAAACTTCTACCATCTATAGCAACTAAATAAGTAAGAGTTCTTCAAAGGTTTATTTGTTCTTGACCTAACATGCTCTCCCCAACATAGTACAAAAAAACTGCATGTAATCACAATTGCGATTATAGTCACAACATCATTTTTGCAGCATATTTGGATGGTTTACAGCTGCACAGGCACAACCTAATATGCTGAACCAAGAAACCTTTACAATGTCGTTGCAATGTGACAAAGCAACCAAGATCTGATACCATGTGCCCAAAATAAAATATATAGAGAAAATTAGTAGAGACTGTCACGTATGACGATATGAGAAGTTATTAGCTGATTGAATTCACTTAGCTGCTATTTGTTACTTAGTTTGGCGCTAAAAGCAAGTAAATTTGTGAAGGATATAGCTAACTTTGAAATGAACCTTTAGAGAAACCACGGGCATGTTGCTAATTGTTCTAAACCTTCTTGAAATCTAAATGGTAAAAAGGTTCAAGTGCATAGCATACAACCTTTATAAATAACACAGCTCCAAAATCCTTAACTATATCACAAGGCATCCCTAAAAAGAACAAAATTACATTAAGATTCTCCATTGATTCCTACAAAGATCATTTAAAGAAAAATCTAACAACAAGCCATTGGACTAAGCCCAAAACATCGTTAGGAACTTGTCTCTCAACCCAAACAACATCTAACAGAGTATCCCCATAATTCTTCTATTTCTTTCCATCCATTCAGTCTAAAGAAGGCAAAGAAACAAATATTCCAAATATTTTTAGGTGACCTTTAGCTCTAAAACCAAAGTACATCATTTGAAGGAAATCTTTAAGTTTCGAAGGCTCTATCCAAAGCAATCCATAGCTCTCCGCTAATGCTTAATAATCTTATCCACATGTCCTTGGCAAACGTGCATTGGTCATTATCCTACATGCTATTTAAACACGCTATGCACCATTGGAGGTTGGGAAATGACTCTTAGAACCTCAATTAGGGGTTAATCCTAACCAAAATAGGTTAGAGTACATTATAACACATATGAATTGATTCAACAAAATAATTTTCTTAGTGTGATTAAAATAATTAAAGTTTTTAGCCAAATGACAAGAGTTACTGGATAATTTAAGTGCATTACTTGGAAGAGTTGTTTGAACCTTGTTGAGACGACCTAAGGGCTAATCTTTTTCGTTAACCTTTAGTAATGAACCAAGTTCTGTGAGTTTAAGAGCTAATTTTTTACTTAAAGTTCCACATCCATCTAGTAACAAAAAAATAACTTTATTTCTTCGCTGTGATCCGTAAATAAATGCCATCATGCGAACAGTAAGAATTTGGGAGGATCAGATTTCCGCAACTTTACCCTTGTAATAGCAAAGGGATAGTTATCTATTAACTCTTAATTGGAAGATCACCGGCAACTTCACATGTGATTTACTAGACCATTTCAAAGAACCAATTTAAGATAAACAAAGATAATAGGATCATTTTAATGCTAGAAAAAGACTTCTAAACCAAACAAAGAATGATAAGTTTTCTTTTGAAAACCCTTTAATTAAGCAACATATTTAGGTTTGATTGGCACAAATTACATAGGAGGGGAGCAGTTCTAATTCAAAATTAACTTCTAAAAACAGCCCTACTAAATTTCTACTAGCACTCCTCCCCCCTATGTAGAAAGCATTTCCCCACAATGTTGAGGCCTCAGGCAAGATCACTACCAAGTGAACCTGGTAAAGCTGCTTGTTCTTTCTCGACTTCTCGCTTCACTTTTATACAAAAATTCAGACAGCTAAAGAATCAGAAAATTTCGTCTAGAATATCCTTAGGTTAAAATTCAAATATATTCACAACTTGATTCTAACAATAAAATTAGTAAGCAGTCTATAGGCAAATCTTGCGTAACCTTGAAAAAGTTGAACTTGTGCAAAATTCTGAATTTCTCTTAGAGCAAATTATATCAAAAGAAACTCTAGATTTCCTTATTTTATGATTAATTTATCTTTTTCAGGCCAAGTGGCCCACGCATATTTCATAATTTGAGTTTCAAATTAAATCACAACCAGCATCAAATGATTCACAAAAGTAGCATACAACATAGTACCCCAATCAGGACAGAGTTCCATCGACCATACATCCTTCCCAACCATCAGTAGATATGGATGCTAGTTTTTAAATGCAACATTTTAGTAATGGTCAATGCCTTGCAATATAAGAAGTAAGAGCACAAAACAAAAGATGAAAGGACCAAAAATAGGATCAAGAATTGAGGATTGTTTAAACAAATTAAACACAAACCACATCAACAGGTGAGCCAATGCAGACAGCAAAGAATCCGGCCCCAAGACCAGCAAACAGATGAGTAACAACATTATCTTTGAATCCAGGGATCCTCAAAAGGGTCTGCAATCAAAATAAATACAAAAACAAGGCATGAGATATTGGAAAATGCACTGATAAAGAAAAATGAAAAGATAGACAGGAATAATCAGTGCATGGCAGTCCTGTTTCACCTGTTTCACTTGATCATAACTAGCCAGTTCGGCAGCATTTATAATAGCATTGCGTGCTACATTTGGGCCAACACCAGTCCATAAAGCCCGAAATCCTTCCTGATAGTCCACATGATTGCCGACCAGGAATCAGGGAATAGGTAAGGAAATCAACAAAGCAAATGTTTCAGAGAAACTGGAAGCACGCAATAACCTGCTTGACTATAGTTGAATAGGCATTTAACGCTCCAGTGTATCGCCTTGGTACACCCGGAGGTAATTTCCCCTCAGCTTGAAGCCGAACTTTTACAAGATCAGTTGGATTAGCAACCATGATTCCCACGGCACCTGCAAATATAATCAAACATCTTATTCATTCAATTAACCACACACACATAGTAGAAGGAACAACGTTAAATACAAGATTATCTTCGGCATCTCCAAACTCTTGGATGAACTGACCGCTCCAGTATGTTATCCAAGCACAAAACTCAGAATACAGGTATAATGCTCACCTGTGGTAAGTGCAGCAAGAATCTTCTTGGATAAAGGTACATCACCAACGTGGTCTTTACCCACATAAAATGTTTTAACCTGTCACAATCGAATGTCAGCAAAATTAATCAAAGAATATCACACTACTTCTAATTTAATCAGGAAAAACCATTAAAACTCACTGGTTCATACAACCCAATCCTTAGACCACCAAAGAGACATTGACGATGCAAACCGGGCACAATTCCTTTCCAAAGTGCAGCCAGGCCTTCTTCCCTACCAATGGTAGCAACAGTACCTAACATACCTCTATATTTAGGTACTGCATCTCCAACAGCTTTCTTCTGAAGCTGCAGCCTAACTTTGGCAGTGTCCAAAGGGATGGTACATATCTGAAATTGCATTACCCAACCACAAAAATTCAAGAGTAAAATCAGAATACCCAACAACTACAAATAAGAATTCAACTCACATTAATGCCATTCGATAAACATTATTCTTCATTTCAAACCAATCTACCTCATATGACATTCATAAATAGTGGGAACTATGTTAATTAATCAAATTCAGTAAAATGACATGGATCAGAACAATCAAAAATAACGAATCAGCTTACAACAATGCAATTCGACAAACAATCTCCATCATTTCAAATAATTCTCACTCAAAAAATCGTCTGAATACTAAGTTAACTAATCAACTTCAGTACAACGACAAGGATCAAAATCATCACAAGTAACAATTCAGTTCACATTAATGCCATTTGTCCAATGATCTCCATGATTTCAAATAATTCTCAATCAAACGACGTTAATAAATCGTGTATATGTTATAACAATCACAAATTAGCATTTAGCATTATAAAAGAGTCAAATCATCTGCCTAATTGTACATAAACATCATCATCAACATTAACACTCAAAATTCAACGATAAACATAATCCTTGAAAAACAGTAAAATTGAGTAGATCTAAAGAAGAAAAACCTCAGCAAAGGAAGCAGCGAAAGCACTGCTAGCTAAAGTACCGGTGAAAGAAATGTTAGATTTATTATCGGCGGTTGGAGCCATTAAACATTAAGAATTGAGACCAATGACAATTGCCAAAGACCTTGAATATGGTGATAGGGATTGGGAATTGAGAGATAAAAAGTAAATTAGGGTTAGTGGTGGAGATAAATTTAAATAAAGGAGTGACTAGTGAATCAGCAATGAATCAATACGATTGGGAAATGATAGGGTTAGGGATTCTTCCATAGCCATTAGAATGAACTTTAAGCATTTGCACTCCCGCTTTTCGGCTTATGCCTAACCCAAATAACGTTATTTGTGTCGTCTCTTGTTCCCCATGTCCCCGTCAATTAATTGAAGTATTCCAAAAAGGTTATCACAAATTCTTGATGGGACGGTTTTACCATAAGACATGCATTACATTAGATTAAGGTCGGCAATTTGAGGGAGCTTTATGAGCCTTATATTTTTGCTATATGATCAAAATTAAAATAAGAGTTTTTTTGTGTATTGTATAGTAAAATTAAATTAATAAGGGAATATTAAAATTTAATGTGAACTTATATTCAATCTATATTTTAAAACATAATTGAATAAATTAGTTAATAAATTCGTATTATCAGCTTGTATTGAGTGATTAGGATATACTTATATAAATTATTTTAGGTTAGCAATATATTAGTATTGTTATTTTATGCTAATTATATAATCTCTCTTTGATAAATTTTAATTTACTACTTTTATTATTATTAGTTCAACTAAAATAGTGATGATAGTGGTTTAAACTTTAAACTTAAAAGAAATGGCTATTTAAAATTTATGATTAAAGGCATGCTTTGATTGGGTGTAAATATTTAAGGGGGAAAATAAAGTCAAACTAATGAATTAAAAGCAAATAGAGATGCATTTGAAATAGTTGAAATAGTTGTGGAGAAGGTAAAACGAGCATGAAATAAAAATAATAAAGGAAAAAGAAGATAATTTCCCCTATTATGGAGGTGATACATTCCCCCACCCTCCCCTAAGATAAATATTTACCCCACAAAATTAAGAGCTCTCTTCATTTTTCATTATTTTGCAACCATTCTTCCACCTCTACAACTCACTAATTTCTCATTTATCAACTTCATTTTCTTGCTTTGACTTTTTTTTACCCCTTTAAATATTTATACCCAATCCAAGCATGTAGTTGTTGGTTTCATGTAATTGTTATAAAACTTAGCAATATTTTAATATATCAATAAAAAAATAATCGTACTAATTAGAGTATTAACAACTAAATTTAGAAATACCAAAGTATACTAGAACGTAATTTTAGATTTTAAGGGCCATAATTTATATTTTCCTCAGGGCCTTTAAAATTTCGGAGACGGCTCTGCACACTAGAGTTACATAGTTTAATAATAAAAACTTTTAGCATAATGGACCTTTTGTATAGACTCGTCTAACGGTGAGGCGATCTCATATAAGAGGGGCTGGAAGGTTATTTTGGTGAGGGGTCGACAACCTGTCAGATGGCAAGGTCGACGCGTAGTCGATCTTGGTTCCTACTGATTTTCTATTGAGCACGCATACTTGGCAAGTCGAGTGCTCTTCCAAGTCGGTGAGTTGGAGACTTGACTATTGTAACAGCCCGGCTCCTCGGTTCGCCGGTGATACTCATGGAGATTGTAGACTAGCCTCACAGACCAACACAAGTCTTTTTAACGCACTTTGGCCTCACTCATGCGCACCTAGGATAACTTTCCAGAAGTTCACCCATCCTAAGATTACTCCCCACCAAACACGTTTAACTATGGAGTTCTTAGCAATTGATATCAATAATCTATTAATCCTTTTAACGATAAATCTAGGGTATCACAACTATTATTTATCACAAATTCCTGGCTCATAAAGGAAAATGTAGAGTAATTTACTCGGTGAGCATTAAGGATATTGTAAGCAGACATTTAGGATATCATAAATATTGCACGCTTATTTGGTAAACATTAAGGATATTGTAAGTAGGCATTTAAGACGTCGTTAGTAGGCATTAATGATACAATAAATGAGCATTAAGGATGATGTAGATAGACATTAATAATATTGTAAGTAGGCATTAAGGATAAAATAAGTAAGCATTAAAGATACAGTAAGTAAGCATTAAGTTATAATGGGTTGACCCTGAGAGACTTCTCTTAGAGAAACAGTCTCTTGGAAACTAATTGTTTATTTATTTCACAAATACAAAACGGTTTCACGGGTCAGTCAGATCATGTTTTATTGAGTTCGGTGCAATGTACACTTACAGTCTTTAAATGATAACTTTTAATCTTAAAATATTCAGTTATAATCTTAATAAAGCGACTAATAATATTTATATAGCAAGTCTTATATGAGACCGTCTCATCATGGAATCATCTCAATTGAGAATTTGTGTCAATTAAAGTGATCACTTACATTTCCTAAAGTGATCATTTACACTTTCTAAAGTGATCACTTATAACCAAGTGGTCATTAGTTAGAAAAATAATTTGATTAGATCATTTCATGGTGCACACTTTTTTAGTTTTTATTATTATTTTAGTTTTATTTTAATTATGTTTTATTAGAATATAATATAAAAAGTTTTTCTAGCGTCAAGTTAGGTTTATCTTTTAAATACTCATTCTATTTTTCAAAAAAAAGTGATAGAGTTTATTTCCTCCATTGTTATTAATCTTGAATCTTTATTTTACAATTGTTGAATTCACTTCTAATTTGATTTGTGATATGTTTTGTTTTGTGTATTTGTTTCTTCATTGTATGTATTTGTTTTATGTTAGTTCTTCTTTGTTTTTATCATTTCTCTATATTTTCATGTAAGATCTTTGTCATTATTAACATTTTAATTTTTTTTATTTATACTTCTATTCTATTTGGGCTAGGTTTTAGATGAAAGTTCTTGAATAAATGTTTTTCTTAGTTTCTAAGTGATTTTTTCATTTGTTATTTTTAAATATTTTATTTGTTATTTCCACAAAAATTATGTTTTCATCCTATTATTTTGGTCATATTTAACTCTTATTTGCATATGTTGAACAAAATTATCCTTATATATTATAAAGTCTCTATGTTTTATTTTTGTGGTCCCCTATATATTCTCCACTTATAAATAAAATCAAATATATAATCTACAAAAAATCATATTTATCTTAATTTAATTTAATTTTATTTTATTCATGCGATCCGCACATGTTCTCCACTTCTCCACTTACAATTAAAACTGATATAAATATTTTCATTATCTATTTTATCATCAGTATTTATTTTCTAATTAAAATCTCATCTTTTTTAATTCTTATGAATATTCTTTGTGAAAAAGACATTTAAGACAGAGATAATAGTTCTTTTATGGTTGAAATGATTTAGTTTCGTTTAGTGAATGATTGAATGCAATACTAATGCTTATAGGCTAAATTAATAGTTTTGATGACTCTAAAAATCTAATATTAGAATGTAATATTGAAGTGTATGTGCTCATTCAATAAATTGCTTCTCTAGCTTAAAATTGTAATCAAATTATCGTATGAGATTAAGTAAAAAAATAATCGTAATATTTTAATGATTATAATAGTTATTTGAGCCAAAAATGTGTTAACAGTTTGATATAAAATTAGAGTAATATCTCATTCAACCAATTAATTATTTAATTATGAATTCTATGTTCTTAATCTGCATTTAATTAAATAACTAGAAGTCAAAATATCGACTTTCCTATTTTATTACCATTGTTAATATTAAATTATAAATTTGCGATAACATTTCAAACCTTATTTTCTTTGGTTTAGGTTTATTAGTGTTTTCCATCTTTCCATTTTGGATTGCTTATAACTTTACTAAAAGTACATCACATGTTAACACACTTTACAAAAATAACATTATATATATAAATATATTAATAATTAACAATAAATAGAGTAGATGCTCGTGCAATGCACGAGTTATGTTAATTCGACGATTTATATAATTTAAATTTAAAATATTGTAAGTATATATTTTCTTTTTTTTTATTAATTTTACACTAGAATTGACGAATACTTGTATAAACACAACGAATAAACATAATTAAGCAATAGATATGTAGATACAAAATATTGAATGCGTTGCACTATGTGTTAATTTTTAACTGAATATAGTATGAATATTACATAAAGTTATGTTTAGCGAATGCATTGCATTATAAATACCTTTTTACAGGTCTATTTTATAATTACACATGATACTTTATTTACATGTCTACCGGGCGGCAATCAGACCTGCTCTGCTATATGGGAGCGAATGTTTGCCTATAAAGAAAATTTTCGAGTATAAAATGAAAGTTACAGAAATGCGTATGCTGAGGTGGATATGTGGGCGCAGTTTGATGGATCGAATTAGGAACCAAGAGTTTAGGGACAGACTAAGGGTAGCCCCTATATCTGGAAAAATGCGCGAACATTGATTGAGGTGGTTTAGTCATGTGTAGAGAAAAATTTTCGACGCCCCTGTGAGGAGTGTAGAAAGCATTATAGTAGAGGGTAAGAGGACTCGAGGAAGACCCAAGAGAACTTGGGATGAGCAAATAAGAGTTGACTTGCATGAGTTAAACCTTTCTGCGGACCTGACTAGGGATATGAGCAGTTGTAGAGGACTTATCCATGTCCCAGACTTTTGATGTCCGCTTAATTTCCGTTTAGTGCCCGTAACATCATGCTCTTATCGCTTCCTTTCTTTTAGTTCTGTGTTTTCCTCTGTAGTAGCTCCCCTTTTTTAGGCCTTTAAGTTATCTTGCACGTGTAATCACGTCTCTTTATCTTCCTCGAGTCGGGGGACTCTTTTGGCCGCGCTCTCCTTTATAGGTATGAGTTGTCGCCGTCTTTCCCTCCCCAGACCCTGTCCTTAGTCTTCTACGCGCGGGATATATTGGGTAGGATGATGATGACGACGACGACGACTTTATTTACTCCTATTATTTTTTATATTTATTAATTAATTATATTACATATATTATGAATAAAATATGAATTTAATTACTATTCATATAATCATGTAAAAAGATATTTATATATTTAAAGAAAATATTAAAATATTTCTAATATTCTTAGATTTTATTCAACTAAAAAATTGATATAGTATTCAATCTTATTTAACTTCAAATTAATTTTGGAAAATAAAGTGATAACTAATGCTTAATTCTTGGGTCAAAGGTCGTTGATTGTCAATTTGCTTCTCGTTAGAACTGAGAGCAGATTTCAGTTTAGGGTTTTGCGTATGAAATTGTGTGATTGAACTATATTTTGATATAGTGAATGCACAAATCAATTCAATCGCAAATCGAAGCATTGGGTTGATCAAGAATCAAATGAGACTTTTAGCGATTAGCAGGTTGCTGATTTTGTTTCTGGTGTTGGCCATATTGGAATCCAACAATGTGATTTCTCTACAAGAATCAACAAGTAACAAATTCAGAGAGCGTGAAGCCACTGATGATTCAGCTGGCTACCCTAATTTGTAAGCGAATTGATTTATTTGTAGATTTTAAATTAAATATGAATGGCCGCATTGCAAAATCATAATCTTATTCATAATCATAATCATTATTTGTTTTTCAGGGATGAAGATGAGCTGTTGAACACGCAATGTCCTCAGAATTTGGAATTGAGATGGCAAGCAGAAGTAAGCTCCAGCATTTATGCAACCCCGCTAATTGCAGATATTAACAGGTCACTTATTATTTTTATTTTTGTTGTTTTCATTGCTGCTTTTCTGGTATTTTGCATTAGAAAATTGGGATTATTTTGTTGGGGATAGTAGCTAATCCGTTTATTATTTTAACCATTGTGGAATTGGGTACTCTTCATATCAAACAAGCAAGTTTCTGCTTAAAAAAGTAAAAATTGATTCTAGATAGATTTCACTCATTGAAGCTCAGGGCTTATAGGTTCAGCTTGGGAATAATGATTTTAATTTCAGATAAGGTCTCAGGGTAATTAGCTCAATTAAGTGCGGTTGGAAGTCGATAACTTTAACTAAGTTTAAGTGAAAAAAAGAAGGCTGATCACATTTTTTGTGTTTACCCTACTCAAAATGTAGCGGAAATACTTTGTTGGGACTCGGTAGTAACTTAGGAAGCATTGCATTGAGTAGTACACTTTTAGGTATGTGGTTTGTTTTTCAATGGGTTTGATTTGGCTAATCGATTAGAGACTCTTAGTATTAGTTGCATAGTGCTGAGGTTGCATCACATGTAGGCATGCACGTCAGGCACCTGCCACCATTCTTGGTGCAAAAGAAAATTTTAATGGTATTTTATTTGAAAACATTCGATATTGACATCTCCCATTATGCCTTCGTGCCTCCCTTGCACCTCGTGAATTTTCTACAATTGATCTATTTGAGGTATTCCCCTGCACCTCATCTATGACCTAAGGCTTCAAGCCTTACTGAAAACTTTAAAATAATATCGTAGTTGATCTTATGAATCTTTTTACATTGATTTGATCAATTTTGTTTAATGTGCTTTTGCAGTGATGGAAAATTAGATATTGTGGTTCCTTCATTTGTTCACTACCTAGAAGTACTAGAAGGATCCGATGGGGATAAAATGCCAGGTTTGTGTTGATTTTATTCAATCCTTTTTTTTAATTGTAGAACTCTCTCTTATTGTCTCTATTGGTGTGGCCTAATTTGTTACATATAATTCATTCAAATTCTTACAAAATTAGCTCAAATAAGACCAAATTGTGCTCGTTTCAATCATAATCTTAGGGGGGGGTTTGTGATCAGGTAAAACTAGGTTCTGTATAAGGCCTTGGGCCTTTGTTTTAAATGAGTTTTTTTAAATAAAACATGGATCATGAGCATGGGATGGTGTGTGCTGTCACATGGTGCCTGAATTTATCAGGGTGATCTATATCTTTTTATGTTATTTAATGTATGTTTGATATGTGTGCGCTACTCTCTTGGAGAAACTTCTCAGGCTGGCCTGCTTATCATCAGTCCACTGTTCATTCCAGTCCTCTTCTTTATGATATTGACAAAGATGGTGTTAGAGAAATAGCCTTGGCTACATACAATGGTGAAGTTCTTTTTTTCAGGTAAGTTATTTTTCTGGGCTACTGAATGTTTGTTATGATGATGTGATGCCGTTGTTTCTAACTTGGATTTTTTTTCTTCAGAGCTTCAGGCTATATGATGTCTGATAAATTGGTTGTGCCTCGAAGGAGAGTTCGTAAAAATTGGTATGAAGGATTAAATCTTGATCCTGTAGACCGCTCTCATCCTGATGTAGACGATCAACAACTTGTGCAGGAGGCTGCTGAAATGAACTCATTGCGTGAGCTACTCTCACTCTATGTTGATAGCTTGTTTTTCTTTTCCTCTGTTTGATTGTTGTTTTTTTTCACTCACTTTACACTATAGACTTCAAAGCAAAAATATCTTGGATTTTACTTTATGTATCTTTTGTGCTTTGTTGAAACTATTGAAATATTGGCTAATTATCTGCATTCATGAGTATTTCATCCTTGTATGAGACTGTTACATGATTAGATGGGGGTGGCTTCCTATGAAATACGCTTGCATTGGATGACATTTTAGAGAGGTGACTTTTCCATCTATACTGTAATTTGCTTAATGAATTCATATTTCTTAATGTATGAAAAAATGTTTTTCCTGATGCATAAGCATGTAAAGAGTGATAACATCACTTGATTAGCCTCGTAATATGGTAGATTATGGTTACTTGAGAAAGTAGGCTTAGGAAATTTTTGTCATTTACTATTTTGATTTATCGTGGCAAAATTTGGCGTGTTCTTTTTTCAGAACGTTAGGCCACTACAGTGGTTTTATGATCAGATTGTGTGTGGACCCAATGAATATTTATTAAGTCTGTTAATATAATTGGGATGAGATTTGAGTATTTATATACACGGCTACTCTGGGCATTTCAGATGTTTTCTTTCTATTTCCTACTTGTGCACCTGGAGACTAACAGACCTGTGGTCACTGTTGTAGATTCAAACAAAACTAAAACAGAATCTAATAATGTACCTGTGATTCCATCAACTGGAGGACATACTGATATGGGAAACGTATCTTTACCTGAGGGAGGCGCGGTAAATGATAGTCAAGGAAAATCAAATCTTGAAATTCCTAACAGCACAACTAAATCTGTTGATGCTGAGTCAAGTTCCAATGTAATGAATGCATCAGCTGCAAATGAGACCAGCAAGAACATTAGCCAATTAGAAGATATCAGAAAGCAACCAAATATGATGGCTAATTCTTCTCAAAATACAGGGTCAAATGACACTGTACCTGTGGAGGGTGGAGCAGTCAATTCCTCTTTAACTAGTGGATTGAATAGTAATGTGGGTACAGAAAACAGAACAAATACTGCTAGACGACTGCTAGTAGATACTGGTTCCCAAGGAGCAAATGAAGCTAGTGAAAATGTTCAAACTGCAACAGTAGAGAATGATGAAGGCCTGGAAACAGAAGCTGATTCCTCTTTTGAATTATTTCGTGGTAGTGATGAGCTAGCAGATGAGTATAGTTATGACTATGATGATTATGTGGATGAGAATATGTGGGGGGATGAAGATTGGATTGAATCACAACATGAGACTGTCGAAGACTATGTAGATATTGATTCTCATATCCTGTCCACTCCTGTAAGTGCGCCTGTACTTAATCTTTTCTCTGATGGAAAAATCTATATTTTTAATCACATATCATTTGTATTCGCATAACTTGACTTTGTATTCACCTCAGGTCATTGCTGACATAGATAATGATGGGGTATTAGAAATGGTGGTTGCTGTATCATACTTCTTTGACCGCGAGTAAGTTTTTCTAGGTTACTTTTAGTGTTTAGCTTTGGAGTGAACGATGACGGTGTCAATGTTTGAATATGTCTGTTAAGTGTTTACTGCTATTGACAATGTTACTTCCAGAACTGATGATACTGTCTCTGTTTGTGGCTAAAATGACTGGAATAGAAGGCATGGTAGTCATGATCTATTGTCGTAGAAATGCAATTGCATTCTGCTTTATGGACTAAATCCATTATGAGAGTTTGCATTGTGTGCTTGTAACTAATGTATTTCTCAGCTAAAAATCAAACTTCTAACACCTCTTTCTACTTTCTTCTACATGAAAGTGGCACCTCTTTGAGATTACATGATAAATATTTGTCATTTTGTGGCTTATGTCGGTGACTATGTAACACCAAGTATGTTATAGGTCTCAAAGAACAAGTCAATGACTTCATTAAGAGGTTAAGATAACCAAATTTACATTTGCTAGAGATAAAAATAAAAGCAACAAGAATAAATCTTGAGCAAAAACTAATAGAAAACTCTAATTACATAATACACAAGACTTTTGTTGATCAATTAAAGGAAAGAGCAAAAGTTTTGTTTTTGGTTTATAATGAACTATAGTAAAATTTTTCATATAATCATTTGTGCTTCTTATTTCAAAGTTGGTGATGTTGGGGATCATGATAGTTCTTATCCTTGCGATGTTAATTGGAGTGATGTTTGCTTTTCTAAGGAGGGTGTCTTGGTAATTGGGGTTAGGGACTTAGTGATATCATGAGGTGGAACCAAGCTGCTCTTGGAAAGTTGGTTTGATTTATTAGTTGTATAAAGGATTCCCTTCGGGTGTAGTGGATCCATGGCATATATATTAAAGACAAGAATTGGTGGAATTAAATTCTCCCTATAATTCTAATCGTATTTTGGGATGTTTATGCAAAGCTAGAGATGCGTTAAAGAATATTGGTGTTATGAATTAGGATACAACTACAAACTGTGTTATAATGAAGGTACACTTACTATCATTAAAACAATTGTTCTAAATGACGTGGTTGAAAGGTTTAAATGTACTGTGAAGTATAGAATTGCTAGTGTTGTTAAGAGTTGGTAGTTGCTTTAGGGTCTAAGTAGCTTTTGCTTTTGTTTTTGTGTTGTTTTTGTTTTTTGTGGTTTCATTGTTTAGCCAAATTCTTTTGTAATTCTCTTGCCTCGAGGGGGGTGGGGGTTCTTCCTAGAAGTTTGTCCTCTTTTGGTTTTAATATTTTGTCTTGATGAATGAATTTACCAAAAAAGGGTTGATAATGTTTGCAACGTATGTGTCAATTGGAAACAATCTCTTTCTTATTATTAGGGTAAGATTAAGGACATTCGACCCTCCCATGGGACCCGCTTGGCATTGCGGTAATGACATGTGTTGACATGATACAATAGAATTGCAATTATTGTCTATGTTAATAGGATTATGTACTCGATTAAAGTTACTGAATCTACTAAATAGGGAAGTTTGCTAAAAACTTGTGTAGTGCTTGAACGATGAAGACCTTCGGTGTGTAAGATCTCTAGGAAGTTCCATACTGACCCTTGCACGAACTTAAAGATGGAAAGAAAATTCCAACTTAACCAAATATTTTCAAATCTTGGACTAGCTTTGATTTGTAAAAATCTTTATTTACTTGGGAGCTTAGCCTTTTGTTTTGAGCAAACTTGCTGCCTTGGGCATCCTGGCCAAGGTTCACACCCATGTCACTATCTATTTACTTCCCATGGTCTTATCTCTTTTATTAGATAAAACTTGCACCAACAAGTAATTTCAGTGTTACGTTCCTGCTTGCTTGTCCTCATGATTAGTGAAGTTGTTTCCTCGCTTGTTTCCGTGCTATAAACTTGTTCTTTGTCTCTTGAAGTCTTTCTCTAATTACTTGAATGCTTAATTGCCTTATTAAGATATTATTTGAAGTAAATGTTGCAATTTCATCCATTTGCCAAAAAATTGTTGTAGTTGGATTAATTCTTGCAACTTAAATTGGGTTAGTTTAGAAATATGCATGGCTCATGTTAATGTGTGATGTTATGAAAAATTTAAAAGCATTTTGCTAGAATGCTTGCCTGATAAGAGGTATATTTTGAGTGGTACCTAACAACCTAAGTGACTTTTTCAAAATTTGAAGCTAGCATTAAACGTTTTGTTATTATGGATGTGTGAGTAGAAATGAGAATTGATGGGGCTTGATGTATAAGTAGGTATTGATTTAGATAGTTTGTGCCACCAATAAACATTTACTAGAGGTTGTGCCCTGAGAAGTAATGGTGAAGATCCTAATGCTCAAGCAACCTTCTTTTGGGTTAAGCTTAGTCGTGTATTGGATTAAGACTTAAAAGAAAGAAACAACCATGACCTGGGTGATGCAAATGGCACCATTTATCTTGAAAATATTTTGAAGAAAAAAATTATGAAATTTGTATTAAACTTTGATTGTGCATGGGAAAAACATACATATATCTGAATTTTGTAACTAATTTCAGTTCTGGAGTATTCACTGGTATCAAAAAAGGAATATAGTTGAAAGAGTTAGTACACAAAGAAATTTTCATCTGGAAGATTTACTATGCAAGGACTCAACAGGGTCGGCCCAATAAACCACCGATCGTTTTCACATACTCAAGGAAAAGGACAACTAAGAATTAGTTAATTAATATTTTGAATATTTTATGATGTCATTATTTTTGTGAGTGATGTCATTAGTTTGTTATTTCTATTTGCTTAAATACTTGAGGCATGGATTATAATGGGCATCAGAAAGTTGGTTATTAAGTTTGTTTTGGAGAGAGCCTCCTCTCGAAGTGGGGTATGCTTTTGTTACTCTGATTTTCACAGCAATATACTCAATCAATTTTGTGTGGATTGTTTCTGGAAAGTTCATTACTGATTTCATTATACTCTGATATAGTTGATTCTTTACAAACCTGGTATCAGAGCATCGTCGATCGAGGGACAGGTCGATGGCGCCATCAACGGTAACTTAGAGAATCGAACAACTGGAGCAGGGGATGACGGATATGCGTGCAATCGTGGCTGAGGAGATTGCAAATGCCCTAGCCACTTCTCGAGCTGAACAACAGCAACAACTTTCTGAACATCTCCGGCTAGAACTGGCGGCTTTTTCACTACAGTTAGATGGGCGAGTAGCACACAATCGCGATGACCAGGAGCGCTTCCAGCGAGAGGTGCGTGACACGTTGGGAGCCCTTCGTTCGCGTGTCGAAGGAGAGTCAGGGGAATCGGATGCTAGGGCACAAACAAGAGGTACGCCCATTCCTAATCGTATTCTTGATGAAGGTGGATTGGGAGGGAATCAAGGCAACGGTGCTAACTGGCGGTTTAAGAGGCTGGACATGCCCGCCTTTAATGGAGAGAACCCAGATGGATGGATCCTCCGTGCTGAACGCTTCTTTAAGTTTTATCGGCTCTCAGAGGAGGACAGGCTGGAGGCGGCGGTGGTGGCGCTGGAGGGTGACGCGCTATTTTGGTATCAATGGGAGCACAAGCGTCATCCTATGACCACTTGGGGCGAAATGAAGGGGTTAATCCTGAGGAAGTTCCGATCTACCTCCACCGGCACTCTCCATGAACAATGGTTGAGTAATCGTCAGGTAGGGGAAGTGAACGAATATCGAAGAAGGTTCATTGAACTCTTGGCTCCTTTGGAAGGTGTTCCCGAAGAAATTGCAATGGGTCAGTTTATTAATGGCCTCAAGGAGGAGATACGGGCCGAAATCAGATTATTAGGCCCAATTACATTGGACCATGCAATGGAATTGGCGGCAAAAATAGAAGAGAAATTACGAATTGGGCCTTCCCGCAAACATTCAGCCCAATACCAAACTTCCCCTTTTTCAAAATACAACCCAAAAACCCTAAACACTTTTCCCTCATCCTCTTACTCCACGAGTCTCCCCATTTCCACCCAGAACCAAATTACACCCCAAATTAAAACTTACACCTCCACAAATATACACCACAAACCTGGAGAAATAAGGAGATTGACGGAACGGGAGGTCCAACAGAAGAGAGAGAAGGGTTTATGCTTTAGATGCGACGATAAATGGATGGTTGGCCATAGATGTCGACGAAAAGAACTTAGTGTGTTGATTTCGCAGGATGATGAACACGGAGAGGAGTTAGAGTTAAATACAGAGATGCAAACCGAGGAGTTGGCGCATACGGAGTTAGTGGAAGAAATACAACCCGAAATATCCTTTAACTCAGTGATGGGTTTCACGAGCCCTCGAACTTTGAAAATGCTGGGTCTTATACTAGGCAAGGAAGTAGTAGTGATGATCGATCCGGGGGCTACGCACAATTTCATTTCAAGGGAAGTTGTTGAAACATTGGGGGTTCCACTTTCCCCAACAAAATCCTTTGGTGTGTCGTTGGGAACAGGGGAGTCAGTAAGGGGTACTGGGCTGTGCAAAGGGGTGAGTCTGCAGCTTCCAGGTATGACTATTATGGAGGATTTCCTCCCTCTTCCCTTGGGAAATTCTGATGTTATTTTAGGGATTCAATGGCTCGAGAAATTGGGAACCATAATGACTAATTGGAAAACCCAAACCTTAAAGTTTCAGCTGGGGAGTGAACATATAACACTTAAGGGGGATCCTTCACTGGGGAGAACAAAAATTTCATTGAAAGCCATGATACGAACCTTACAGAAAGAGGGGGGAGGGTACTTAGTGGAATTCAACCAGTTGTCAAGTGACCAACAGAAGAATGATGAGTTGGATATGGGGCAAATCCCCTCAGTACTACGTATGGTGTTGCAGGGGTTTAAACACGTATTCAACATGCCTTCGGGTTTACCTCCTAAGAGAACTCACGATCATGCCATAGTACTCAAAGAGGGTACCGATCCTATTAGCAGGAGACCTTATAGATATCCTCAAGGACAGAAAAATGAGATAGAGTCTTTAATTGCAGATATGTTGACAGCTGGTATAATTCAACCCTCCAGGAGCCCTTTTTCCAGTCCGGTCTTGTTGGTGAAGAAGAAGGATGGGTCGTGGCGTTTTTGTGTGGATTATCGGGCACTCAACAAGGCGACTGTCCCAAACAAGTTTTCGATTCCGGTCATAGATGAGTTATTGGATGAGTTGAGTGGGGCTGAGGTGTTCAGTAAACTAGACCTAAAATCGGGATATCATCAGATACGAATGAGATGCGAAGATATTCACAAAACAGCTTTCCGTACACACGAGGGTCACTATGAATTCTTGGTGATGCCTTTTGGATTGACTAACGCTCCTGCCACATTCCAGGCAGTCATGAATGAGGTATTCCGACCGTGCTTGAGGAAGTTTGTTTTGGTCTTTTTCGATGACATCTTGATTTACAGCAAGTCTTGGGATGCCCATATACTGCATTTACAACAAGTATTAGAGTTACTTTCTAGTCATCAATTGTTCGCCAATTGGAAGAAATGTGAAATAGGGAAGAAGGAGGTGGCGTACCTGGGACATGTTATTTCACAAGCGGGAGTGGCGGTGGATCAATCAAAAGTATCAGCAGTAACCTCATGGCCTATTCCTGCAAACATTAGGGAACTCCGAGGATTCTTGGGTTTAACGGGCTATTATCGTAAATTTGTGAAGGGTTATGCATCCATAGCAGCACCCCTCACTGCCCAACTCAAGAAAGATCAATTCAAGTGGAGTGAGGAGGCCACCCAAGCCTTTATAGCCTTGAAGTGCGCTATGACCCAGGTGCCAGTATTGGCCATACCAGATTTTGATCAGTTGTTTGTCATTGAAGCAGACGCATCTGGATTTGGGCTAGGAGCGGTGCTTATGCAATTAGATCATCCCCTAGCCTTCTTCAGCAAAGTCTTAGGGCAACGAGCGCGGCAAAAATCAATATATGAGAAGGAGTTGATGGCAATCGTTCTGTCAGTAATGAAATGGCGCCAGTATCTTTTGGGAAGGAAGTTCATTATTCGCACAGATCAACAAAGTCTCAGGTTTCTCATGGCTCAGAAAGAAGTGGGAACGGAGTATCAAAGATGGATGAGTAAACTCTTGGGGTATGAATTTGAAATTCAGTATAAATCGGGAGCTCATAACAAGGTGGCCGATGCTTTGTCACGTAAGGAACAACCCGAGTTCGATTGCAACGCTCTCATCTCAGCTGGTGGGATCAAATGGGAAGAATTTCAATAGGAACTGCATACGGACCCATTTATTCAGGAATTGGTTCGTGCTATTCAACAAGGGGAAACGGTGCCTAAAGGCTATCATATTGAGCATGGAAATCTTAAATACAAAGGGAGGTTGGTTATCCCTGGTAATTCGCAATTGGTCACTAAATTATTGGCGGAATATCATGACTCTGCCATTGGTGGTCATTCAGGGGATTTTAAAACTTATCAATGTTTGGCTAGAGAATAGTATTGGCCGGGAATGCGGCGTTGTGTCTCTAAGTATATATCCTCTTGCATTATTTGCCAGCGCAACAAACACTCAACCCTCAGCCCGGCAGGATTACTACAACCTCTACCCATCCCATCTCAGGTTTGGGAAGACCTATCGATGGATTTCATTGAGAAGCTGCCGAAATCACATGGTTACGATACGATATTAGCGGTAGTGGATCGCCTATCTAAATATGCTCATTTCATTCCTCTCAAGCATCCGTTTACGGCTCAAGGAGTAGCAGCAGTGTTTATTCATGAGGTTGTCAGATTACATGGTTTTCCTTCCACTATTGTCTCTGATCGCGATAAAATCTTCATGAGTTACTTTTGGCAGGGGTTATTTCGCCTTCAAGGCACTCACTTGAAAAGAAGTACAGCGTACCACCCACAAACGGATGGACAGAGCGAAGTGGTGAATAAGGGAGTTGAAACATATCTAAGGTGCTTCGTTGGAGATAAGCCTAAGAGTTGGAGTAAATGGCTGGATTGGGCAGAATACTGGTATAACACTTCCCATCACAACTCAATATCTTGTACCCCTTTCAAAGCTCTATATGGGCGAGATCCTCCTGCATTGATCCGTTTTGAGAAGGGTAGTACTGCCAATTCATCTCTTGAAGAACAGCTGCAGGAACGGGATGCCATACTCGATGATTTGAAGGCTCATTTACTTCGGGCTCAGCAAATCATGAAAAAACAGGCTGATGCTAAAAGAAGGGATATGGAATTTGCAGTGGGGGATCGTGTGTTCCTGAAATTACAACCTTACCGCCAGAAATCGGTGGTTACCAGGCTACATGAAAAGCTGGCTGCTCGTTACTTTGGACCCTTTGAAGTATTGGAGAGAGTGGGGAAGGTGGCATATAAGTTAGCCTTACCTCCAGAAGCCAAGATACACCCGGTTTTTCACATTTCACAGCTCAAGAAAGCCATTGGTTCTGCTCAGGTGAACCCTACTGTTCCTACTCAACTTACGGAGGATATGATCTTGGTGGCTGAACCAGAGGAGGTATTGGGGGTTCGTAATGAATCTAATGGGGGAGTTGCAACTGCGGAGGTGCTGGTTAAATGGTTAGGGCTGCCAGATTTTGAGGCCACTTGGGAGGATTATGCTTCTCTGGATGCTCGCTTTCCTGATTTTCACCTTGAGGACAAGGTGGCTCTTTGTGGCGGAGGTGATGCAAGGACTCAACAGGGTCGGCTCAATAAACCACCGATCGTTTTCACATACTCAAGGAAAAGGACAGCTAAGAATTAGTTAATTAATATTTTGAATATTTTATGATGTCATTATTTTTGTGAGTGATGTCATTAGTTTGTTATTTCTGTTTGCTTAAATACTTGAGGCATGGATTATAATGGGCATCAGAAAGTTGGTTATTAAGTTTGTTTTGGAGAGAGCCTCCTCTCGAAGTGGGGTATGCTTTTGTTACTCTGATTTTCACAGCAATATACTCAATCAATTTTGTGTGGATTGTTTCTGGAAAGTTCATTACTGATTTCATTATACTCTGATATAGTTGATTCTTTACATACTATAAGAAACTGCTGAGTTAAATTCTTTATGCTACCAAGAGATAGAAAGAATTCTGGATCATGATCTAAAATATCCAATATCGAGCAATCTTATACTCAGGCATCAAATTTAAGTGACCTGTTTTGAGTCTGATATATTGACCTGATATGGGTGCTGATTTACGAAAATGACAGCTCACTTGCCTGTCTTGTACTGCTTTCTTTTTTAAAACCTGTCTTGAACTGCCTTTTTTTTTAAAACCTGTTTTATGTCATTTTTACTTGTCTTAGCATTGCTATTTTGAATGTTAAAAAAATCTTTATTCATACTGGTTTCTCCAGCTGTGGTATTTGTGTTTGTCGGTTTCATGTTTTTTTTTAAAATGTTTTTGGTGAGCTGCTGCTGTTCATGACAAAGTAATGAGCTACAAGCCTTTGTATGAAAAGGTAACTAGTCTTATCAAAGTAACAAGGCGCATCAACTGTGGACTACTTAGTGGTTGCCTGATGGGTTGTGCTTATTAAGTTTGAGTTTATTAGGTCAATCCTGTTTGTAGGTAATATTTTTCTGTTTAAACTTTCAGTTCTATTACTATATGCTCGATTGAACCGACTGATGTACATTCTCTTTAAAAGCATGCATTTTGTGGATCATGGTGTTTTTCAGGCATTTTGAAAAAAATTATGATGGGTTATTTTCTCTAGTTTTCATTGTGCATATTAGAGTTACGATGCTCAGGTTGGCTCCTAATATTTGTTCGTAATGCTTTGGCTTAATTAACAGTTACTATGACAAACCGGAGCATGCAAAAGATCTAGGTGGTATTGATATTGGAAAGTATGTTGCCGGTGGCATTGTTGTCTTCAACCTTGACACAAAACAAGTTAAGTGGACTGCCCCCCTGGATTTGAGCACAGATTCTTCCAAATTCCGTGCTTACATATATTCATCACCAACTGTGGCTGATCTAGATAGAGATGGGAATCTGGACATCCTCATTGGGACTTCTTTTGGCTTATTCTATGTACTCGATCATCATGGTAATATGCCTTTATTGCACTCTAATATCTTTACAAAGGTTGATGTCTGTTGTAATCTTGTTTGATACTAATGGCTTGTGTCGTACAATTGCATATCTTAGAAGTTTGAACTAAGATAGAGACACACTATGTGATAAGATATGATTTAAACTGAGGCAAATCTGCAGGGACAATGATTACTGATTGAAATAAGAAAAAACAATTATCATATGCTTTTTATGAGGCTTGAAAAGAAGGGAGGGTGGGGTGGATTTTGTTGGATTGAGCTGTCATAGTGCATAGAGTTTCTTCTTTCATCGGAATTCAGAAGTAAATGTTCCTGTTTGTCTTGCTGTGTGGAAGGTTTTAACTAGAGCTATCACATTGATTCAAATCAAAGCTGACCTATACAAGGGTGATCAAAACCCAACCTTAGAATGACCCGAACATTGCTAAAACTATACTTTACATGATGATTAGGCGCAACAGAACCTTGAAATCTTCTGACAGCAAAATGGCATTCCCAAAACCCGATCCAAGCACCTATTTTGACAACTCTAGTTGTAACCTGTCCGTATTTCCATGGTTTTGTATTATCTCGTAGATGCAATTCTTTCACTTCTCTTTATTTTTTCCTCGAATTTGACTTATTCTTAAGATGGATGCTCAATACAGCTATGCAAGGTTACCAATCCAATTTTATCTGTTAGGATTGCTGAATTATGATTAGGCCCGTGCAATGGATTGGATATGGGTTAGTTTAATTAGGATATAGTAGGATGAAATAGGCTCAAATGGGCTGTCCTCATTCAGTTTAGCGTGGCTGGGTCCGTTTTGGATGAATCCATTTGACTGAGAACAACATCTTGATTAGTGATCAATGATGTTTTATTGTCTTACGGATATTTTATAGGATGAGAATGAAAATCTCTTAGTGATAGAGGATTCTTTAGTGTGAACTTATATTTTTTAGATGTAGGGCCTTTTTAGAGCCTTTTTCTTGTGTACTTTAGCAGGGTGTTTCTGAAACAATACCCATTCTATAACACTACTTGACATCATCTTTATCATCATCATTTCTCTATGTTAGGGGTCACTGTGGAAGTTAGTTTGTGTGATTACTAACTAGTCTTAAATTATATGATTACCAGTCTGCATAGCAAATTCAGTGTTTGTCTGCATAATCTGGTTGGATCTCTATACTAGTGCTGGATAAAAAATCAGAAGATGAACCTGTGAGCAAACAGTTGAAAAAAACCATTAGCACCGTTTCACATTAAAACACGGATTTGTGTTGGTTATGAGAGGATAGACTTGGAGGGATGGGGTCCATTTGTACCCAAGCGTGCTAAAGTCGGTGCTTTTAGGATCATCCTTACCTTCTGGCTTGTGTTTCGAATCCCGTTAAAAAATTTTGATGGAGGCCCGTCTAGAGTCCAACGCCAGCTGATTTGCATCCCAACTCGTCTATGTAGATAGAGGGCTGGCTCAGGGACCCCAACGGGCCCCGTTTTGTTGCACAGGTCTGTGTCTGTGTGTGATACATCAACCCTAACAATGAATCACCATCAATCCAAGTGTGTCGGTGAGATTGGATTTACAAACATATACTCCTATATTCTTTTTATTTAATTTTGCGAAGAATTTTTTACAAAATTCGAAGCAAGTACAGAGCAGGTTAAGACGATGGCGTCTAAATCAGAAACAACGATTACTAATTTAATGTGTTCTTTAATTTCTTCCATGTAATAAGAGTTCCCTACTGCCTTAGTGTACAAAGATGCGAATACTATTTTTGGATAGAAGGAAATGGAGGGAAAGGAAGGGGAGGAATTGTTTTTCCCTCATTTGGATACCAATAGGGGAAGAGAGGGAAATGGAGGGTAAAATGTATCAGAGAAGAGAATAGATTATCAAAAAAACGATGAATGTAAGGAATAATGATAGTGTTGACAATGATAAGAGAAAGCAATGGAATTAAGAAGAAAAAAAAAAAAAAGAAATGGATGCGTATAGTGGGTTGTAATATTTTTCCTCTTTTTTGTTTCAAAATGTTCTCAATGTTTTCCAGTTGGACAATTTTGTTAACGTTGGGATTTATATTACATTGAACAAATGGGTTAAAATCTATAGGTGTAATTAGATGTAATTCTCCTAAAAAACAAAGCTGAATGAGAATTCATGCAAAAAAAATATATATCTAGGATTTTTATGCGTGTGAAATGAAGGGGCACTGAATGAGTTTCATGCATTTTTGATTTATACCTCAACCCTTCATTCACATCATTTTTTACACAAGAAATACCTAGATAGTTTTAGGTAATTTGAGATGACTACTTGAGTAAAAGAGCTTTGATTCTTAGGTCAAGGTCCATATTTGTGTTATGTTACGACAATTACGTTAACAAATGGTCATTGGGTTACCATGTTCAGACTTCAATACGTTAGAAACACTGGCAAGAACGATCCAAGTATGGTGTCTTTTACATAATAATTCCAACTATGGTTATTATAGAATGATCCTAACTTTGGGGGTATCTTCTCATAATGTCCCGTGCTACCGACAATCTTTCACGTTCATTTTTCGCCCTCTTTGGGATCAAGACTTTGATTTTTTTTTCCTCTGAAGATAAACTAATGGTTAATCCATCATTTGGCTTACTAAATTGGTTGCTTTATGTTCCTGGTTCATTCTTAGGAGACTTCCTCAAAAATTGGGACTATGCTAGAATACTTCACAGTTGGAACTATTGTTAGAAGACTTATTATAGTCAAGATTAATTCAATATCAATTTTTCTAATAGAATTAAATCGTTGCTGAATGTAGATTGCTATTAAGACATCAAATGGGTTTTAAACCTGGCAATGAAGTAACCCTACTTTAGTTTTGAAATGAAATAATTGTGGTCCCTTTTTCATGAAACCAATGGAGCTAATGCCTTTTGGAATTTTGGTTTTAAAGACATATCTTCTAAGGAATGCTTTAAGTGGGTTAATAGGTGATTAATTGATGTCTAATGAAGATGATGGTGGTGTGCATTACTGACTCCAAGCATGGCTTCCAGCCTCCGGGGGGTTGTTTATTTACATTTCATATTCTTTAATAAGCTATCAAGTGGCATAAAAAGGCCCAAAAGATATACCACCACAATTGAAAAGGCATGTACCTTTTTAAAATAGAGATTTACATCCTCAGTCTTTGTTCCCAATGAGAAAGTTAGAAAATCTTGGATCTTTAGCGTTTTATTTCATCGAGCCTTAAGCATGTAAACTGAATTTAATCATTATAAATATTTTTGGCTTCAAGGCTTTTGGTTGGAGTTTGACTTCGTGTCCAAGTGGTTATCCTGGTTTTTTGTGTTTAAATTTATATTGCTACCGTTCCAGGTAAGGTGAGAGACAAATTCCCTCTTGAAATGGCTGAAATTCAAGGAGCAGTTGTGGCAGCTGATATCAATGATGATGGTAAAATTGAATTAGTGACTGCTGATGTACATGGAAATGTTGCTGCTTGGACTACTCAAGGAAAGGAAATATGGGAAACCCATGTGAAAAGTCTTGTTCCGCAGGTAGGCCTTTATCTTTTCACAATAAGTAGTCTTGACTCTTGACTCTTCAAGTATTTTTTTTTCTTTGACATTCTGCCCGTCTTATGATTTTTCATCTTTCAGCTGCCTTTTTGCTTTAAAACTTTCTCTTTTTTTCATCTTTCATTATCTTTCTTAGCTATGATCTCTCGCGTTGATCTGTTTTGGTTCATGTAATCAACCTCATATTTTTGAGATTAAGGCATTGTTAATGTTGTATTGTTGCTGTTTTCTTCTTTCAACTTTCCTCTTTCTTTCTTACTTCTTTCACTTTTTCTCTTTGGTTTTTTATCTTCTTTATCCTGAATTCGTCGTTCTTTTTTGCTTTTCTTCTTCTGTGTTCTATATGTTTTTCTCTTCTCTTCTTCTGTGATAACAATTAGACAACGAATAATTAAGCAAAATGCTTTACAATGTGAGATAAGTAACTTCTTGTGCCATTTTGCACTATATTAATGGCTTAACACAATGATAACAAATGTTTGGGTCGTATTATAATATGAATATCATGTTGTTTAAGTATCAAATATGCTTTAGAATTGATTCTTAAGCTTTTGAGAAAAAGTCTCATCTACAAAAGCATGTCCCTTCACCTTGCACCTAGTATCCAGGACTCTTCTGAGATTCACTGTGCCTTGTGCAGAGTTGTGCCTTTTAAAACTAAGCTGGCGACGAGTGGATTATAATAGATGTTTTGCCTTCCATGGCCATTATATTTTGGTTCTTGTAAGCTCAAAAAGTCTTCTCATCTGTGTTCGTGACTCGTTGAATTGATTTCAAGGTGAAGTGTGCCTCAAGGCTCAAGCTTTTCCTTTTTACCGGGAAGGGAGGGTGGGTAGATCTCTTTTTACACAAAGTCTGTTATGCTGTTATTAGTGCTTGTAATCGCTTGCACTTTCAAGACAATGGTGCCATGATCAGTCTTGGTTGATGTAAGGACTCGGGAGTGTTCAATCTTTTATCGATTTGTTGGAAGTTACATCTTGAGGATAATTGTTCAGGTGATATAAAATCCAATAAACTGACATATTTCAGTATTGTAGGGCCCTTCTGTTGGTGATGTTGATGGGGATGGCCATACAGATATTGTGATTCCGACCATATCTGGAAATATATATGTCCTAAGTGGCAAGGATGGGAAACATATTCGCCCATATCCTTATAGGACTCATGGGAGAGTTATGAATCAGGTTCTTCTTGTTGATTTGAGCAAACGGGGAGAGAAAAAGAAAGGACTGACCATTGTCACAACATCATTTGATGGTTATCTATATCTCATCGATGGCCCCACGTCTTGTGCTGATGTTGTTGATATAGGAGAAACTTCGTAAGACTTGCTTAACCTGTTAGTTTGCAGTTGCTAGATGTTTTGCATCAACATTCAGATTCTAATACATGATACATCTACTGGTTGATGACAGATACAGTATGGTTTTGGCGGACAATGTTGATGGCGGCGATGATCTTGATCTTATAGTAACAACTATGAATGGAAATGTTTTTTGCTTCTCTACCCCATCACCACATCATCCACTTAAGGTGAGTTGCAGAGACTCATATTTTGAACTCGTGCCACTTTCCATGACAGAAACTAAAGTAGAGTTTCTCTTTTTCTATTTATTTTTGCTTTTCTAAGTTAGTGTACTTCTGCAGGCATGGAGATCAGCTTACCAAGGAAGAAACAATGTTGCAAGTCGATACAATCGGGAGGGGATTTATGTGTTGCCTTCACACAGAAATTTTCGTGACGAAGAAGGCAAGAACTTTTGGGTTGAGTTTGAGGTTGTTGATTCTTATAGACACTTGTCTGGTACACAAGCACCATACAATGTCACGGTAACTTGATCTTTTCCATCTCTACTTTCTGTTGTTGTTGATCCTATATCTTTTTAGTAGCTGCTGATGATGAAATTATGTAGATGACTTTGCTGGTTCCTGGCAATTTTCAAGGAGAGCGAAGTATTAAACTTAATAAGGTCTATAATAGCCCGGGAAAATATCGTTTGAAGGTTCCAACAGTTGGTGTAAGGACTACAGGGACTATAATACTTGAGATGGTGGACTCTAATGGTCTTTATTTCTCAGACGAATTCTCGCTTACATTTCATATGTATTACTACAAACTACTAAAATGGCTGGTCATCCTTCCTATGCTTGGGATGTTTGGCATTCTTGTCATTCTTCGACCACAAGAACCCGTGCCATTGCCTTCTTTTTCAAGGAATACGGACTTGTAAAGCTAACATTTGAAAGCTGTTGGTTTTGGACAAAATGTAGACTTTTGGGGAGCCTCTACATAAACTGTATTGTTGGGACTTGGGAAAATGCATTCCCTAGCCCAGAATTTGAGCTGGGCTATGAGCGATGCCTCTTGGATTGGAGCAGTTGGAATGAACTACTTGTAATACACATTACGCATACATCATTGTCCCTTCTGGTTTGGGTACCCCAGTTGAATGTTAATCAAATGTAAAAACTGTCGACTAGGAGGGGTTAAGGAGAAACTTTTTTTTTTTTTTTTTTTTTTTGGCTTAATGAGTTAAAATGTAATTTTCCTAGCAGTGTTACTTTGTTGAGTGACAAAATTACTCATGTGCGGTTAAAACTTTTGGTAGTTAAATTTATATTCCTTCATCCATACTCAAAATCTACTTCATAAATTCGATGATCAAATATCAAGTTAGTGTTTTCCGAAAGCACAAATCTTTCAGAATACATATTTGTTTTAATTCAGCATTAGGAATGCCCAAATTTATTCGTCTTGCATATAACGTTGCTGAAAATTGAAGGTTGAAAGGTTTAAGTGCAATCTTGTGCTCCCTTTGGCCAAAATAGTGCTGATATCATGGCTAACTCTTTTTTGCCAAATTTGCCTCTGCGGAGTTTTGTCTATTCAAATATTAATTATACACGTCTTAATTGATTTTTTCCTCTGTTAAATCGCTTTAGCATTGCTAATTACTAAATGATATGTAATTGCTTTTTTTGGACATAATACTATATGTTATGTAATCCTAAGTTCCTATCGAGGTATTAAATAGATATTCAGTATCAACCGATTGTAAAATGATGAAAATTGTTCAATTACAAAAACATCAGATGCTATTAATTCAGAAAAGATTTCACAGATACAACAAATGATCCTCTAGCTCAAAAAATGACTTATGGCACATATCAATATTAAAGACGACATTGATTTTGCAAGTCACACCTAAGACAACGCTTTCAACGACATAAAGCATTTTTTCGACTTAATTACACTCAATCTCAACTATAAGTTAAGCCACTCCAAGCATGGGCATAGACCCCAGCAAAACTGGGCAGGATAACGATCCTTCAGATAAACCTCTCTACTGAAACCAATAATATAGAAACTGAAGGAGCGAGAAGAATGTGACATGGTGATGCGTGTCACTGGTACAACAGATATAGTATGTCGCTCACAAATAACCCTTGCAGTAGGTGGAACAGGAGTACGATCTGCAATTACTTCAGAAGAGAAAGTGTTTAGAAAGTAGGAATCAGCAAAAAAGGCAGGAGTACACTGATAAGCTTGCATATTGCATAGTTGCACCCCTTTAGCTCTGTGGAAGACATCATCAGGGACCGAGGCAGCTCCTCTTGTTGCACTCACTTTTCGTGTCGAAAGTGTCTTCCTGCATAAGTTGGACAAACTATTGCGTCATTTTGTGCTCAAATACAACGTGATTGCGGATTATAACTTATAAAACTCAGATCAATTATCTGGTTGACACAAAACTCTTGATATGATCAGAGCATCCATGAACAAATTTACACCTTTATGATCATTTTCTTGAACGGATGATCTGGAATAAAGCTAGCTGATTACAAACAGAACCCTAAATGTTGTTCCATCCTCACAGGTACAAATTTTGAAACAAAAAACCCTACTCAATGTGCCATCCTATCACAAACTATTACTAAATTAATTAGATACTATAAATAGGTAATCTGAGACTAATGGCCTTCAGCACAAATGAGGAGCATCAAAAAGCGAAAATAAAGGCAGGAACTAGGCAAACGAAAAAGATGGTTCCAAGCACAACCTAGTTAGAAAAGAAAAGGAAGATCTAACCATTACAAAACACAGCCGTAACTGCATGGTGGTTATTATTGTTAATTCTTAAAATTGAATAGAAAATACATGTTGCCAGCTGTTGCTTATAGCAACTGATTCAAGCTCAATGATTTTAATAAACTTTGAGCAGTAGAAAGATTTGTTTCATGGATGAAAACAAAAAGGACAGAAGGTGGAAAGGAGAAAGAAGAGAGGCAAGAAACACATAGTAAATTGAAATCAAGACGCTGTTCAACAATTTGCGAAACCTAATTACTCTTTATGTGTTAAATATAAGTCACCAAACAGCTTTCACACTTTCTATACCAAGTGTTACATAATAACACATCATATGCTTATAAAATCCTCAATAGACTCTCCTTCCCCATTTTTTGTTCCAAATCCAATGCCTCCATGGAGACAAAAAATTTATTTATAGGATAGATTCTCTTGGCTAAAGTCCAACCTTAGTGGCTAAAGCCCTAGGAGTGGGAAAAAAGACTAGGGAATCTTGCCAAAACTTTAAAGCAAGAACTTTAGACGTTATTGTCTCCCTATGCATTAAAAAATGGATATTAGAAGAAAACCAATAATATTCCGATTTTGGTGAGCAATGCGACATATACAACAAAACCAAGGAAAACAATTTGCTTCTAATTCTTTCAACAATTGCTTTTTCGTGTTATCAGTTATCATACAAGACAAAATATTCTCATTATATATGTTCTTAATTGTTGTACCCCTTTACTGTAACAAGGAGGAAGTGATGTTAAAGGGAGAGAAAGAAAGAAAGATGAGGACAACAAAAAAGAGAGATAAAAATAAATGTTCATTAATTTTGTCAAAAGGAAAAACAGGGCACATATTTATGGAACATCTTGAAACAAAAAGAGGAGGCACCAATTTCAATTGAAGGGAGCAACACATATCACAAATAGGGAAAACACAACAACAATGTCACTCAAGGCCCAAAAGATTGGGGTCGGTTGCTAGAAAATAGATCCTAGGAAATATTACATAGATGTCAAGAAAATAGATCCTCAAGTCAAGAAGAATGGCTCACTTACCATTTGACAATTGCAATATTACGAGCAAGAATAGATCCGCTGCCTCGACATATATTGCATTTTATCAATCCACTAGAGCTGCAAGTAGCACAAGGAATCTTCCCCTTACCATTGCACTGCGTACATCTGTCAAATTGACATGCAATGCAAAAATGTAATCAGTACAAAGATGCAAAAATGATCACTCTATATAGAAATTATATTGTTAACTGCTTACATTGTGTCAGACCCGTCTCTATGAGCAATTAAACCCCTTCCAAAACAGGAAGTGCATGGAGTCATCTGATTTTCTTTGTAAAATCCAGGTTCTTGATTTGCATTGCATGTTGGGCACACAGTATCCCCTCGTCCATCACAACCTACAAGATAATAAGCAATATCATCACTTAGTTTCATTTTTATTATGAACAATGTCAACAAAGTTAGTATTTAGTAGAATGTACCGGGGCACTTCTCAATGGTTTCTGAATGTGGAACTTTCATTCTTGTTTCTTTTTGGGGTGTAAATAGAACAGGGAACTGAGACCTCAGATCCAATTCCCAGATTCCAGGTTCAGGGCCACTATCTTTTCCATCGATGTTGACACCTTGATAAGGAATACGTTCCGTAATGACTTCCCTCTCTTCCGTAAAAGTATCTAAAGTTCCTATGTATACGTTGCAGTCCTCCACCATTTGTATCTTCCATGTACGGGCAGGACGACTTCCCCAGCAACACCGATGACCAACATGATCCATGAGCAACTCTCGAATCTCAATTTCATCCAATACTTGTCTGCACAGATGACTAAAACAATAAGTACTCCATAGAACAAATATTTAGCTGCAGAAAACATTTTAATCCACTAAGACATCAAACATGCTTGATTTGGATAGTATAGAAGTTTAACTAAGCTTCGTTCATATATGCTTATTTCCTCTTTCTAGAGTCTCGAAAAGGAACATAAAATAAAATTTAAAGTTTCTGATAGAAAAATACAGAGAAGTGACTTATTGTTAGAAATAAGGAGGGAAAGAAAGATTATACACCATGTACGTGAGCAGTCAAAGCTGGAAAATAGAGTCAATTCACCAAATTCTCATTAGTGTCTGGTATCGTGGAGCAACAAATATATCGCAAAGGGAAGTTCCCCATAAATCACTTACTAAAAATACAAATTGACGAACTTCCAATATTTTCTCCTGAGGTATGCTAACTACAGATATTCAAGGGACTTTGAGAGGAGTGTGTATGGAGAAAATGAGAAAGATGCATTTTCCCTATGTTTCAAATATTTATTACTTATCCCTAATCTATATATCCCTCTATTCTTTTTCCTCTCTGTCTTTTTTCCGTTTTCTTTGACTAGCTGTGGTTTGACAAAGAAGCATAATTGTCCCCGCTAGAAACACGAAGCGATGATTCCCTAATAATATAATAAAAATAAGAAAAACACTATTCATAGAACTTAGATCTTTGTAGTTGATCGTCCTTATAAGGAAAGCATGCATAAGACAACCTCTTTGAAATTGCTAACAAAGATAAATTTGAGTACATCAGAACCCCTCTAAACCCCACCTAGGTGGAGACACTTATTGGCATTGAGGAAATGACATGTTGTATGCATAACAACTTTTTTCAATTACACATAGAAAAGTTAACCCGGTATAGAAAAATAATAGTCAAGACAGATGCATTTCTAGCCTTCATCATTACACAACAACGGGATAAAACAATACAATGGATCGTTGAGCTGAAAGCTTTATCATACGCTTAACAATAGACCTTCTCACATAAATTTATGCTTCAGATACTAATCCTGAAGATAGAACTTCCAACAGGTTTAAAGGTCTTTCGAAAAAAAAGAGCAATGTTTGCTATGTAGATGACATTAGTGAAGTAGAGGAGTCGCATCCATTCAGATTTTTTATATAAAAGACTATTGATCTCCCTTAGATCTACTTCATGCTTTAATAAGACCTTGAAAATAGAATTTCCAAAGCGAATACAAATTCTTCAAAGAGAAAAAGAGCAATGTCACCTTATAGGTGTCATAAAAAAGTATACAGATTTTCATTTTAAAAGATTAGTGTCATTTTCACTGATAAAAGTTTTGAATTTAAGTTCTATTTGAAATGGCACGCCATCAAAAAGATTTGCTAACTTTGACATGGATAAGCTAAATTAAAATGGCTCATCAAATCATGTGCAACATTTGTTTATGTGAAGTTGGAGATATATTTGCTACCAAGGGTCGTCGAAAACATCTTTGTTATCACTTCACTAACAAGGGTAAGGCTGCGTACATCCTACCCTCACAATCCCACTTATGTGGGAGCCATTAATGGCGTTTGGGTAATGGAATGTTGTATTGACATAGACAAACTAAATACTAAAAACTTCAAAAATACAAAACTCAAAAAATTATGAAAAATAATTGCTAGGTGTAATAGCATCAAGATCCAAAGCATTATATATCAGTTGATCCATACATACCTTTGGAACATATTGGCATCCCCACCCAAATCTCCCCCGTATCCAGTTCGCTGGTCAAGAGCTAGCTCTGAGACAAGAGGTTAACATTTTATTTAAAAAAACACCATCCGCAAATAAACTCAAAATAAATAGCGTTAGAAAGATCGAAACCAACACCAATAACACACAAACTTTACATAAAGAATTCGTCACGATAATCACTGAAAGGGATGGAAAAGCACCACCAAACTACACAACTTTACGGAGAATCAGATTGTTGTGACTTGTCTGAGGAGACTGGTGGTTTTAAGCACAATGTGAAAGCACTAAGATAACCATCTTTTACGAAATCATACGAAAGTTCGCAATGATTTCGTCTATTGATAATTTGATATACGTTCTACATAAGGCAAGCAAAGAAACTTTGCAATTTGCAAGTCCATAACACAACATGATGTTATTAATGTCTTTCCAACTAAGAAATTGTAGAAAATTGTAGAAACTTTGCAATTTTCATGTCCACAATTTGATATACGTTTCACACAAGGCATGCAATACAGTTTGATGAACGTTTTACAGAAGGCATGCAATAGAAAATTGTAGAAAGTTATTGATTTCTTAACATTTAAGTCAAATCGACACAATAGTAATTTTAGAAAATTAGATCGATTTCCCTATGGGTAACAGTTAAGTTCGGTTGGATTTGAAATGAGAATGAAAACTATGTTGAGTAAGTACAGGATTATGTTTTGTTGGGCGGGAATGATTCCCCTATTGATGAAGTAACAGAGAATGTTTGGTTAATGTGACTCCACCGGATTCGTACCCCAGTTGGTTTAGTTCCTGGAGAGATGAATCATCTATACATAGTCGTTGTACGGGGGTATGATCACACTTTGCTATTAGGGACCAACATGACCACCACCGTCCTTGATTGAGGTGTATTAATTAGGGGAGTAATCTATTCCTTCTCAAAGTTTGATAATTTTACTCAAATAAAAATTCTGGTTTTTTCTTTTCAGTTTTGCTAATTAATCACAAAAGGTTATGCTATTGTCACATCAATAAAGGTTTGAACAAAGGGGAGATATTAAGAAGAGGATGAGGAAGAAGAAAGAGAAAGTGAAAAAATCTATGGTAAAGAACTCAGATTCAAGGGAAATATTTAACTGGAGGTGGGTAGGGTAATAATTACCCCCTATATGGAGTTAAATGATTATCCCTGTATTTATTCCTTTCTATTCAAACAATAAAAACAAACCTATACTTTTTCCCCTAAATATTTTACTCCTATATTCTTACCAATCCAAGCGTGCCTTTGAGAAGAGTCAAAATAAAGACATACATCATACTCTAGAAAACCAATATTTAACCTCAAAATTGTTTTAAAAACCTCATCTCAAATTTAAGTACAAATTTGAGTCTATATGTCATAGAAACAAAACCAAAATCAACAATATAGATACAATCTCTCTATCATGGTCCTGAAGTAACTTCCTTTCCTAAAAGAAGTATAGTGAAGAATTTGATTAACACTATAACACAATGTGACACTTCGTAAATTATCTTAAATATCCAAAATAATAATGACGTAACGGCTATTGATGGTGTCAGAAAAACCATAACATATCGTTAGAATACGAGGGATAGGGACAACATGAACCTATTCTGAAAAGAGAAAGAAGGATCATAGAAATACAAAATTCAAACAAAACTAACACAATGTTTGGTTGTTGGAGTATCAAATCATGGTAATGAGAATGAGTTTTATTCTTAATTTTCATAAAATATGTTATGTAAAGGTCTCATATTCAAACATATATTATCTAATTCCATCCACCTAATACCACCTCCCTAGCAAGTAAATATGAATAATTAAGTTTCCATTACCATTTCTTTGGTTTAATATCAACAACCAAACAACTATAAATGGCCCAAAAATGCTTGATAAACATTAGATAAGGAAGAATTATAAACAAGTCACACAAAGTTAAGCTAGATCCTATCCACCGGGAATATAAATAACATCAATGGCACAATGACTCAAAAACATGCAAATCCAGATGAATATGAACACTTAGTTCGAAGACAAGGAAAGATGAGCATAAAAGGAGGAAAACATGCTGATTTAGATCAGGGTATACATTAGGAAATTGGCAAGTTTTACAAAGAAGACTAAAAGATTAACGATAATATTTTCTTTTTAATTGAGCATGCATATCTAATAATAATAGTATTTTTATAATTTACAAGCCAAATTGCAAAATACAAGAACCAACAAGCAGAAATCCTAAAGTGATCTCAACAACTTTTTCATCAAAGGCATTTTGATTTTCTGTATTTTGTAGAATATAAAAAAACTGCTAAACCAAATCATCTACTATAAGTAAACTAACAAGCTCAACAAATTCAAAAATGCCTTGTAATATTGCACAAGTCCATGACTCCCCTATAACTTGAAAAACCTTTACAATGCGGTAATGTAAAATGTCATTCTTGATCATCACCTCAATTTCGCAATTTTTCATTAACACCACTTTCTAAAGTGATAATAAATAGCAATGGATTTTGTGTATAAAAAAAGTGATTATAACAAAACAAGTCATGAACCTTGTAAAATAATTTCCTATATAAAGTACACCAAGTTTTCCTTTTAGACCAATCAATACCAACAATCAAACAAATTTAATAGACCTAAAATACTTATTAAACAATGGATAATGAAGTATAATAAGCATACCACCAGCGTAAGAATAAGAATCCGGAGAAGAAATCAATGGGGCATGAAGAGAAGGTGGGTAATGGTGTTCTGAATTGGATGCTACACTTCGAATTTCGTCCACGGTGAGTTCAGCACCAACACCCATTGAAGCATTCGGAATTAATGCACTAGGAGTACTTCCTAAATATTCATACGAACTCCATCTTCCACTCTGTGCTCCATTTACACCTCCTTCAAATCAAACAGAAATAATCATCATCAATCTCGTTTAATCAAAATTGACAAAAGATAAAAATCATTTTGCGATAAAAATACTAACAAAAAAGGGTATTCCGTATTTGTTTACCTGAAAGTAACGGCTGCTGTATGGTATGCTGCTCCATTTGTACAGAAATACTGAATCACCGTTGACCTAAAATGAGAATTTGAAATTGAGAATTCAAGAAAAATGTGAGAAGAAAAGAGGTATTTATATGTAAATTTGAAAATTATTAACTTAAGAGGTAAGGAAATGAGATCAAATAAATTAAAATAATGATAATTGACTAGAGAAGATGAACATCAACATCAATATCTACAATCTACATGGATAGATTGATGAGCGTGAATTCACACTTGCCAGCGATCGCTACGGTATCGACGACGAACATTACTTGCCAGGTATTTTCGTCTGCTTGTCAAACACAAAATGTGGAAGAATTGAGATTGAAGCTTCGCGGGTAGGTGGGTGGGCATGTTTTGTGGGCCACCACTCACAAATGTGAAATTTTAAAAATAAACTTTTTTTATTAAAAATTTTAAAAATAAATTTAATTTTCAAAATAAGCAATTCAATCCGAAGCTGAAGTATGAATTCTATCCGCACTTATTAATAGCGAATATAAGAGAAACTGAATAAAAAAGTCAAACTTCTTTGTATGATGTTGCTTAGAGCGAACAAATAAGCATTATAATTTTTTTTTGTTCAAAAATGCAATTTTGAAAAAAAGATTTTAAAAGAGTATTTCCGCTTGATGTTGTTACAAAGAGCAAGGAGAATGTAATTTTTTATTTTTTTTTATTTTTGACTTGTCTACATCAATAAATGTCACAAAAACTAATATAGGAGAATGTAAATAACATGTAAAATAAGAGTCTATTCCCAATCTATGGCCAAATTAAAAAGAAATTCCCACTTTCCTTAAAATGGGAAAGTTTTTCCAAGTTTACCGTCCACGTAGGATTGCTTTGAGAAATTTTTTTTTTTTTTTTTTAATGAAACCGCTACATGAAATGGCGGTTTTATTCAGGCATTTGGAGTAAAACGCCATCTGAGATGGCGGTTTGGTTAAGGTAAATTTTTAAAAAAAAAAAAAATAAAATAAAATGGAGTAAACCGCCACTTGATTTGGCGGTTTGGTATTAGTACAAATCTCCAAAATGTCGTGAGATGTTGTTCACTGCATTCCATTTTGCTCTTCATTCAACTTGCTGCCGGTTTTGCTAAAAAAAAAAATAAATTCTTCACTCTCATTTACTTCAAATTTACAATTCCTCTCATTCAACTAAGCTAATCAACTACATTCCCATCTTCTCCTTGTGTACTAGTTCATTTTCATCCTCATTTAAGGTATGAATAAAACCCTAATTTTTGTTCAATATGCAAATTTTTTTTTTGTTCATTATTGTTTGAATTGAAGTTATAAAAACGTTAATTGTTTGTTACATTCTATTGTTTTCATGATTTAAGCTTACGTTTTACACATTTGTAGTTGAATTTTAGGATTTGTTTTGTATGCATATAAAGTGTTTGATGAAATGCTTCAAATGAAAGTTTATTACTTTGTAGGGTTAGTTTAATGGTTTTTGTATATATTCATGGTATTTTTAGCTTTTATATTTGAAATGAACCTTATAATAAGTGTTCTAATACCTTAGTATCACAAATTCTTGTATTCAAATTTACACTTCCCGTTATAGTGTATTGGGGTGAGGAAGTCATGATATTGGTTGCAAATTGGTAGCAAATTGGTGGAGATATCACATGAAAGATCATTATCCCATTGAAAAACATGTTGAATTGGTTGCAAATTTGGATAATGCGAGGGAAGTCATGATATTTTTATGATTTTTATAACACTTATGGCGATGAAAAACACGTAACAGCGATCATGGCGATGCCGGGCCCAGTTGATCCATCAGTGCTTACGCTTCAGGCGACACACAGGAGCGTAGCTGCGTGGGAGGGCTCCAATGCCCAATTGGTTACTCGTCAGCACTACCAGGCGAGTACGTTACGGTGGGAGGTGGATGACAGGGTATTAGACGTAGTCGAGCTAGCTGGTTTCAGATACATTCACCGGTTGTTGGGCGGGGGCTTAGAGCTCGATCGAGCTCTTATCACTGCATTGGTGGAGAGGTGGAGGCCGGAGACACATACCTTCCACCTCACAGTTGGCGAGGCAACGATCACGTTGCAAGATGTGGCAGTTATCATGGGACTGCCGGTTGAAGGACAAGCAGTCATTGGCCATGGGGAGGGAAATTGGCCAGCATTAGTACATGAGCTGCTAGGGGTTTGGCCGGAAAACCCTCAAGACCCCACCCAGCCGAAGATCATCGTTGGATCGTCATTGAAGCTGACTTGGCTTCGACAGCATTTTAGCGCGCTTGAGGATGATGCAGATGATGTGACGGTTGACAGACATGCCCGAGCTTACAATTTGTACCTGTTTGGATGCATCTTGTTTCCGGACAAGAGCGGCGACTCGGTACAGTTGATCTATCTCCATCTACTGGGAGACTTGGAGCGCGTAGGTGAGTACAGTTGGGGAAGTGCTACCCTAGCGTATCTGTATCGTAACTTATGTCGAGCATCTCGTAAGGGTGCCAAGGACATGGGTGGATGCTTGATGTTGTTACAGATATGGTCATGGGAGCACATTCATATAGGGAGGCCCATTATTCGGACGGTTCGACCGGATGGGCAACATGATCAGGAAGATGACGCGGATGATTTTGAACCGATATTAGGGTCACAGCATCGGCGCGGGATGGATCCTTTGGCAGTAAGGTAGCAACACTCAATTCACTATTCAAATTCATAATTTCACTATTTTATGATAGATGAAAATGTTAATTAATGTTTATTTGTTTGCAGCTGGCTTCGCGTATATCTTTCGAGATCCCACTCCCCACATACTCTCGTCTACTACAGGGACACACTAGATCGACAACGGGACGAGCAGGTTAGTAACATTTACTATTTGTATTAGTTATGAATAAATTGTATACATTACTAAGCATATTCATTTCTATTACAGATGACATGGCAGCCTTACACAGCGGCTAAGATGGAAGCTCTACCGCACATATGTACATCGGGCCACGAGATTTGGAGATCGCGTTGTCCTCTTATTTGCTTTGACATCGTCGAGCTACATCTCCCGGATCGTGTCATGCGTCAATTCGGTTTGGAGCAGGTAATTCCGCAAGCCTGTGATACCCAACGTCAACTACATGCGATCGATAGGAGGACTGGGGACAAGAACTACCTCGTACGACATAGATCGCATGTAGATGCGTGGAACGACCGAGCGTCTACATTGGTTGGAGGAGATAACTTCACAGGTCATAGCTCTGCTATGTACATGAGTTGGTACAGGCGCATCTCCATATTACGCCTAACGAACACCGCATTTGCGCAGCCAGGATCACATTACCATCTGACATCTACGTTACTGGTACGTTTTCTTTCAACGCTCATAACAAATAGTAATAGTTTTAAGTAACTGTTTTAACAATATAATGATAACAAACAGGCTGAGCGCATCCGATCGGTGTTGATACAATGTAATGACACGATTCAAGGGGCCGCTACATCGCCAGTTGACGTGGGCTATCGGCTATGTTCTCAGACCTTAGGCTCCATTAATGCGTCGTTGACCGATGCATTGAGTCAAGCGGGTTATGAGTACCTCATACCGACTCCACCCGTCATTGGCGACGTAGATGACACATTCCACACTCCTTCTCCAAGGAGTTCAGCCGATCGAGGTAGCTCTTCCGGAGGATCCAGTTCTCGGTCCATAAGAGGCCGCCATCGTTCATCTACTCAGGGTCGGTCTTCCAGATCGCCATCGACATCCGCTACTATGTCACCGTTCGTTCCCCCGTCTTCCATCAACACTCCTCCGCCACATCCATCGCCTCCGCAAAGGATTATCACATATCAGCGTGCTAGTCAACGACGAGCTCCTACTCTTAATGTCATTGCGGAGGTTGACGAGTTCACACCATCATCATCCACCGGTGCGCAAAACAAAAGGGGCCGGGGGTTGTAGTTTAACAAACTTTGTATATTCTTATATTATTTTAACTTCTTGTATATTCTTGTATGATTTTAACTTTGTATGTTCATGATTGTAATATATCTTCGCATTATTTTCATAATTAATTTTTTCAAATCAAGCTGGTTCGTAATTGATTAATATGGAATAGATGGTATTGAACTAGTTTAATGCAGGTTACGTTCACTATTTAGGGGAAATGAAAGAAAAAAAAAATTGTTGCAGGCCACCAGCAAACTGCCACATGAAGTGGCGGTTTACCAGGGATCAAACCGCCACATGAGATGGCGGTTTGCCTTGACCAAACCGCCACTTCATGTGGCGTTTTTGTGCTTTATGTAAACCGCCATTTCAAGTGGCGGTTTGGTCTGAAAAAAAAAAAAAGACTTTTCCACGTGGACGGTATTCTGGGAAATTCTTTCCCAAATTAGGTAAAGTGGGAAATTTTTTTTTTAAACATTATTCTGGGAAATGACTCGTAAAATAAATGATATAAACATGAAATTTTTATATGTTAATCAAAATGCTTTTTTTATAGGATAAGTAAAAACGAAACTTTTAAATTTAATTTTCACATAATTTTTCTTATATACGCTTTTAACTTTATAGTTATACTATCATTGCTTCAATAATTTACCATAAAAATAATATAATAACAATAAACATTATAATAAGAAGTCGTGTAACATAAATATACCAATTGTCAAGATCAATGTTATTAGAGACAGAATTTCAACTGAAATCGATCATGAGATTACCCATTTTAAAATTCTTACTCACCAAATATATTTAATTTCCGAGTTCCTAGCAAATGAACTTTCTTGAAAAAAACACATTTTTAATATGAGTAGTCTATCAATCATTTTAAAGCTCAACTCGTGCCATGATACCACGTAAACTTTACTACAAATTTAAGTCCTTAGCAGAATTATTAATTTAAAACTTCATGTCCTTGAAACACTTAATTTGTAATATGTAAATATCAAATGTTTTTTTTAAGTATTAGAGTGTATGTGAAAAAATATGTAAAAAATCACACATAAGAAAAATAAGATCGTAAGATTATGAAATTGTGCTATAATCTTGCTACCCACTCATTTATTTCAATTAGAATTGTTTAAGTCCAAATTTACATTAGTTGTATCATATTCTTTAAGAGAGACGTGGTAATATATGCTATCCAAAGGCTAAAATATATATTAAATCGATTTAAAATCTATCCAAATTTAATACTCAATTGAACTAGGTTGAACTGAATCGAGAATTAATTAGAACCATACAACCCTTGAATCATTATTAATATTAAAGCAAACCAAATCTAATCCATAGTTGAATCAACTTAATCAAATCACATTTAAACCCGTCAATCAAACTAAAATCTTTAGATTGTTTGGTATAATAACTTATTATGAAATTATAACTTATTTGACACAAATTGATACACAAGTGTTTTAACCATCTATCACTAGTATTTGGTTGAAACAAATTATTAACAAAAATAAGCTATTTTTAAACATACTGTTATAAATCAACTGATCAAACAGATTTATAAAGTCAGCAACTAAATCAACCATTCAAATCAATTATCAACTCAGTTGTTTTCTAAACACTTTACTAAGCAGATTGCAACTTGTTTATTGATTACCACCCTACCAGATAAGATGATGAATGAGAATCAAATCCAAGCCTTTGACTAGGTAATATGGTAATTCCATTGTCAATGAAATATGATTAACGTTCTTTTAAAAGTAATTCGTTTATAAAATGTGATTAACTTGTTTTATCAACTTCAATTTACAATTTCTACTTTGGAAACTTTAACGTTTTGCACCCAAACTAAAAAGGGTAAAAGAATTGAATTGGCAGATTGAGACAAAATTGGATTCAGAATTTAGCAAATTTGAACCGATCGTATGGTAATTCAATCCATTACCCACCTTTCACCAAAACTTGCATTGCCATCGCCATTGTCAGTTTCCACCAAGAACTACCCAGTAGCTGTAATGGGCAACATTTCTGAGCGGGATGAACCCAGTAAGTCAACCTTTCTTCATATATCTTAAGCAATCCCTTTCAACTACACTTTCTTTTGATGATTTTACATTCTGAATTGTTTTTATTGGGGATTTTCAGCTTCTGCTAAAAGGGTTGCTGTTGTTGGTGCTGGAGTTAGGTAAATTTTATGTTTCTGTTCAAGAAAGATTGTAAAATTTTGCTTTGATTGTTCCTAATTTGGATGGGTTTTTGCATAATGATTTGTATTTGGGATGGGCAAATTTTCAGAAGATCATACTACTTTTTAACATCTATTTTCTGTAGAATAGAGTATTAATTTACTAAATTGATTTTGTGGAATTGTTCTAGTGGACTTGCTGCTGCATATAAGCTAAAATCCCATGGTTTGAGTGTGACATTGTTTGAAGCTGATTCTAGAGCTGGAGGCAAACTTAAAACTGTTAAAAAAGATGGTTTTATTTGGGATGAGGGGGCAAATACTATGGTAATGTTTATCAACAATGCTGGTTTTCTGATTTAGAACCAATTACTTTTTACTTGCTGGATTTTGGGTCAATTCTGTGGTTAACATGTCACTTTCTGATATGCTTGTAGACAGAAAGTGAGGCAGAGGTCTCGAGTTTGATCGATGATCTTGGGCTTCGTGAGAAGCAACAGTTGGTAAGTTTTCTGTCTAAGCCCATTCCCTTTGCTTTCTAGAGTCCGTAGTGCAAAAATACGGTAATTGTCATGATCCTGGTAATGACATGGTGATGCGGTGACGGGAGTTATGTGATCGTTATTCCAACTATAGGTCGAAAACATGATATTTTCCTTGTGACGGCCCAAAATGCGATATTTTTACACCTTTACATTGCGGGGAAAAATAGGTTTAGTTTTTTGAAAACCTTTACAAGGCGACTGATGCAATGAAGCCTTGTTTTTGCATTATGTTCTAGAAGCAAATTATTATATCATCAGCTTAAAGCAGCCTTATTGTACTTAATCTAGTTTTGACTTTTGAGGTTGCTTTTACGAGATCTTTATATGATTGCTTCTTCTGTCACAGCCAATTTCACAAAATAAAAGGTACATAGCTAGAGATGGTCTTCCGGTGCTAGTAAGTCCTCTGCATTTTCTTTTGACCTCTATGAACTTCTAACACTGGATACTGAGTTGTATTTGTATTCGAGGCAAATTCTGTATTTTCCAATCTGTTTCTTATTGACAGTTGCTTGCAACCTTTGCAGCTACCTTCAAATCCAGCTGCACTGCTCACGAGCAATATCCTTTCAGCAAAATCAAAGGTTATTTATGCTAAAACATGTTTGGTATTTATTTACTTAGCTTTTGGTGTATGCAATAATTTGGTTTCTAAAACTAATTGATTGACCAAAAAGGAGGGACAAAGGACATAGAACTGCAAATTTGTGTTCTTGACGTATTTTTACTTTTAGAGCATCCCCTTGTATAAAACTTTTATTTTGGAGCTGCAAGAATTTGTTGCATCTTTTGTTATGATTTCATTTTGATGTTTTTAGCTGCAACAGTTTGTTGATAAAAAGGCCACTGATTTTTTCTCAGCTGCAAAGTATGTTGGAACCATTTCTCTGGAGAAAACGCAATGCTACTGAGCTTTCTGATGAGCATGTTCAGGAAAGGCAAGTGCCCTTGCTCTATCTATACTGATGGAAAGGATTATCGCTGAATTTACCTTCTACTGAAACATCAATAAAATACTTCATTATTAGCATCAAAAGACTCCCTCCATCCTTCTGGTTTTGCTGGACTTTCCCTATGAAGGTGTTCAAGGAGTAGTTTGCTACCCTTCAAGATAGGGTAGTGGTTGCCTTCTCTCAAAATTTCAGTCACTCGTTTTCCTCTCCTAACTCAAGCCATACTTACGGTTCCTCCACACAACACTTGCTAAATTTGAAAAGTAGCAAAGAGGAAGTGAGCAAAATCAGCAGGAGTAGGACTGATGAGTAAGAGCTTGATCAAGTATAGAGGATTTGTTTCTATGTTGAATATGAATGCATGACCTGTAGAATTGACATAATGATTTGTCTGCAGTGTTGGTGAATTTTTTGAGCGACATTTTGGGAAAGAGGTATTGTTGCCAACTTGCCATGCTCTATTCTGGTGAATTAACAAATGTTGCTCTTCTGCTTACTATTGCTTATAATTATTGTTTTTTTGCAGTTTGTTGATTATGTTATTGACCCTTTTGTTGCGGGTACATGTGGTGGAGATCCTCAATCGCTATCTGTGAGTTAAATACTGTGCCTTCTTTTTTTTTTTTCAAAATTTTCTGGAGGTTGTAAATAAATTATACTCCCTCCTATTATAATCAGTTGTCCTATTTCCCCTTTTGGTATATTCAAAGTGAGTTAAATATTGTGTAAATTATTTACACAATTGCCATTAAATTTTCACTTTGTCCCTTACTTTTGCCCTTACTCACTCCTCTCATGTGGTCCTTCCCCCTTTTCTTAAACTCGGTGCATTATCAAATAGGACAGTTGATTGGAATAGGAGGGAGTATCCCATAGTGCCTCCAAAGGTAGTTTAACACCTCTTCTTTTTCTTTAAATTTTGTACCATACTGTGCATTTTGAACCTTAACTCATTTCGCCATAAATGAGTATTATATTTGAGAAGAACCCAAATACTATTATCTTATATATTAGGTTTCATTATCAATGATTGTTTGATTGTCAACTCTTCTTTTCCCTTTCATGCTCATATTGATGTTATTTCTATTTGGTTATGAATTTTTTCCATTGTGTTAATGTTTTACTTTATTGTAGATGCACCATACATTTCCAGAAGTATGGAATATTGAAAAAAGGTATGAACCTTAAAGCTTTAATGTTCTTCGAACTCTATGTTTCATAATTGATGCTTTGGGATCAATTTCCATTAGAACGGTAATTTGAAAAAAGGTATGAACTTTAAAGCTTTCTTCGAACTTATATGCTTTGTAATTCATGCTTTTAGATGCTGCACCATTTTATCTATGTGTCTTAAGTTTGGTGTAATCATTTGTAGAGCAAAAGAATGAATGGTCTGGTTTGAAATGGTTCATAGTGCAAAATGTGATTTTGCTTGCGATTGAGGTAACATTCAAGTTGATGCGATTGTCGTACTGTCAAATGTTGTCCTATACCATGTGATATTTAAATAAGCCTAAAATGCCATATTGTACACCTTTAGGATGTGGACAACATGGGTTCGATTTCGGTACATATGAAAAATCCTTGCAATTTGATCTGTATGATACAATGCGATTTTGCCTTTTTCTATATGATGGCGATTCCATATACAATTTTAGGGTTTAGAAATTTCACTTGTTTAAGAACATCTGAATCAAACTTTAACTAATTTCTACCACATTAAATTGCGTCAAAGCCGAACTTTAAAATTCACTCCCAATCTCTGAGATATCCAAATTCCAAAAGTTCTATTAGCTTTCATGTTTTCACTAAGTAACGTTGGTGGGACTCCTTACCATTTTCTTTATTATGCATTTCGTTGATGTATAATAGTATAGATTGGTGCTCTTTTCGCTCTCCTTCTAACATGCATAACTTCACTAGTTCTTGTCGTTTTCTTTTCCTCCCTATTTTTATTTGACTTGTAGCTATGTATGTTCACTCTTCTCGCCCAATCCAATGTTGTCTTCTCCATGCTCGCAAAAGCCACAAAATGCTCACTCCACCAATGTAAGGAAATTGCCAGTCCACCACTTGCCGGAGGCATCCATGGAAGCTGAAGTATTTTTGTCCTCTACTCATAGGATGCATACATGCATCGATTTACTTTCTAATACTCCTTTAACTTGATTCCGATTAGCTCCGCTCTTAACAAGTGTTGCTAGAAAACATCAACTATTCTCGGCATAAATTGAATGTGAGCATTACCTAATAACGTGAAAACTATCAAATCTTGTTTGTAGTGCAATATTGCATTTTCGGTTGCGGTTGCATTTACGATCGCAAAGCGAATTTCTTGGTCAATGTGGATCGTTCTGCACTTGCCTATATTCGATTATAATAAGATCAAATTTGTTTCATTGTATTATCGTAACAAGAACAAAATTATTGTGTAATTCTTCCCTCACGTCTCTATTGTCTTCATTTTTTTAGAAAAATAAATAAATCTTGGTTTTATTGATTTTGTAACTGATATGCAATACATTTGTGTTTGCTTTCAGTTATTGATTCAAAAACAATAATGCTAAAGCCCTAATCCTAACATGTTGTGTCAGCTGTTGAAACAATACTTGAAATTGCTATAAAAAGGGATTTTTTTCGGGTACTTCAGTTGTTGAAATTGATATGGTCAAATGCAATTCATTTTAACCCAATTGTAATGATTTACTGGCTTAGTTTCATAGCTGTTTGTTTTAATAAAGGAAGACTACCTGAAATTGCAATAGGAAAGGGATTTTAGTTCGGTATTTGGTTGTTGAAAAAATTGATATGGCCAAGTAATGTTCATATTAACACAATTGGTAATGTTTTATTACCTCAATAGTGTTTGTTAAGTATGTGACTCAAATTTAATCAAGTATAACTTATTGAAGCATAAATCATTTATCCATTAGGTTTGGCTCTGTGTTTGCTGGACTAATTCAATCAACATTGTTATCTAAGAAGGAAAAGGGTGGAGGAGAAAATGCTTCTATCAAGAAGCCTCGTGTACGTGGTTCATTTTCATTCCAAGGTGGAATGCAGGTATAACCTTATAGCCATAATTTCACTTTTTATACCTTATACTTCCAAAATATATTGATGTGTTTTCTTGCTACAATCACAAAAGCTTTGGGAAAAAATCTTAATTTTGTCAAATCTACTAAAAATATTCTTTTTGGAACCAAGTTTTCTATTTCAGAATACATGGATGAAGACATGTAGTAAGTATGGATAAAATAATCTAGATGTAAAAGGTTTTTAGTCTATTAAGCATGAATATAAGAATTCAGAGTCGTTTCATCAATAAAATATTGTTAAAGAGGAGCAATTACATTCTGCTTCAAGCAAAGGCAATCTTAAGAGGCTCCCAAAACATGAGGAGGTATGAGACCTTAGAGGCCAAAGAAATTAAATTTGATGAGGAGACTTGGTGAGATACCTTGCTTCCAAAAATGATTAATTTTCCCCTTAGACACCTCAGATTATGACATCTATAAGTTGTCCCTGCGTATTCGACAAGATTTTACGACCTATATATGTGTAAGAAAGGAAAGTTAGTACCATGAATTCCATGTCTACGACCTCAAAGTGTTCATACCATTGAAATTAGTGAGCTTACGGTTATTAACAAAGGATCAACAATTCATAATTGATCATTGATGGAGTGTGTAATAGACATGCTAGGTGAAATTCGAAAGGGATCTACTCTGTCTTTGAGTTTACAATTTGCTTCTAGTATTTAGCTATTTATAGGCACTATCAAAGAGTTGAATATTGTTTTTTCTGAACATTGTAGCCGAATTGTGAAGGGAGAATGATGGTAGATTTCTCTTAATGAGAACATTCTCTTCATAAAGAGTTCGATAGCGCAAAAATGAAAGCTTATTGCCAAAAGTGGCTGGGGTAGATGAAAAAGAACTGCAATTGATTTTGGTAGGCTTGACTTTGAGTAAAGAATTCGTGGCATAAGGTAGAAAAATAGGAAATGGCTGCATGATATCGAAACCTTTTGATTCTTTTTGTTTTGGTTGCAATGACAGAAAGGCAGGACGGGAAAGTGTGATAAAATGGATGGGAAAAATTGCTAGAATAGAAAAGAAGAAAGATGTAGCACTCACGTGAGGAAATTACCCAATATCTGAATGAAGCTCACACTCCTCTCTTCCTCTGCTAATATACAACTGCCTAATTTGCACAATAGCTGCTAATATCATAGTAGTATGAGATAATGGCAGGATGTCTCATTTGTTACCCTAGTTTTGACAACTGTGTTACGTCGGCATTTCGGTGGCCTGGACTGAGTCATCATAAAAATTCATCTGTGATATAGTTTAGAATAAATTTTGAAAATTTAAGCAGGCCTAAATTTTGATAAAGATAGCATGATCTAAAGAATGCAGCTCTAATAAATTTACGTAAAATTTGATATTAAGTAGTCTCTGTCTAGGCCTGCCTTCCGAGCTTGTATATTAACTGAGCACATGGTTATTTGAGCAATAGCATTGGAGTCATTTTTTTGCATACTAATTAGCATGTCAATTTTATTCCATTTGCTGAGTACTCTATGTTCTGCAGACACTTGTTGACACAATGTGCAAACAGCTTGGTGAAGATGAACTCAAACTCCAGTGTGAGGTGCTGTCCTTGTCATACAACCAGAAGGGGATCCCTGCATTAGGGAATTGGTCAGTCTCTTCTATGTCAAAGAATACCAGTGAAGATCAATCTTATGATGCTGTGGTTGTCACTGTGAGTTTTTTGTTTACTTTTGTCTCTGAGCATTCAATTCCTTTCACAGCCATCGAGTTAGCAATTATGTTCCAGTTTGAAACATATGGGTTTGTGCGGGAATGTTTCTAGCAGTCAAGTCAATCAAGACTTATTTGGAACTTGAAGCTTTATCTATGTTTATGAAACTACAATAAAATGAATTCTAAAAAAATTAATTGTGAATAGCGGAGATCCACCTAGGGTGCATAATTGATCCTCATCAAATAGCAGGCATTGTAGTCGCTGATGGCTTCTCTAGTCCTCTGTCTCCAGAAAAAGCCTGCATACAAAGGCTCATGAAGAGTAGCACGTTCTATACTTTCCAAAATGTCAGCACTAAATAACTTGTGTTAAGCAAATATGTAAATTGTACCCTGTTACCCTCTTTTTAAAGGAGGATTTTTTTAATTGAATGTGGTTATAGCTCTCTGGCTTGATGAAGATTTACCATTCTTAATGAAGCAAAAAATTTATAGTTTGCAAGTTTCAAATAGGCATTTAGGCTATTGTGCTATACAGTAAAATGGCTCGATAAATTTTGTGCACGTCTTATTTATGTGAAATTGTAGATAATGTTTGCTACCAAGGGTCAATCAAAAAAAACCTTTTCATTTTTATAAGGATAACTCCTAAATTCCGCCTAGGTTAAAGGATATGTGGAAGCCACTTAATGGCAATAGGACTAAAATATTGTTGAATATGGTTATCTAGTACCAACTCAAACTTGTATACATGAGCACATGCCTAATGCTCTTTGTAGTGATTTACTTAAAACAAGAATTATGTTCATTAGCAGGCTTTCATGCTCTCTGTAAAGCACCTAATCTTTCCTTTACTTATAAACATATATCTTAAATGTTTTGACATTCGGTCTTAACCATTTTGGATGGTGTATACTGTTTAATGCAACAATATTTTGAAATAGATACATAAAGAGAAATAAAAGGAATAATGAATTACAAAAAACACAATGAAATTGAAAATGGATGTTGTATTTTCAAAAGTAGGTTAAAAGAGTGATTTGCTTCCAAAGTCGAAACCATTCCGAGTTCATAGATTGTTTAAAGAATACCGAGTGTAGTATGGATTATGGTTGACAAATTTCTATAATTTTTTTTCATAAACTATAGTGAAGCAAAAAATTATTGGCGCAACAAGTCTCAGCTTAAAATTCCTTTTTCATGGTTATTCGTCATAACTCGTAACAAAATAGAAAATGTCTTTATTGTATTTGAAGATTAGTTTCGTAAGAGAATTTAAAAGGAGAAATTGGAGAAAGAGGGACTATATAAAAAAAAATAGGGCTTTGGTTTGATGGGGTGAGATAGAGGAAATTGGTCTTAGTTAAAAGTGACATGGTTAATTAACCACTGAGTTGAAATCTCAGGATGTGGTCCTAAGGATAAAAAGGGAGAGTTGAAGGAGAGAAGTTGGTGGTTTAATCATATGCATCTTCAGATGCTAAAAAGACATTGAGTTGAAATGGTGAAGGTGCTGCCAAGTGCAAACCACTATAAAATACTTGAAATCAATCAAAAACTGTTTGCTAGGAATAATTTTGTTTGTGATGACTATTATGAATAGCTTAAATTTTACGTTTTTACTTTTAACAACAAAGGATTCAGTGATTAGAGTATAGACGTCCTTAAAAAAAATACTCCCTGTGTTGAGCAGTTTGATGCTAACCGTTGGTCAAGAAAATAGAGATTATTCACCAAGTTTAGTTGTAGGGGAAATCAGAACTTGGAAGAAATAAAATGATATCTGCAGATTATTTTGCCTGTGCTCTCCAAGTTGAAAATGGAAGCTGTCTTATATTTCTCGATGTCTGACTAATGGTGTCATTTTCTATGCATTTTCGAATTATGCACTGTTTAAATTGTGTAAGGATATGCAACAAGAACCTAAAAATTTGACAAGTTTTTGCTATTATTCTCAGTATTTTAGACAATATAGGATCTTGGCTGTTGACTGCTGTATGCTCTTGGGTAACAAGAGTGGCTGGGTTACTGAGTGAAAAAATCTGGTTGATAATTTAAGCTTAAATATCACTTTATGCATAAAGAATCCCTGAGAATATCCACGTTAACAATTATTTTATACTTTTTTTACATTTGTAGTTTATTTCTTCATGTATTTTAAGTTTGTATGATCTATTCTTGTAGTCTAAAGTGATTCTTGTGTCCATTTACCTGCTCTTAGAATATGAAAATCGGATGGTATTTTACTTCGATGGTTATCGGGTTGGCACTTGGGATGGATACTTTTATTGGGTTTTATGCATTATCTGTTACTCTAATCAGTTTATGTACTTCAAAATTCCCTCTCTCTTCAAATGAATGTGACAGTTCCATTTGTTTGACTTTTATTGCAGGCTCCAATTCGCAATGTCAAAGAAATGAAGATTATGAAATTTGGAAATCCATTTTCACTTGACTTTATTCCAGAGGTATGTATGGTCACTATTGTGGGATGATCCACTTGTAAACATGCATGCTACAATAGTTTAACAATGTTCTGTACTATGAAGACATTTTTTGCTGCTTACTCGTATTTAGCTGCATTAGCATGAAAGCTGATCACATGCAGTTAGATATGGTGTAATAGGGTGCTCTAAAAGAGATACCAAAAGATTAGGAGCTACCTCATCATAGAAGATCTAGCTCATTGCAAATTATGATGAGTGTTTTGAGCTTCAGATGAATTTGAGCAGTAGTTTTTCTTGTCCAAAGTTTATAGTGTGGATACATTGAATTAATAGTCCTATTTCTCTTTCTCTCTGTTCAACGACCGCTTTAATTGTGGAAATTATTATCATCTGCCTATTTTGTGAAAATTATGACAAGTGTGTTTGGAAATTCTGATGACTTTGAGCAGTAGTTTTGCTGGTCCGAAGTCTACGGTGGGAATTAATTGATTTAGTTGATCTACTTCTTTTTGCTTCCTTTCAACGACCGCTTTAATTGTTAACATTATTATCATCTGCCTCTTATCAAACTTTTAGGTCATGTAAGCCTATTGCTTATTGAATTTTATGGCATCCTGGATAGTAATAATTGGTACATCTTTGAGTACGGTTATGGATTGTTCGTCACCTTCCCTCACCTGGACCCCACTTTCGAGCGGCATATTGGGTATGATGATGATGAGTGTTTAAGAGGAGAAGATCCCATTAGGTCCATACTTGTGTTAAACCTAGTGGTTAAACCTTAATTTAAATTAGAACCTAAAAAAAATGATACCCTGATCCTTCCAGGATTTAATATGTAAAGAGATTGTGGGATCCTTTTTGTGATATATTGTATGAACCCTTCACAAATAGTTCTATTAGTTCTATGCACTTGTCCTCCCTCTAATAATTCTTGATATACCTGGGCAATCACCCTGCCTTCCTCGTGCAGGTGAGTTACGTACCCCTCTCTGTTATGATTACTGCATTCAAGAAGGATAAAGTGAAGAGACCACTCGAGGGCTTTGGAGTTCTTATCCCCTCTAAAGAACAACATAATGGACTGAAGACTCTTGGTAAGTTTCTAGTTTGTTTATGTGATAATCTTTTCATAGAATCTAATGCTAGTTTCTTAGCGTCGCAGGTACTTTATTTTCCTCCATGATGTTTCCTGATCGTGCTCCATCTGACATGTGTCTCTTTACTACATTTGTCGGAGGAAGCCGAAATAGAAAACTTGCCAACGCTTCAACGTATGAGATGAACGATCACCACTTTTTTTCTTCATTTAGTTCTTTGATTTTCATTCTTGCCTCTTTCTGCATTTTGTCTGACTTAAATCTATGATCTTTTTTGATTTAATGATCCTAGGGATGAATTGAAGCAAATAGTTTCTTCTGACCTTCAGCAGCTGTTGGGCACTGAGGACGAACCTTCATTTGTCAAGTATTGATATCATTCAGACAACCCTTTGATTAATTTTTACAATTCACATGACTTGCTCTTTAAACTTGTATCGAGTCACTGAAACTAACTATTCAAGTGTCCACGGTATTTTCACAGTCATCTCTTTTGGAGCAATGCATTCCCGTTGTATGGACACAATTACGATTCTGTTTTGAGAGCCATAGACAAGATGGAAAAGGATCTTCCTGGATTTTTTTATGCAGGTAACTGTCATTCGTTTGTTGTATTGTTTTGTCAATAAACTTGCATTGCGGCTCAATCTGAATGATCAGGTGCATTGCCTTGTACGGAAAAGATAGTATTTTCTAGAGGTGGTCACTCGGGTCATCGGTTTTTTTAGGGTTATGTATTTCGGGTCGCTTCAAAGTCGGGTTTTGCATCCACATTGATTTTTACATAATTTTAAATTCATATTGACGTCGGGTCAAGTCGGATTCGATTATTAGTTCGGGTAAATATTGGATCATTGGGTCTGTTCTGAACGCCTCTAGTATTTTCCAAGTTCTGTTGTATCACACAAGCTTGTTGTGGATGATGTATAATTCTTTACTGCTGAAAGGGGACGTTTGGTGTTGCATTACATTTGGTTTTTAGTAGAATATAAGTTTTGGTGGGTTGTTAAAGACAAAACAAGTAGATGAAAAGAAATGTGTGGCTGAGATGAATAGAGAGATTTTTGTGGATAGAACTAGGAAAGGGCACGTGGGTTCATATCCGTAAGTAAAAAGTTAGCAAATAACTGTGGAACTCCGAAAAATGAAAAATGTAGCGAATTGTGAAGGGAGCATATGCAATATAAAGTTCTGGGGATTTCTGATATATTCTTTTGTGACAAAAGTGAATGGAAAATCATCAAAAATTATAGTCTGTCGAGGTATCAAAAATTCTAACGTGGGCTATCGTTGTAGGTAACCATAAGGGTGGACTTTCAGTAGGAAAAGCGATGGCCTCCGGATGCAAGGCTGCGGATCTTGTAATATCCTATCTGGACTCTCATATATATGTGAAGATGAATGAGAAGACCGCATAATTCTTTTCTGGGATTTGTTCACTGTAACCAAGCGTGTGAAGCCCCTGATTTTGCGTCTGTATATCCTATGATATATCGCTGGATTGATCACGATTGTAGTCACATTTAGGAGTTGTGCAGCGACTTTTCTGCTAAAGACTGGATCTGTAAGAAACAAATAGTCTATAGATAGTTTCTTTGTTCATCAGGCTATCTTTCTTACACCTGTTTGTGTATACACGGAATAAAAGAATTCAAAATTTTGCTATATACTCAAATTTTTGGTGCCTCACCTAAATTGTTGAAAGGTTCTGTACATTTGAAATTATTTTCAGCATAATGTTATTCAATTATACACAAATGAAATACAGGTATATTAAATTAATTGCATTGAATGTGTGGTACCCCTTATTGTAGTTGCTCCCAATATGTTTTCAAAAAATTACACATAAGGTTCGATACAACTGGTTAATTACTCGATATATGTTAATTTAGTCAAAACTTGAATGTGCAGTTCAAAATTTACGCATTTACGAGGAAATGCAAGTATTGAAAGGGGATGAATATTAAGGGATTACATTTCCTTAATTTGGATACCAATAGAAATAGTTGGGAAGAGGAGAAAAGAAATTGGACTGAGAAACTTCTTCACATTTTAAACAAATCTTTCAACATTGAAAGTATCTAGAAGGAAATAGGGAGGAAGAGGAAGAAAACAAAAATGTTCTTCACATTTTAAACAAATCTTTCAACATCGAAAATATTTAGAAGAAAAAATCACTTATTTCACCTCCCCCTCTCCCGTTCACGTTCCCTTCTTTTCCTTCCCCTTCCAACAATGTTATCTAAAATAATGTCACCGTTTGAAAAATAGAGGGGCATATTGCACCCTATGTGCAAGATTATTTTAAAATTAAAACTGATTGTAGAAATTAGAAATTAGAAAATTAGAAAATGCTTAAATTAGGTAGCTAATATTCCCTTTAGAATCAATATCAAAAATAAAAACATTGTCACAAGTGTAATTCATCAATATTTTTCCAACATTACTCTAATGTAACTCTAATCTCATTTCATATTTACTACAAACTGTTTACCATTTACATTATACTATCATGTGAATACAATTATTTAGTACTTCAAGCAAGAGCTTTGTTCATTTAAAAGGCATTGCACAAGCACACTAAATTGCACCGAAGAAGCTTAATCAATGCTGAAGGAATCCAAAGCAATAAAAGATGCTTAGCTAGCATCAAAGTATAGGAATAGGTATTGTGGAGACTCTAAAATCTAGATCGACCTTGTTTATTTCCATCATAATTATTAATCATGATGGTGATGGCGCTGATGGGCATGCCAACCTGAGGTATATGCCGTAAGTGCTGATCCAGTGATGCTGACGGAGTGCTTTGCAAGGCCAGCACTCTTTTTCACTACCGACCAGACAATCCAAAAGAAACCAAGCCAGCCTACGAGATACGATGCAAAATGATCAGCAGGTAAATCAACAAGAGTTTAAATTCTTGAGGAAAAGAACAGATCCACATAAAAATCTTGACTCTGACAGCTCAAAGCTAAAGTTAACAAAAGATTTGTCCTACAAGACCACAAAGTGTATGTAAATGACGCGGAGCTGAGTCTCTGTGCTCGTTAATGAACAGTCGGTACATACCACTTTATGCTGAGGAGCATTAACGCATCAACAGCAGTTATACTTTAGGTTGGAGTTTCGGATTGTAGATAGAGAAGCATTAATGCAACCAAAGATCATGCTCAAATAGACTATAATTGTCACTTCTAAGACAACACCAATTATGAAGAAAAGGAGTATTTCATCCTATTCAACGTTGAGCTTTGCAACTAAGTGGCATTTAATTCACAATCTTTGTCTGATCCACCAATATTTGCATCCTTTAGTTAGAAATTCACAGGAGATTAGTAGATTAGGTAACACTATTACAGAGTTTCAGGATCATTCTTGAAAATCAGATTTAAAGTATTTGATTAATTTCAATTCCTTCGTGAATTTGCTTTGTTATTTAATCTTACACGGAGGAAGAAACAACAAACCTAATGTCAATGAGAATTGTGAGTATTTCAACGGGAATGCAAGCTACATACCGAGAAGAAATCAAACTGCGAACTCAACATCACGCCACCGATTGTTCAAGGGGAGTATTCGCTTGCAATCAACTACATATAGCTTATATTTGAGTTGTCAACTATAGTTTTGTCATCTATATTGTCAACAACCATCCCATGACCACTGAAGATATTAAAAGGTTTTTTTTAAGCAATTTGAAGAAAAAAGTTGAAATTTATGTCAGTGTTGGAAATGATAAAAGAAATACTCATTGAAGCTCACCATTGTCCGTTTACATGAAAGGGGAAAAGATTGTAATGGAAAATCTGCAGTTTAAACTCCCCTCTGAAATCAAATTGGATGAGAAGTGCTAGAACCTAGAAGTGATATATCTACAGATTATCTGAGAAGATTAAACCACGAGCAATTGTTTATCAGCACTCAGATCTGACTTATAGGGGTGAGGACCAAGTCACCAATTGAGCTAGAGCATGAATCCGAGAAGAGGGAGTTACAGAGAGGAAAAGCCTATGCACATGTATGTGTTCATGTTCAGCTCTAGTATTCAACTCAATTGATGCCTCATAGATATCCAAATTACTGACGTAATGCCTTCAGCCCACAAAGAGAGTTTGCAATAATAGCACAGGGAATAAAACGGTAGGCAAAGAAAACAAAAAATGATGATCACAGGTCTAGATCATTTGCACTTCATATTTATATGAAGTTGCATCTGATTTTTGCAACCTTTTTATTAAATTCAAAAAACATTGTTTACCAATCAATCCAAAACAACCTCTTTTTTTAGAAATGAAAACAACCTCTGTTATCAAAAAGTAAAACTAGGTACATCCAATCCTCAAACCTCGCCAAGGTGGGAGCCACCTGACATTTGGGTGATTGCATCTTGTTGTGTAGTCAAGGTCTGAGGTTAAATCTTAACTCCTGTACAGGTCTAGAAATGGGCAGCTTTGTGGTCTAGAATTCAAGAACAACAATATACACAACACCAGTGTAGCAGCTATGAGAATAATTGAGGCTTTACAAATCTTACCTGTAACAATAAGAACAGTGATAATTGCCGATATTGTTGCAGAGGAAATAACGAAAACAGCAATCGACAAAGCCCCTATGTAAATTCCTGCAACACAAGCAAAGAAGATAGCCAAGAAGCCACCAGCAGCAGCCAAAGACATAAACAGTGATATGATGATTGCATTGACAGTAGCCGCTGCCAAAAAGAGCAAGAAAACTAGCACCCCTGTAAGGGTTAGAAGAGTAATTGTCCCAATCTGCAGCAAAAAAAGAAACATTCTTAACTTTCCTTTGAGATTCTTTACTTTATCAAATGTATGTCAAACAAGCAATCAAAATAAAAAAGAAAAAGATCTACTTTCTCCCTTCCATTATACTTGTTATTAGGGGTGGAACAAAAATTGACAAATTTTTTGAAGGCCTGTGCAATTTCATATTTTTCCAACAATTTTATATCTTTAAACACTTAACTTAACATATTCTACGTTATTTAATAGTGAGGCCCTCAATTTTTCGGGACCCTGTACGGATTGAACATGTTGAGAACATCCCTAGCTTGCTATATTTTAATTTTCTTTTACGCAATTCCATGCATTATTTTGATGATGTGTATCTTAAGTGCTGCATAACTAAAACTTATAAATATACAAAGACAAGGAGTCTGGCAGTTCAATTAAAATTCCACTTGGCTCTAACCGCAAATAAACTTGAATGAACAATAGTATATAATAAAATCCTTACTAGCAGTGTTTCAGAACGGATGTAGTATTAGTTATGTATTCGACCCTGCACTTTTGGGACTAAGGATTTTGGTATTGTTGTTGGTGTGATGTACGCAAAAACTAAAAAGATTTTGAAATTAATGAACCCTAATTACTAAATATTTACACTGATGGAAAGAAACAATTAATAAAATTCGCATTCATTCCAAAATCGTAAAGAAAATGCAATCATTGAACCTGAAAAGTATTAACGATCGAACTAAAAAAACTATAAAGCAGATTTCCTTGATCGAAATAGAGTTATATAAATTCGAAACACATTAATGTCAACAAGAAGCTAATTTCCAAATTAAGAAACCCAAATGCAAGCGTCAAACACAAATTGAGGAAAGAACTCACAGAAATAACGAGGAGCAAGCGAAGAGAACTGCCTTGACGGGCCCACCTAAGAACATTAACACCAGTAGCTTTAGAAGCTTCTCGAAGGTGCGGAAGGTTCTCTCTACAAGAATCTTTGGTTCGCTGGAAGAAAGACGAGTCAGAGTGAGGATCTGGGAAGAAGATCGCCATTAGAAGTGATGAAAGGACACCGTATAAACTCTGATCAGAATCAGCATAAGCGGATTGTTCTTGTTTGTAGTTGGATTGTTCGTGTTGGTTGGTTGTACTGCTGTTGTACATGTCTTCGTCGCCATTAACAGTCATCTTCTGATCATCGGAAGACTCCATTGTTGATTATGCAGATTTTGATTCAGAAATTGAATTGATGATCTTGATTTGTTTCACTGTTAGCAATCATTCAAGTGTACTATAAAAGTATGAATCTCGTCGTCGTCTGTATTCAAGTCTCAAGAATGTGAGCACGTCTTGGGATATGATGGGTACACGTGCTACATTCCTACATACTTTTCAATTGTTGAATTTTTTTAAGGGTAGACAAAAAAAAAAAATTAATTTTTGTTCGATTCGTTCAAAATAAATTCACGTATTGTTTATAATTAATTTTAAAGCTTTTTTGTGATCAATTAGGAATAAATAACAGCTGATTTTATTTTCATTAATTATATCGAATAACTGAATTTTTTTAAAATAAGAAAAATTAGAATAATCCAATATTTTCATGATTATCCTACAATATTCTCATTTATTTTTTAATAATGAATAATCTCAATTTTAGGGAGTATTTTCCTTGAGTAAATTTGGTATGCCGATGACTTGTTATATTGAAAATTAATGTAAAATTAGAGAAAAATTTTGAAAATTCAAATAAAAAATTCTATATGTTTAAAAAATCAGAAATTTTTTTAACATTCTTTTAATTTTTTTTTTGACATTTTATTTTAATATTTTTATTTGAAATAAAACTTGCTATAACAATTCATCCGGTTACTTGGTTGACTCTAGGAAAATACTCTTCAAAGTTGGGACTATTCATGGATAATTAATAGGTGGAATTATTGTGAAAAAATCATGAAAAAATTGGATTATTCAAGGTAATTTTAATTTTTCCTAAAAATAATCAATAGGTGAGTTTATTTTCAGTGAATCGAGCAAAAGTTGATTTATTTTGACAAATATGGTGAATCTTAACTAACACTGATGATGGTAATTAAAGTGCATCATCATCAACAATGCCGTCTCAAACATTTTAGAGGCCCTATTCTAATTTTCGAATAGGATCCTTATTAATAAATTACTATTTAAATTATTTTATTTTATAATGCACCTTTTTTTTGTAGTTATAACTTTGACTTTTATGGCCAAATAAGCTGAACTTTGACTATTATTAGCTCTAGATTTATTAAAAATATTAACTTAAATATTAAATATATATTAATGAAAATTGGTTAATAATTTTTTTATCACAAAGTCAAAGGAACTTAAAACATTAAAAACTAATTAGAAGGATATATAAACCCAAACAAAAAGTGAATGTACATACTAACTAAATACGACTAACTAAATAAAAGTATTATAACTAAATACAACTAAATATGGGTATAATATTTCAAATTTATGCATTTAAATAACAATTTAAATTTTTAAATTGATTCAAGTCTTAGCAAAAGCCCAATAAATTATAATTTTAGTATTGCAAAAGTCCCTAACATAACACAACAACTTGAAAATAGAGTATTACGTAGTACAACTCCATTAACGGAAAATCTACCCGAAAGCCAAAATCTAAGTCTCCTTTTATCTCCTACCGATTGTCACACCTTCCTATTAGAATATTTTACGACTTTAAAGCTTACCGGAGAAAAAAAAATTTGAGGCCCTCAAAACTATGGGGCCCTGTTCATTAGCACAGCTTACACAAGTGCTTAGCCGACCCTGATCATTAACCTAATATCCCGCTTAAAAATAGAGTTCTGATGAGTGAATATAGGCGAGAAAATATGATCAATTTTACCCCAAATACTTAGAGTTTTTGAATACTTTAATATATTGGGTTTACTACTTAGCATCAACTCGTATGCTGGTTAGAGATTACCAGCTGCCAAAAGAACATGACTTAGTTGCCTCCCTAAAGTGCTCAAAACTTCATCAAATTCATAATAAACTCCAAAACTTAGACAAAACTATTTTTATTGGAGACTGTTTTTCGATGAGACAACCTTAAAACAAAAAGCTCATAATCTCATGATTTATATAATTTGTCGGGCTATTTTTATATGAATACGTCTTATTGTGAGATCGCTACATACAATATGTACAGAAAATACATCTAAAGATGCTTAAATGAAAGGGTTTATGCTAAAATATACTCAATAATGCATCAAAATCATCAAAGGCGCTACCAGAACATCAAACACAAATTCTTGTATAAAACGGTCTCACTGTGAGACGTACTATATATTTGAGTTAAATAGCCCAATAATAAAAACTTTTAGCATAATGAGCCTTTTGTATGGACTCATCTCGCGGACAAGAGGGGCTGAACATCAAATGGGCAAAAACCATTATAAATCAATCCAAAAATGCCTCCAAATCACTCTAAGGGGGTGTTTGGTATGACAACTTAAAATGTAATGGAAAGGGAATGTATAAATAGAGATGAGGTAATGGTAAGTGGTGTTGTTATTATTTGTTTGGTATGAAGAGAGCAAAGGGAATAAGGTAAGGGAATTCGTTACACCACTATTACGAGCGGTAAAAAATTAGAGGATTCTATTTCCTGAAAGTAACGTAAACAATTACTTTAGAGTTGAAACAAACAATATGTAACGGTTTGAGTTAGGCGTTTCCATTAGTGACCTTCAAAAAATGGATACCAAACAAGCCCTAAATGCGGAGACATGTGCACCTAAACATTTTTTTTTAATAACACATCAAAATATTTCATTCTTATTCCTAGAAGTGTCTAAAATTGACTCAATTAATCGAAATTGAATATGACTCGACCAACAATAATACACAAATAAAAATCAAATTTGATTGTCAAGATAATTACATACATACAAGGACCGAAATTAACCGGACCCGAGGTATTACGCACTTGAAACCCACCTGAACACCCATTGTACACCTCTACTTATCCCTTGCTTATTTTCGAGCAAGCTTAGGAGGAATAAAAGTAAGAACACCAACTAGCCTAACATTGTCTCACCCGAACGAAAGACTAATAAACAAGAATTCAACGAAAAATATGAAATTAGTTTATCATAGTATTATTTTTGCAATATTACTAAATAGTAAATGAAAATAAGTAATACACAAAACTATTTCAATATTGAAAAGAAAGACACCTCCCAACATTTGATATTATACAATTATACATGATTTTTTGTTGGTAGGTTTGTGCATGGGAAACCTTCAAGGAATGATTGGAACATATAGAACTAAAGTCCTCTAGCTGCACCCAAGAAATAATGTCACAATTGACCAATATTTTCCTTCTCATCTTCAAATATTCCAAAGATCATCTCGGTTACAAAAGAAAATGTGGGTGTCAAGCATGCCATCGAAATGGAACGCTCACTAAAGCCTTATTGCCCGGAATTTGTAGTCTCTCCGCTCCAACAAGAATGCACGGGAGGTAATTGATATTCATCAGGCGTAAGTGCTAGAGAAAAATCAGGCAGTGTTGGTGCTGTCTCCATGATTCTGCACATAGACGAGTGATTGCGGGCTTTAAGTAGCATCTCCAAGAATGTTTTAAACTACTACGATATCGATATGCTCTCTTACACGAGAGCTATAGCCGAGAGCTTTTGAAGGATTTACAAACATAAGGGATGTCAAACTACTCCATAAAGTGCTTATATTCTCATCAACATAGTTCAAAACCACACGATACGAGTGGAACTATAAAGGGGACACAGCCTACTAAACTACTTGTTACACTTATAACCATGGGTGGATACACTATGAGGTCACTTAGGTCAGTTGACATCACTTAAATCCAAAATAATTGCCCTAGATGAGTTGGTTAGTGTTATTGTCTTACACATAAATGACCAGGGTTCAAAACCCATTATTGTTTTTTAAAAATTATTGATATCACCTCTTTTTTTTCGATCCGCCAATGCTTATAACCTCTCTTACAAACAAGGGTTTAGCCCTTTGCATATGACTCTTTATAAAGAATGTTCAGATATTATTTAAGACGAACAAAAAATCTGGTCAGCAAAGAAAATGAACTTGTAATACAGAAATAATAAAAAAAATCAGTAATTAATTAATATTAGAAACAGTTGTATGTTCCAAACAAAAGCTTACTTTTCATGTGTATATAAATCCCGATTGATCCGCACCTTGCTAGCCGTGTCTTTAGGAATTTTTTCAGAAAGATACTTCATGGTTCCCCATGATGGTGGATTCCTAAGAATAAAAAAAGCCTTAGTTTGAGGTGCCTTATGCTCATTAATAAGTCAACAAAATGCACAAGAGGTAGAAATTCACATGGAAACACCCTTACTGAACAAAGACATATTTGAAACACTTCATTAATAGATGACAACTCCATTACCAAGCTAAATGAAATCACAGACATCAGTTTTCCCATGTGTACAAAGATAACTACCAAGAGTTAAGAAGCAAGTCCTTTAGCTTTTTATAATTTAGAATCTTCTTGGCTCCAAAAAAAACACAGCCAGACAATGAACATGAAATTATGAGGGTTGAAACAATATAATCCAAGAGAGGTCCTTCGACATTTAATGTAGTTCCTGTATCACATTGAATTTGCTACAAATGAACTTTATTAATTTATTAATTTGTAGTGGAAGAATAAGACAAGGGACAAGGGAACTGAAACTATGTGAATGAGATGAAGAGAGAGAGAGAATGAGTTTATGAAGAGATTAAGAAAGAGAAATGTAGAAAACTAGACAACGACCCTGCATGGAAAATGTAGCAAAATCATAGGAATAGAAGTACTTGTTACATCATCGGCTGCTAACTATAAATCAAAGTTTTCTCTTGTATTATCAATTTCATGCTTGAGAAAGGTTTTTGAATGGAAAAATATTCTCTTCTTTGATCTCATAGCTTGTTCTCAATTTGGATAACTAAAAGAAGGTTTGCAGAATCATGGGTTGTTAACGAAATTAAAAATTGAGTAGGAGTAGGATCTTCAAACTCACTTGATTTCTGTGTATGTGAAATGTGGGCACGTAGAGACTGCACACAAATGCTTGTGTCATACCTGAAAGCATAACAAGGGCATTTTGACGTATCACAGGTGCAAGAACGGGAAAGAAGCTTGTGATGTGGCGTGTGGGAAGTAATACAACAGAATTCTGTTATGAGGATATTATGGAAATGTTCTCAAAAGAGAATCTTTGTAACCAATCTAGCATGGTAGCAAGTTTGATGCAATTAAAAGATGAAGACTTCTGATTTGTTTTTCCTTATCTCTCTCTTTCTCTGGTTTTTACTCATGGTGTGAGCCAGAAGAGGAAAATGGTGTTGAGATGGAGGAAAACAAGGGGGTTTGGGAGGCGGGTTCGGCTGTGCTGGGTAAGGCGATGACAGCTTGATGCTTAAGAGGTTTTTAAATGTAACTATTTAGGTTTTAGGATTGAGGCTATGACATTGTTGTTGCTGCATAGTTGATTGCTATAACATTTTCCAACATCATCCGTGCAATATCCAACGCCATTAATAGTCTCCTACCTACGTGGACTTTGGGGGTCAGATGTACACAACATCATCCATGTCAGTGAAAACAAAGAGGTTGTTTCTAAATGCGATGGTCATGGGTTCAAGACCCTATTAGACCTGTCCCAAACTCGACGCTAATTTTAGGGTCTGAACCAATTTTTGAGACCCAACAGATCAGGGTCGGATTTGCGTCCAAAAAACGTAAATGGGACTGAGTAGGGCTGGGGTCATTAGACCCACACCCACTCTAGAGCCAACCAAACCCAGACCAGCACTAGGCCCGACCCATGACCCAAACCATAATCAATTTTAGACTCATATTAAACATACTTTATATTCGTTTGGACTAAATTTCGACTTATATATGACCTATAGACCTAATTTAATCTTTAAAATGTAAAAAGATAAAGTATGAACATTTAGATTAAGACCCATTTAGGACCCTAAACCCATTAGACCGACGGATCTAGGTCCAGGTCTAATTTTTTAGACCCTATAGTTTCAGTTTCAAGTCCACAAAAAAATAAAAGGGTCTAGTTGGTAGGTCCAAACTCGACCCATGACCATCCCTCCACCCTTGGTATCAAATATCATGTGCAAATTCACATAAATAAAGAGTCTAAAATAAACTAAAATTCGATGTTAAAAGTTGACATGTTCAACACGTTTTACATCATTTAAACCTATATGAGAAGATGATAATGATGAGTGAAATCTCAAAAATTAAACAAAATCATCTTATGATAAGTTCTTAAACATAGCAATTAAACTACTTGCTTTAAAGCACAACCAGTAACTTTGATACAGTGGAATCAGGATAAAGTAACACTCTGTCGAGCAAAGCACCACCACTTGCACATAGAGAACACTTATTAGTCATTCCAATCTACTAATCCCGACAGGTTTGGAGTTTCTAAATTTTTTTTTTTCGTAAGTGTTGTGGTCCAAGTTTCAGTGTATGATGTATTTAATCACAAATTCTTGTATGAGACGGTCTCACCATGAGACATGTTTCATACTTGAGTTAAATAACCCAATAATAGAAACTTTTAGCTTATGGGCTTCTTGTTTTGAGGTTATCTCACAGTGAGACGATCTTATACAAGAGGGGTGGATGTATAATTTAGTTATAGTTACAGATAGCTAGCACCAAGCCTGAATTCATCTAAAACTTACCAAATAGAAAGACAACGAGAGCAATAGGATAAAAACTGATAGTGATATTGACAGATGTAATACCTTGATTGAGGAGGGTTCACGTTGAATGCTTCACAAGCCTTTTTACTTTCTTTAAGATATTCATCGGCTACTTGCAAGGCAGCGATAGCCATACCATGGGACTTCTCTGTGTTGACTTCATCCAAAATGAGTCCATGATAATAGTAAGCAGCACCCTACGAGAAGTTGGACAAAAGCAACAAAATCATATTTTGAAACTAGCATGGGAGAGTCCAAAATTTTTAGATCCTTAACAACCTGGGTAAAGGTTGTCCAACTTTTTTAGATCCTAAAATCAAAGTTTCTGGGTCACGGAAATAGATTTAAAGTCAGATTTGGGTCTTATGAGATTCAACCTATGACCATCCCTAATTACGTATTCAATAGCAACGGCATACCCGCCACACAATGAATCCACTGAAGACCTAACACCAGGCCCTCCACAAGAAAAAACCTTACATTTCAATGATTCTTGCTTTTTTTTCATTTTTTTGGCCCAACGCAGACTAGCCTCACGGACAAAACTAAATGGCAATATATTGAGAAAAGAAACAGCCAAAAAGTGAATGTGAGGGTAGCTTAGGAACCCTAGAGAAAACTAGGAACGTGAAAAATAAGCCACAAATAGGAAATGTTTGGCAATTGTCCATTACTCCATTGGCCGGTTAGTTGGCTTCTTTGATGGGTTGTTAGCATTTACTCAGAGGGACAGAGGTAACTTTGTAAACCAAACCAAACTCTTAACAATAAAAAATGCATAACTTCGTAAACAAGGGGATCTCCTTTGGGCTCGGGAAATCAAGAAAGAATATAAATTTTTGAAAAACATCGTAACCAGTAAGATGAAACCCAAGGCAACAAAAGTAAAAAACAAAAAGAAAAAATAGAGCATCCATTCAATACCTTGGCTTCAACATACTTATACTTGATAAAAAGTTGATGTTTTTCTCCCCATCCATTAGATAATGGTAAATTCATAATATTATCTTGCGCCTGCACAAAGCTCGAAATTAACACAAGCAAAGACAACTTAATAGAACAATCTTAAAATCAACGATGCAAATTAAGTATCACTGAAAGTCTTAAGATGAGATGAAGAGGCATATATCTCAAGTAGTGTTCCTTGGTTTCACAAAAATATAGATCACTGTTTCACAATTTTTGGTAACGGAAAACTTTTACAAGCTAGAAAAATTAAAGTCGTACAACCGGCCATTGATCTAATTAAAAGTGGGTATATACCTCACTAATATGTATTGCATTCTCTTCATTTTTTTCTTACAACCTTTTATCTTAAACCTAGATGAACTATGCTTACATGGAATGTATATTTGTTCATCTGCTCAAATGAAGTTCCAAATGAGCAAGAAACTGCCTCTTGGAGCACCTACGGTGCAAAATCGTTTTTAAGTTCTTTCCCTACCACCCTCTGTTTTTGAAACCTAGCCCATGACAATAATTTGATTTTTGATAAATAAAGGGGACAAATGTTAAAGTACCTAATGTATGACTTTAACTACCTAATAAAAAATCCTAAATTAACTACCTGATTTTGCAATTTGATCAATACCCACAGAGTCCATCATTTTTCAAAATTTATATCACATGGATCTCATCCCTCTTCACTTCTCAGTTCTCATCTCAATCAATTACCCTCCAAATTAACCATCGTATAAACCCTCGGAAAAAGTCCACAACACCAAATCATGAAATTTCCCACAAAAAAATTGGCAAGTTTCTTGTTCAATTTAACAAATTCCTGAAATTTCTCGCTCATTTAATCCCAAAGCACACAAATAATTTATCTTCTCCTAGCTTCTTGGAGCTTTTTGAAGTTACTAACATTAGGGTTAGTGCGGGACCTTTGTTTTGATAAAGAAAAGATAATAATAAAATAGAAAGTAACTTAAGGGACAAGATGTCCCATCCATGAAACTACTTACAAAATCACTAACACATGTTAATTAATTTTCTGAAGCTTTTGAGTAGAATCCATCAACTAAGCCTATACCGAGTTAGAATCTCAACATCACATTTCTAAATATATTCATAATAGTTTTCATTAGATTTTAGTTTTATTTTACTTTTATTCTAATTGCACATCCTCCTTTTCTTCACTAACAATGTGATCATGAAAGTAACATGAATAATATAAAGCCGAGAAGAAGTAAGGCAAGTGATTTACACCAAAAAGGGAAGTGTTGCAGTTTTAACGAATAAATAGTGGAGGAAGTTATAGAAATAAATCGCTGAAGTTCACAACGTGACACCAGAAAGGTCAGATGATGCCTTAGGTACAAGTATTTTAGAACAAATATTATATAAGAGGCACATACCTGTTGCCAGCATTTCACCATTTCACAAGCCAGCCTTCGTTTAACAGCAAGTGTAGCTTTCGCACTATCAATTGCCATACCAAGTTGAATATCTACACCCTATGATCAAAAAGTAAAAATTCAAATGAGAATACATGAAATTGTTCTACTTGCTTTAAAATAAATTGTTTGAATAAGATTAAAAGTGAAAGAAAATGTATATTACCGAAATTAGATATGTAGCAAAATAATTGAGACTGAAAGAAAATGTATATTACCCAAAATAGATATGTTGTAAAATAATAGAGACGGACCAAAATAGAAATATTGTCAAACTCATGAGACAAAAGTAATGCACGTAGTACCACTATTGATTTTGTTTTGAGGCATAATTAAAGCGTTGCATGCAAGCGAACGTCTAGAACAAGTACTTTGTTTTGGGTGGCCACACACTCTCCAACTATATACTTCAGATTTAGGAAACTACCTCCTTCTATACTCCTTGTCAAAACCCGGCCAATTTAGATTACATTTACTCGAGTTCTAAATGTCACCAAATGTTTGTCCCTCTTCTTAAACCATGTGTTAGCAACCGAACTAATCAAGGTGAAAGAATGTAATTGCTTGCATGCATGGGAAAATTAAGTTAGAGCTGCAACTACCTGGCCCAATGCCTGCAGGGAAAGCGCCCGAATAACTCCTTCAGCTAGGTCAACAGGCAATTTTCTCCTGTAATGAAAATGATAAGCATTTCGAATAAAAAGAGAAGCTCTACAATATAATTAACCCAACCTCATTTCAACTGAAAGTTGTGGAAAAACATGGCGGATAGCACAATCGAGGTATCCTGCTGCTTTCAAGAATACATCAACAGAAGCACGCCTGCTTTCTGTATGATTTAAACAACAGTATAGATTATTTAAGACGAAATGCAATTTTTTCAAATCCCCTATATTTCAAAGATTTGGAGAACACTTTAAAGGATAAAAAAAAAATATTTGCTGTACATAGAAACGAAACTGATTTTAGATGAATTATAAATTGTTGAACTGAATGTCACCAATCTCAAGCATAAATCGTTTATCAAGTTTTTCCTCTAACGAATCATGCTTAATTAACACGTCTATCATATATATTCAGCTATTAGTCTCAAAAAACTAGCCCTTAAGAAATGATTAGTCGATTGTTCTATAAGAGCTATAAAATGGTCAATTATAAAGGTACTCCTTAGAAGCATCCGTAAAAGTCAATGTTCTCAAGTGTCATCCAAATATTCTCATTACAAAAACTTCTTGGGAATAAGACAGCATTAGAAGGTGATCATTTAAAATCGAAAAGATGCTGTAAAGACTACAACGTCGGCATAGTAGGCCACATAGAACAAATATTAGGATGCGTAGACACGCAATCACACTATGGATACATTAACTTCAACAACAAAAAATGCTATTATAAGCTTAAAATTCACCTTATGTGATTTTTATCGAAAATTTGCACCGTGTTGGCCACGATTCGCGTTATTAATCTGTTATAGCTGTTTTTTCGTGACACTGCGATTGTTTCCGCAAACGCATCCGTAACCGCATCTTTTTTAAGCAAGCAATATGAATTAAGATGAATCGCACATGAGATGCCAACAAGAACACACAAACAAGAGGTCAAAATCCACTATATTGATCCTAGAACGTCAGGACATTTCAATCAAAAGTCACACCTTTATGGACACCAAAAACTACTTCGTGTCTTCTTGGATTTGCTTCCTTGCGTGTCAAACTGATCTTAACTTCTCCCAAGTCCTAACCCTAGCATCTCTTAAAAGAAGGATTACGTCATTGCATTAACTATATTACCATCAAGAAAGGTTGTGTTCACCTTGCCTCTAATCACTTCATTTTCTCAATTCAAAAACATTTCATTATCCCAATGCATTTATTTTCTCAATTCTAGGAAAAAAATAATATCAATGAAACAAGCTCATTCATATCACAATTAGCTAAAGAATGTGGCGTTGCTTGATCGGCAAAGCATTTGCCCCAATTAAAAATCTTTTCGCCTCTAAGTAGTACTTACTAAACCTCAGAAACACAATACCTACACGGAACACGGCTACACCAACAAACAACTAGACTGATGACCTTGAACTTCTTCAGTTGATTTATTAGAATCATCACAAAAACATCATCCACACATAGACCACGGTGGGTAGCAACAACTTAATATTCCATTAAGAGATCAAATTTACAAATAGAGTACCATCACCTCTATATCTTGAAAACTTTGAGCACAAAATGGTTAAATAAAATGGTAGTTGATTTCCAACAACTGAAACATAAAGTCGACACTCACCGTCTGAAACCTTGGGTTGATAGCCATCAGTAGATATTCTGGGAAGAAGTAACAGGTTTGCTTGAGATAATGATAGCATTGCCATCAAATGTAGGACTGACAAAACCTCGTACCAAGCATTAGACATGGCAGTTTCCTGAAAGATAAAAAAAATCATGACTCAATAATTATATTTCCCGATTGGGATACACAGAGAGACAAAGAAATTAACAAATATGTAACATTTATACAATACGAGGATCAACCTCTATAACATCCTCCTGATTAACCCAAGCAAATTGAATCTTGTGCTGCAAATGGCTTCCTGAAAAAAATAGCTTAATTGAACTTGAATCTAAAGTTAGCATGACTATTTAAACAAAAGGTGATGATGTTTACCATCCTTAACTAATCCCATAAGAACTGGTAAGTAATCTTCAAGAGCTTGCAAAAGATCAGACAAAGTGGAACTTCCTGCATAACGAAAAATCATTCGTTTCAAATAAACCAATATTAAAAAACATATGGCCAACGGCTAACAAATATCACATCATTCCTAGATAGCAATATATACCGTGTTGAGTAGCAGTTTTTCTTCTAGATCTTGTGACTGTTAGGGCTTCATGGCCGACCATTACAACAATTTGTGTTCTGAGAGCAGACAAGCGATCTACAACACCTTTTGGTACATCATCGCTAAGGCACTGAGTGAATTCTACTGGTTTGGGTATTCGAAGCCCAGGCACAAAAACAGAGACTTCGCCAATATTGCTTGGTCGTCTTCTATTTCCATCAGCTTCCTTTGGAGTTGATATAAAACACCCCATATTCTGAGAAATAAAATGTTATCCAAACATGTTATCCAAACATAGATAAAGGATGAGCCGGCTACATGAACCAATAAATCAGTTCCACCGATTGTCAGTATGAGTTAAAAATATACATGCTCATAAGCCTAATTTCTCACATTCCATAAAAACTCATCTCCATAACAATAAAGTTTAAGAAAGTTAACTCCCTATAAGCCTAAATAAATGGGTTTAGTTCTCCTTCATCATCTACCAAAATGCTTAAAAAAGAACTAAATTTATTTTATACACCAATGAATAGGATAGCGTAAGCTCATCAGAATTCAGAAGTCAATTATATCAAAAAACACCCAATACATCGGTCAACAAAGCAATCATAAAAGAGTAAAAAATAACAGATAAAAAGAAAAGGGCCCAAAAATTAGATATTGAGTAGGAAAAAGCCTTACTAATTAATCATAATCTGCTTTATGATGCTTAATCTCTGCTCCAATTTAAAATAGGTTTCATGATAACTCCCCCAAAGAGACCTCAATGATAGAACTTTATAGGCAATAATAACTGCCAAAAAAATTGAAAATAATAGAAAAATTTATCAAATTGAAAACTATAATCATAAATCATATCATAAATCTCAAAAAACAAAAAAAAGAAAACCCCACAAACCTAAAGTCGAAACCCAATTAGTATTAATCAAGAAAGAAAAAAAAAGTAATGAAAAATGAAACGTGAAGATACAAATCAAAAATCTAAAAATTTCGCATACCCAAAAGAGACCTCAATCATAGAAGTTAATAGCTAATAACTGTCACAAAAGAATGGCAATCATGTAAAATTTCTATCAAAATCAAAACTATTATAATTAATAATAAATAAATAATAACAACAATAAATCTATAAAAAATAATAAACAAAACCCACAAATCTTAAGTCAAAACTCAAAACCCATTTATCAAATAACAGAAGATAAAATTAATAGTAATGAAAAATCAAAAATAGAGCATACCCAAGTGGTAATAAGAAGTGAAGAACAAGAGAAAATCACTGGTTAGTGAATGAATATTATCTTGAAATTGTTAATGTTGAAAAATAAAAAATTGGATCGTAATGAGATGTTGTGTATCAAGAAAAAACAAATACAGTTCACCGCCCTCGTGTCCTGTGAACTGGTAGGTTGAGGTTGACAGTTGAGTCTCACTAAAAGGGGTGGCCTATTTTTTTCTGTTCGTTGCCTTCTTTCTTTCTTTTCTTTTCGTTACAACTGGCCAAGTAAGATAGGAGTTTTTTGTTTTTTTAAAATTACGTTGTGAGAAGTGAGTACGTTGTAGGATAGGCATGTTAGATTTGAACTCATAATCCTTCGTTTCCTAATGTTTTTTTTGGTTAAAATAATAATATTTTTAAAAGAGAAATTTGATTAAGATTTTTAAGAGATATATAGATGATAAAATATATCTATGTGAAATTTCGTTAGATTCGTCTTAATGTTTACTTTTTTATTATATATTTTTTATGATACGTATTTAAAGATATTAAAGCTCAAAATTTACTTTAAAAATTGTGAAAAAAGTAAATGGGGAAAAACATTTGAAAACAGAAGAAGTATTTTAGTAATTGGATTTTAGTCTCTAACTAAGATAAGATCTGATTTTTAATACTCTTAATTTTTTTCTTTGAGGTTACAGGGTGTTTGTTTAACGTAAATTTGGAGGTGAGAGGGGTAAGGTTGAGATTGGAAAGAGATTTTGAATTTAGTAAGTCTTTTATAATGGTATGTTTGGTAACTTGAAACTCATTTCTAAATGTTGAATTGGGCTAAAAATACTATGTTTGGCAAATTTAAAATTTGTAAATATGGAATTGGGTCAATTTCATATAATTCTAATAACAATGTAAAATGGGTCAGGTATTAAATTTTGCAAATTTCAAGTATATAAGTGTCATTTACGATTCTTGAATTTGAATACCAAATTTAAATTTCTTATTTCTAAATAAATTTTATGTTACCAAACACTACCTTAAGGTTATAAAGATCATTTTAAAATTATCAAAAGTAATCACTTTAAAAATATAAGTGATTACTTAAAAATTATAATTAATTATTAGGTCAAACTAATAGATTTAATCTCACTGTGAGACTATTTTATTTGAAAATTCATGTTTTATTTTTTGTCTTTTGAAGGGAATTTTTTTAGTGAGTTAGGAAAAAGGCGGGCAAATGGATAGAGACAGCGAGAATCGAACTCAAAGAGCTTACTTGAAAAGAGTGATACTTACTCAATTTAAGACAAGACTATATTCACCCTTTAAATTATGGGATTGGAAATAGTGAGAGAAAGAGATTTTGTATCCAAAAAAAAAAAATAATGATAGGGTGATATTTGAGATGAAATATGAGATTTCAAAGAAAAATAAGATTCGTGGACGTTAGTTGTCTTGAAACCGATGTTTTCTAACACGACCAACTCTAGTTTCTTAGTACTTGTATCCCCCATCTCTGTCTCCCGCGTAATACTTGTATAGAGGAAAAGATGAGATTTGAGATGATTTGTCTAATGTTCAAACTCAAATAAAAGAAAAAAAAGAAAATGTAAAGGTTTGTGAGTCATTAAAAACATAGGAGCATATGGTATAGTCTTTCAGGGGACGATGCCAAACATAAATAACAATATAGTAGACCGCTCAGTCGCATTCATTCGAGCATCCCAAATTGTATCAAACAAGAAATGGTTTTTGGATACAAAAAAACGAGCACATGGACCTCTTATTCCATAAACAAATTGCACGTCAGATTAGTAATAAACTTTCATTCACTACACTTATGGGATCAAAAGCCAAGATATGGCCTTTAAACAGCTAAAAATGCACCAATTTTGGAAAGCAACGGACCAGCGTCCTACTGCTTCGACTTGGAATCACCATCTGTAATAGCTGACTCATTGACAGATTTTGAAGTAATTGCCTCCATCGTTTTGTAGAATTCCTCAGGAAGCGGTCCTGGCCGGTGTAATGGAACATGTTTTGGAACTGGAGCATCATTCTCAATAACCTCACACTCATAGTCATCAGGGACGCCCCATGCATCCCACTCTGTAGAACCAACAAATTAGAATATCAACAAATTGTCGACACATAGATAGGGCAGCTCAAAAAACCAGGAAAAGGGCAGCTCAGAAAAATGTCATCCATTAGAAAGGTAAGGTGCTCATGATGATTAAAGGGACAGAGGGAATTACCAACATCAACACTAAACATTTCATTTGTTAGTGAGTTGGTGTAATTTACATATTACACAGCAATTTAGCACAGTGATCTCTCCCTTAACATATGAAACAAATGCTTTGTTGTGTAGGGAATGATGGAGAGAGACACTCACACATGCAAACAGAAAAGATCGACTACTAAATAGATGACAATCATCAAGCACTGATGTTAGCTTGAGTGTTAAATGGATTCAGGAATGGACACAGCTCTTTAAGTTGCAGGAAGAAAAATATGTTACTTCGTCAGGGATATTGCTCTCTAGAATTTGATAGCCAATTTTGAAAACATATACTAGTATCTGTTAAAAAAAAAGTTCAATCAATGAATATGAACAAATTAACCTCATGCGTGAAGGACATGACAATGTCATAGAATCTCTAGTCCCCAGGCTCAAATATCCTAGAGAATGATCGTGAAAAAAAAAAGACCGAAACAAAAACATAAAGAAAATCTTAACCAAACTCCAGTAGCTGCTCTCACAAATTGAAGGGTTGTTTGGTTTGCACATAGGAAAGGAAAAGAATCAAAAAGCTTCCTCATCAATCATCCCTCCCACAATCAATCATCGAGCTGTCAACTACCACCATAAATCACCGACAAAGCAACAACCTTTTTCAATTAAAAAAGTTCCAAATCAATAACTCGGCAACCATACCCAGACGTCATGTGCAACTTCATATAAATAAGAAGTGCACATAATTTAATGAGTCATTTTACTTTAGTCGAAGCCAAGGAACTATCAAAGAAAGATTTCAAATAATCAGCTATTGTGCTATTTAAGCTAATATGGGCATAAGATGTTCCTTCTAAAACATTATGTGTGTCACCGTGCACTACTAGGAGAAAATAATTTTAAGGAAAAAATTTGATGAATAATCTTTTTTTATGTACAAACTAAGCTTTTCCTTCACCCTTCCTACTTCCATGTCCTAAGATAATAATGTATCCTCTTCCCTCCATTTATGGGGGGCCTGTCCCTAGAGGTGAGGAGAGGTCGAAATACTGGTTAGTGGCGGTGGAGAAACTCCATCTCGAGAAACAACCACTAAACATACTCATCTTTATTGGAATAAAATTATAGTAGTATATGATAATGGCGGTAAATTGTTGTACATCAAATTAAAATTATGATTGTCTACCACTATAAGAGTAGTTCACAATTGCATTTTTTATTAGGAGTATTTTTAGAAGTGTATATTTATAGTACAATAAAATATCTTCACTAATGACCGTTGAGCAATGCTAGTAGGAAGTACTCCCTCCCTCCCTAAGAAAGTGCCACAGTTACATATTACACAAAGATTAAGATATTGTGAGACGTTTGAATTGGGTGGAAGATATCAAAGGAAAGTTGAAATGTATAGATGAGGAAAACATTATATAAAAGAAAATTGTAGTTAAGTTAAAAGAGACACTAAAAAAAAGAAACTGTAGCAATCTCTTAGGGATAAAGGGAGTATATCTCTAGCTTGTGATACATTTACTTTAAAGGACTTGAATTTTTGTCTTGTATAGCAAAAAAAAAAATTGTACATAAATAATGATGGTGGTCGAAAAATGTAGCTCAATTTTAGAATAAGAGTTGTTTAATTTTTCAAAAAAATTGTTTATTATTAATATTTGATGTTTTAAGTTTAGTAATTTTAAATGGTTTTATTGAAAAAATTATATCGAAAAATTTTCAACTTTAAAAAAAGTGAAAACTATATAAGGGACTTTGTTTTCATTTTTTGCTCAGTGCCTCTAAAATGTCAAAAACAACACAATCTATCTCTACACTATTTACAAATATCTTATTTTTCTCTATCCTATCTTGCATTGCATGATGTTGGAGTATCAAATGAATAGACTTTTTCATGTTGGAGATGGTGACTATATGGACTTTTTCATAGACCATGCCCTTAGTTTGGTGTTTGATTTCAAGACATAAGATTTTCTTCAATTAATTCAAAGTCCATTTTCTCTCTAATGAGTCTGTATTCCCTGTCGACAAGTGGATTAGGTCCCACCAGTATGGTCGGGAAATGTTGAGTCTTGAGTCTGAGCAACACAAGTTGAAGGAGGTGATGACTAGGTATTTTTATAAGCGTAGCGAAATGCCAAATCATTCATATAATATCTAATGATTAATATACACTCATGTTCACTAGCAATTCCAACCATGAGTAAGGATGGTGGCCGTGATGGCAAGGTATTAAACCCAAGGACATAAGAGTAAGTAGGAAAACAAACATTGGTAAAGGGGTTTCTAATTATAGAGGAGTTAAAGTAATGGCAAATCCCAAGGAGTGGAAGGCGGAAATCTAAGAAGACAAGTTTTGGTGACTTGAAAAGAAAAAGAATAGATGGGGAAGGGAATTATAACAGATGAACCAATTCCTCGCCAAGAGTCAATTTTCTTTTCATATCTTGATCAATCCGAAAAGAGCAACCAACTTTTCATAATACTTAGCCTTGATGACCCAAGTCAAGGAAACAAGACCAAAAGGAGCTAAAGTAGACCTTTCTAAGCCCACTCGACCAAAAATGGGTCGAGCCAAGTTTGCTCGAACATAAAAAAGACTTGTATTAGAGATAGAAGCTGAGCAAGACCATCCTGAAGGCCGCTCGACCCGGTCGAGCGATGTTGGCTTGGATCGAGCGAAAGTACTATTCACTTCCAGTAGCTTTAAAATATCGACAGAAGCATTTTCAATGGGTCGAGCGGAGTTTTTTTTGGTGACTGCTCTGTTTTTAAAATTTTGACCTGTGTACCTGATGCTTGCTCGACAGGCCGAGCGGATTGGCTCGAGTCGAGCAATTTGGGAGGTCAGAAATAATTACGCTTTTAAAAGCTGCTGATTCGCTGCCCTACCCATTTCTTATGCCTCTTATACTCTACTGCTCCACCACCCCTATTTGCCACCCATCTATAGCTTACCTATCTCACACATAAGGTGGTGGAGAAATCATGAAGCCACCACCCACCACTTGTCCTCCCTCCTATAAATAGAGAAAAAGAAGGCTCAGGCAAATGATCCATTTTCTTCTACAACTCATGTTCTGAATTTTAAGCTTTTATTAGTTAGTTTTAATCTTTCTTTATGTATTTTCCTTGATTCATTCTTGTACTCTTAGTTGCAAATTCTATTCAAACACTTATTAGAGGGTTCATGCTTTTTATTAGTTCATTATTAAAGATCATTTGATATATTCATGTAATTGAGATCAAGTCAATCTATTGAAGCATTTCATCAAACATTTGGATTGCAATTGGAGCTTATGGAGTTTATCATTGGCATTCTTTAGTTCTTCAATTGATTATCTTCTTTGGATTGAATTCCAAGCTAGTAATTTCTATTCTCAACATTTAATTGCTATTGATTTTTGTTATTAGTGCTTATCATGAATTCAATGTCTTTAGTTATGTTTAACTTCAATATGAGTGAATAGTTTATTTTGGCTTAGGCTAGGTATTATCACATGTATGTAGTCTAAATTGCTTTCTTTACCTTTGGCTTGGTTTTGTTGTTTATGGTTTGAGATGAATATTGCTATTACCATAGTGTCTGGATTGAGGGCGAGAGTCGATTTCTAATGATAATCCATGCTTTAAAATCGAATCATCTTTATGAAAAAAGGTAGATGTTTTGATTGGAAATGTTGAATGTGTGCTCCATGTCTTAAAATGTGATTAGCTCCATGAGAATAGGTAGTTGAGTATGTTTTAAGAAGCTTTTGTTGCTTGAGAGAGAACATTAGTATCCAAGATACATTCTTCCCCATAACCCATATCTATGACCTTAGATTGAAGATTAGTAAACACTATTTTAATGAGAAAGTCTAGTCTTTTGCCTCTTCATCATCATATTATCTTTTCATGTGTTTTTATGCCTTTAATCTAATGTTCTTGGTTAATTAGCATCTTTACTTGTTTTATGCTTTGTTTTAGCTTTAGTCTTTATTTTCTTATTTTAGTTAATTACACCAACAAACATATATATACATTGTTGAACCAACTAATTGATTGAGAATCCCTTGATATACACCCCACTCCTTGTGCATTCGACCCGTACTTGCCGACGTATTGCGCTACGCCATGCACTTGCGGTATTACTATTGAAGGACGTAAAGTCCCGATCAGACATGTCAAAGATTTTGTTAACAAATTTTTGAACTACTTTGTGACTAATGAGTCATTAATGGATTATATCCACACAAGTAGCATACTTCATCAAGTAAACAAGTAAATGGATACCTTTAAATTTCTAAACTCACAATTAAGTTTTTCTTGTTCTTCCTACAAAACAAAAAAGGGTTTTTAAATACTCTCATAAGTAATAAACTTGTAGAGAAATGCTTGATCTCCTAATTCTCAAGCCTTTTCCGCATCGACAAGTTCTAGGTATAGGTGAGGGTTTTTAAATCAATTGACAGATATTTGTGTGTATGGGAAACTCAAAATGGGAAAGATACAACCAGACCCACAATATCTAAGAGTCTTGCTATAAAAGACATTCTATTAGCAGGACGAACTAGGGAGTAATAATTAAGGTCAAATGGGTAGACATAAGACCACAACCTGGTGAGTGTTTAAATCTGTCAACTTCCTTCTCACATTCCCAAACTTGAGCACTTAGCTACTTGTGACTGGAAATATAACGCAAAGAAATGAAAATCAACAAGGAGATAGAAGAGCCATTTAATATCTTAAGTATTTGTAATATCATTATAAGTCTAAGGGCCAAGCCAACCAAAGCAGAGAAAGTCAGACGAGCTAGAGGTGACCAAGGGAGCACGCATATGGTGAAGAGAAAAGTAAAAGCTGGCTGGAAGTGGTTCCTCAGACGAACAGGGTTCAACGCTCGCTCAGACAAGCAAGGATTTGCTAGAATGAATGTCATCATTAAAAAAATGAGTAAAGAAGAAGAAGAGTTCCCAAATGATGACAAGATCTAGGTGTTAGATAGCCAAGAGTAATGATCATGATGGTAGAGCAAGGAAGCAAAAGACTCCAATGAGCATCAAAGATGCACTGGTCTGGCAGACAATAGCTAGGTTGAGCGCTTGCCTAGACGAGCAAATCCCCGTTAACAAGCATAGGAGTTGTGCACACACGGATGCGCAAAGTGAGCGAAGTGCAGTTGGGTCAAGCAAGAAGTGTAGTTTCACGAAGTGGCTTGCTCAGACAAAAATGACTTATGTTGAGTTGAGCGATGTCAATTATCAAACGAACACTTTGTTAGCTCTGAGAATCTTCATCTGGCACTCCAAAAATGATTCCTTTGCCCTTTTGAGGGATTTAAAAATGTGTATTGAAGATAAAGATTGATGTGTGATGAAATGTGACAACTTAAGCTCATCCACCTCCAAGAAAGTTCGGAGAGAGGGGGAAGCATCACCAAAGAGGGGAGGTAATCTTCAACAGAACTTACTCCAATAAAGTTAGTTGTGTGTATAATTACATAATAGAAATAAAAATCATTTGTGGTTGAAGTAGTATCATAGAAAACCATTTAACTTATCTTCTTCTAATTCTCCTATTTCTCCTTTCCTTTGTTGTGTCTCAAGAACAACTTTGTCATAGCTACTTGTTATGTTTTTCCTCTCAGCTTCTAGCGTACACCTTGGATGATTTCACAACATTCGCAGATGCAACAAAGGATATAAAATCGAAAAAAAGATTCAGAAGGGTGATTTGCTATCCTGATTCCCAAACTTTACAGTGTTGCCTCATAATGTAGGGCAAACAAGCAGAAAGCTGGTTTAGTCCCAATCTCAGATGAGGAGTGCATGATTCATGAACCTTTAAAATTCATCTTAGTTCCTCAGTCTGTTGTGTGAGTATTGAATAACGTCAGAAGAAAGCCCAATACATAGTCAAACATCAGATACAGAAAACGTCAAGATATACCAAGTTGCACACATTTTCAAGCAAGACCAGCAAAATGTTGACACACCAATTTGGTACACATAGAACAGATTTCCATTCTACTGGATCACTAATAAATCAAGAATAACTAATTTCAGTTAATCTCCTATACAAATACGTCGGCTATCCGACCAATAGCTTTCCAGTTTCACATTCTAAAAACTAATTTAAGCGGCATAAAGACATGTCCACATCTGGTGTTCATGATCGACATTGGAACTTAAAACTATAAGCTAATGAAAATAATTGCAGAAAATCAGAGTCCGCCATCGAATAAACTAAAAAAAAAAAATTCCGGAAGCATTTAGCAATGGTGTTCATGATCCGATCATTGAAGGTAGAATTAACAGTATTTTAATAGAAAATGTAGATCCAAAAACCATCCCAAATCGAGAAAACCAAATTAGGGTTTGAAGATAAGCTTACGGCAATATAGAACTCAAAAAATAACGTACGAATTAATCGTCATTATAGAAAGGAGCTAGAAATATGTAGATAAACAGGAAAACAAACCATTCAAATGAGCAATAAGCTTAAGTTCATCTTGAGCTTCTTCAATGAGTTCTTCAACTTGACCACAACCAAGACGCTTCTCGATCGTCTGCCAATCAAATTCCTCTTGGCAAACCTTGAGACGATGGCGAGTGAAACTTTCAACAGCCTTACGATAGCCTTCATCTTCGGGAACAGATTGGATCTCTTTCAAGGTTTTGGTGTAGAGAGAAATCAAAACTTCCCGTGCATTTGGAACCACCTCCAACCCAACGATCCCGGTTGTTTCCTTCACTTTCGCCATTAATGGCCTCGCTATCCTTCTCAAGAACATCTTCGCTCACTGCTCTCGCTACTTCTCTCTCTATCGTTTCTACGTCTATCTCCACTCCTGTGTCGCTGATGTTCAACGGCCAGAGACTCCAAGGTTTAGTTCTCCTTTTTTATGCAAATTAAACTTCAAGGCTTGCAAATTGGGGTTCCTATCCTCATACCGGTCTCATGGGGTAGATTCACCTTAATGGTCTCATTCTCTTCCTTACACTTGTATGAAACCGTTTTAGCGTGAGACGAGTTCATATAAAAAGTTCATTTGATTAAAAGTTTTAATTATTGTATTATTTAATCTAAATATGAAGCATGTCTCTCGGTGAAACCGTCTCATACAATAAAATGTGTTCCCTTTTTGGTATTGGTCTTTTACTATATTATCTACCCTTATGTCATTACAAAATTATCCTTACTTATCTAACTAATCTAGTATATTTAATGCACTAATTCTGATTAAAATCTTAATTATTCCCTCCCTTTCTATTTAATCTAACCTCCTACACTCATTCACTCACCTCATTAAAACCCTAAGTCTCGAATCTTCTTCCTTTTCCATACATATTTGTTCATTCACCTTTCTTTTGGTTCTTCATCTTCATCCTTAAAATTCGGTTCTTTAACTTCCTCCTTTGACTCACTAAAACTTGTTTATCTTCTTCCTTTTGGTTCTTTATCTTCATCTTTAAAATTCGGTTCTTCATCTTCCTCATTTGACTCAATAAAACTTGTCCATCTTCTTCCTTTTGGTTCTTCATCCTTAAAATACAGTTCTTCATCTTCCTCATCTAGGTTTGTATTCATCTAGGTTTATTATTATGGTTCACTAAAATGGGGTCTTTCTTAGTTATTCTCATCAAAAAAAATTGGTTTTGCTAATCCTCCAAATCCTTGGTTTTCTTACAATACTTATGTGCCTCTTCTCCAACCATTTCTGCAGAAACGGATCCAACTTGGCTAAGGGAGTTGAATTTAGAGGATGAAGATATTCAGTGTATATTTGATTTACAACTAGATCTACTAAATATGGATGATCTTTTCCGTTCTTTAGATAAAGAATCACTCGATGATGACGTTTAGTCTAATTTTGATGTACATTGACCCTTCTCTTGTATGCGGATCTATCTTTCCTCCTGACTTGTGATGATTTCGTTATTTTTTGCTTGATTTTATGGATGTTTGTGGTCAATGATGATTTTGAGACCTCTTTTTTGCCCTATGATTTTTATTTTTTAAGATAAATTTTTTATTCTTAGCTATTGAAAAACTCTAAAAAATTTAATTTTTTTTTACCACCAATCTAAGATTTTGAGTTCATAAGGCCACCAAACTTGAAGTTTAGGAGGCTATGTTCTTTGTCGGATTTAGGAGGCAATTGATTTGTTTTATGGGTTCTTCACTTCTCTGTGATGAGAACAATTTGTTCTCTGAGAGACATGCAATTGATTTAAGTATTAAGCTATCATTTTACTCTTAATATTTTGCGTTCCATTAAAATGTTTAGTGTTAAAAAACTTTGAGATCTAGTACATGATTTTTATAACTTCGTATTTTTTTGACTTAAACTTTCCCAAAAGTGTGAGTGTTCACAAGTAACCCAAAAGTTATACTACTGTTTGCGATTTGTGATTTGTTTGCCCATCTAATATGCAACTGGTTTTTACAAAAGTGTTATTATTTATATGCTGGTTCATTTGCTGTTGTTTATGTTGATGTTGGATCTTTTAGTGCTGCTTATTTTGATGACGGTTGTGTTATTAGTGGTTATGTTAATGTTGGTTTACTTGTTTTCATTGTTGGTTATTTTGTTGGTTCCGTTGTCTAGTGAAAATACTCTTTATCATTGATGCCTACATAAAATAAAATGACTTCAAACATACTCTTCTCAATCATTGATGCCTACATACAATAATTTGAAAGTCTTCCTTTTCTTGCAAGTTTGGTCTTATTCATATATGGAATGTGATAATCTACACCACCCAAATTTTTTTATCACCTCAAATTTACATGCTTGTAAAGTGATCCATACAAATTTCAAAACATTTGGTTGTAAAGCCTCAAATACAAAATTAACAGCCTTAACTAATTGTGAATTGTATGTTGTTTTTTGATATTGCAAAGCTAAGTACAACAAAATTTCGAAAATAAGCTTCGGGAAATTCAATTCCCAAAATAAGCGTTTCATGTCAAAACTAAGGTCAAGTATGTTCGCTGTAAGTAACAACGAACAAAGAATTTGGTCAGAACAAGTCAAAATTCTTTGTCCGCGGTTAGTAACAACGAACAAAACGAGACAATGTCATAGCGTTAGAAGAAACAAGAAATTAAAACAGAGTAACAACAAACTAAAAGAGACGATGTCATAGCGTTGGAAGGGACAAAAAGAATTAAAACAAATTTTGTTCGCTGTTATATTGACAAACAAATTAGCGAACAAAAAATTTTGACTTTTTTTACTATTTTTTTTGTTTGCTGTTAGCAATAACGAACATACCTGACTTTAACTTTGCCATGAAGACGCTTATTTTTTAGAATTAATATTTTTCCTAGCTTATTTAGGAATTTTTTTTTTGAAATAAGCTTATTTGTTTCAATCTTACTAATATTGTTGTACAAGGTTCTTTATTCTTGCGAGACAAAGTCTTTTGTAGAGACTATCTTTAATTGGACCGGCTCATTATATATTTTTTAAAATATTGTAACTAGGTATTAAAAATTAATATAAGTAAATACTTAAAATATTAAAACTAGACATTAAAGATACGATAAGTAAATATTAATAATAATAATGTAAATAGACATTAAAAATACGGTAAATATGCATTAAGATACGTCTTTCAACGATCTTTAAAAAGCCTAACTGTTTTTAGTTTACATTTTCAATGTGAGAAGAGCTTGAAGGTTTAACAGTTAAATCGCAAATCTCTGAAGTAGTATACACCGATACAACAATGGAGGAAGCGACCGCCATAGATTTCTCATCACTCACTGACGCAATTGCTGCAAAATCTTACGACAAAATCGCTGATGTCTGCGACAATTTGATGCTTCAGGCAGGCTCTCTCTTCTCTTCTCGATTGATCACTCTTAATCCATAGTGTTGATCATTTACTCTGGTCTCAGGTCTCCGCTGAAGGCATTACCTATGAGAACGATTGGCCGTACGCAATTCACCTACTAGGGCACATATATGCCGGTGACATGTAAGTCAGTTTACTCTTGATATTTTGTTTGATAAACCCTAATATACCTTTGGTTTAATCTTTGATGTCTGATTTACATACAGTAATAGCGCGAGGTTTCTTTGGAAATCTATGCCGTTAGCTATAAAAGAGAATCAGCCTGAAGTTGTTGCAGTTTGGAAGATTGGTCAAAAGCTTTGGACACGGGAATATGCTGCTGTTTATGAAGCTCTTCGTTCTTTCAATTGGACTCCACAAATTCAACCCCTTGTTGCTGCCTTTTCAGGTTACCTTTATTCTAAATTGTCTTTGGATCTGGTTTCTTCCGTTGTCTATATTAACATTAATGTTTACATTTGTTGAAATAGAGGGAGTAAAATGGGTGTTATTGTTTGTGAAATCATCATTCTACCATGTTTTCAGTTTGGGGACGTGTGTATGTATGTATGTACGTATATATGTATGTATGTTGTTTTGATTCACTATTAAGGTTGGACTTAAGATACCCATAAACTATCTGGTTTGGGTCGTAGTTGATGAATGAAAGTGAATGGTATTACCATAGACAGTGGGTCAAATTTGTCTTACCAATTCATCACAGAAACTTAATCATCGTTTAATAAGGATTTTGAAGTCATTGCTGCTTGATAGTTTTAATGTTGCATTGGAATCAGGGTGTTAAACTAACTAGAGAAGGAAGGATATTGAGAAAAATTATGGTTAGTGGGTGTTAAAAGAATATATAGCCTCATGTAAAGTATTATACAATTGATGAGGCTTATGCATTGATAGTTGGATGGGTTGGTGCTTGTTGATAATGTCAACTAAGTTGGGTGTTGATAATGTCAACATAACTAGGATTTTGAAGTCATTACCACATTTTTGCACCATGGTGGGAGCTTTTAAAGGATACACCATTTTTGTTAAGAAGACTAGATACTTTACTTTTCATAAAGGGATTTGTTATCATGGATCATGGATCATGATCAATACCCCTATGAAAATTTTACTAATTTGAAAAGCAACGTTAGGGGAAATCCTAAAAGCATTTGGATAATACTTTTTTTAAGATATGTATGCTGACTGCGTAGCTTGCTCTAGTTGTGAGTGATAATTATAAAGAATAGTGTTTAACAAATAGTTGAAGCCACCTTGTAAAAATCCCTTGTTTTCAATTGTGTATCTTTTCAAAATAATCTTATGGAAGTATGTTGTACTTCTGGGATTATGTTTTTTCTTCAATTGAGCAAAAGTGGTGAAAATTTGAAGAGAGTGAGATCCTCAAGGGATTTTGGAAGTTCAAACACAATATTGGGATTAACGAGCATCAAACTATAAGTGACTACTTTACCAATTGTAGTTTTACTGACTGCTTTAGTGCTTTATCTGTAAAGAAATTTTAGCTATCAAAAAATGGATTTCATTATCATATGTAGACTTACTTTTGAGAGAGAACTTCTGTGGGGAAAAGGTTTTCTACCTATTTTACAATAGCCATTCATTTAGAGATTGTCATTAAACAAAGAACATGATAATGTGACTAACTTCATTGGAATTTTGT